>NW_027225206.1:0-347809 GCF_041296235.1 Equus asinus
GAATCACCTGCCAGACATGATGCAACCAAATGTCAGACGTGCCAGAACCACGTGCCAGAGACACCGGATGCAACTGCCGAGCATGCCGGAACCTCCTGCTCAACTCGCTGTAACCACCTGCCGGGGACGCCAAAATCACCTGTCAGCTAGGCCAGAACCACGTGGCGGACTCTATGGAATCACCCGCCGGGCATGCCGGAACCAGCTCTCAGACGTGCCAGAAGCACGTGCCGGACACGCCGGAACCACCTACTAGAGAGACCGGAACCACCTGCCAGACCCGCCTGAACCACCTGCTGAGTACGCTGGAACAACCTGCTCTACTCGCTGGAGCCACCTGCTGGACACGCCAAAATCACCTGATGGCTACGCCAGCACCACTCGGCAGACAAGCCAGAATCACCTGCAGGGTATGCCGGAACCACCTCTCAGACGTGCCAGAACCCCTTGTCGGACACTCCGGAATCACCTGTCAGGCATCCCGGAACCACCTCTCGAACGTGCCAGAATGACGTGCCAGAGACACCGGATGCACCTGCCGAGCACGCCGGAACCTCCTCTTCGACTCGCCGGAACCACCAGCCAGAGACGCCAAAATCCCCTGCCAGGTAGGCCAGAATCACATGGCGGACGCTCCGGAATCTCCCGCCGGGAAGGTAGGAACCACCTCTCAAACATACTGGAAGCACGTGCCGGACATGCCGGCACCACGTACTGGACAGACCAGAAACACCTGCCGGACCTGCCTGAACCACCTGCTGAGCACACCGGAACAACTTGCTCGACTCGCTGGAGCCACCTGCTGGACACCCCAAAATCACCAGCCAGCTATGCCAGAACCACTTGCCGTACACTCCGGAATCACCTGCTGGTTACACCAGAGCCACTTGGTGGACAATCCAGAATCACCTGCCGGACATGCCAGAACCACCTGTCACACATGCCGGAACCACGTGCCTGACACGCCGGAACCACCTCGCGGACAGACCGGAACCACCTACCAGACATGCCTGAACCACCTGCCGAGCATGCCGGAACCACCTGCCGGACACGCCAAAATCACCTGCGGGCTAGGCCAGAACCACTTGTAGGACTCTCCTGGAGCACCTGCCGGGCATGCGGGAACCACCTCTCAGACGTGCCAGAACCACGTGCGGCACATGACGGAACCCATTACCGGACAGACCGGAACCACCTGCCGGACACGCCAGAATCACCTGCCAAGAACACCGAACCACCTGAACAGCTCGCCAGAAACACCTGCCGGACATGCCAAAATCACCTGCCGGCTACACCAGAACCTCTTGCCGGACACTCCGGAATCACCTGCCAGACATGATGCAACCAAATGTCAGACGTGCCAGAACCACGTGCCAGAGACACCGGATGCAACTGCCGAGCATCGCCGGAAACCTCCTGCTCAACTCGCTGTAACCACCTGCCGGGGACGCCAAAATCACCTGTCAGCTAGGCCAGAACCACGTGGCGGACTCTATGGAATCACCCGCCGGGCATGCCGGAACCAGCTCTCAGACGTGCCAGAAGCACGTGCCGGACACGCCGGAACCACCTACTAGAGAGACCGGAACCACCTGCCAGACCCGCCTGAACCACCTGCTGAGTACGCTGGAACAACCTGCTCTACTCGCTGGAGCCACCTGCTGGACACGCCAAAATCACCTGATGGCTACGCCAGCACCACTCGGCAGACAAGCCAGAATCACCTGCAGGGTATGCCGGAACCACCTCTCAGACGTGCCAGAACCCCTTGTCGGACACTCCGGAATCACCTGTCAGGCATCCCGGAACCACCTCTCGAACGTGCCAGAATGACGTGCCAGAGACACCGGATGCACCTGCCGAGCACGCCGGAACCTCCTCTTCGACTCGCCGGAACCACCAGCCAGAGACGCCAAAATCCCCTGCCAGGTAGGCCAGAATCACATGGCGGACGCTCCGGAATCTCCCGCCGGGAAGGTAGGAACCACCTCTCAAACATACTGGAAGCACGTGCCGGACATGCCGGCACCACGTACTGGACAGACCAGAAACACCTGCCGGACCTGCCTGAACCACCTGCTGAGCACACCGGAACAACTTGCTCGACTCGCTGGAGCCACCTGCTGGACACCCCAAAATCACCAGCCAGCTATGCCAGAACCACTTGCCGTACACTCCGGAATCACCTGCTGGTTACACCAGAGCCACTTGGTGGACAATCCAGAATCACCTGCCGGACATGCCAGAACCACCTGTCACACATGCCGGAACCACGTGCCTGACACGCCGGAACCACCTCGCGGACAGACCGGAACCACCTACCAGACATGCCTGAACCACCTGCCGAGCATGCCGGAACCACCTGCCGGACACGCCAAAATCACCTGCGGGCTAGGCCAGAACCACTTGTAGGACTCTCCTGGAGCACCTGCCGGGCATGCGGGAACCACCTCTCAGACGTGCCAGAACCACGCGCGGCACATGACGGAACCCATTACCGGACAGACCGGAACCACCTGCCGGACACGCCAGAATCACCTGCCAAGAACACCGGAACCACCTGAACAGCTCGCCAGAAACACCTGCCGGACATGCCAAAATCACCTGCCGCTACACCAGAACCTCTTGCCGGACACTCCGGAATCACCTGCCAGACATGATGCAACCAAATGTCAGACGTGCCAGAACCACGTGCCAGAGACACCGGATGCAACTGCCGAGCATGCCGGAACCTCCTGCTCAACTCGCTGTAACCACCTGCCGGGGACGCCAAAATCACCTGTCAGCTAGGCCAGAACCACGTGGCGGACTCTATGGAATCACCCGCCGGGCATGCCGGAACCAGCTCTCAGACGTGCCAGAAGCACGTGCCGGACACGCCGGAACCACCTACTAGAGAGACCGGAACCACCTGCCAGACCCGCCTGAACCACCTGCTGAGTACGCTGGAACAACCTGCTCTACTCGCTGGAGCCACCTGCTGGACACGCCAAAATCACCTGATGGCTACGCCAGCACCACTCGGCAGACAAGCCAGAATCACCTGCAGGGTATGCCGGAACCACCTCTCAGACGTGCCAGAACCCCTTGTCGGACACTCCGGAATCACCTGTCAGGCATGCCGGAACCACCTCTCGAACGTGCCAGAATGACGTGCCAGAGACACCGGATGCACCTGCCGAGCACGCCGGAACCTCCTCTTCGACTCGCCGGAACCACCAGCCAGAGACGCCAAAATCCCCTGCCAGGTAGGCCAGAATCACATGGCGGACGCTCCGGAATCTCCCGCCGGGAAGGTAGGAACCACCTCTCAAACATACTGGAAGCACGTGCCGGACATGCCGGCACCACGTACTGGACAGACCAGAAACACCTGCCGGACCTGCCTGAACCACCTGCTGAGCACACCGGAACAACTTGCTCGACTCGCTGGAGCCACCTGCTGGACACCCCAAAATCACCAGCCAGCTATGCCAGAACCACTTGCCGTACACTCCGGAATCACCTGCTGGTTACACCAGAGCCACTTGGTGGACAATCCAGAATCACCTGCCGGACATGCCAGAACCACCTGTCACACATGCCGGAACCACGTGCCTGACACGCCGGAACCACCTCGCGGACAGACCGGAACCACCTACCAGACATGCCTGAACCACCTGCCGAGCATGCCGGAACCACCTGCCGGACACGCCAAAATCACCTGCGGGCTAGGCCAGAACCACTTGTAGGACTCTCCTGGAGCACCTGCCGGGCATGCGGGAACCACCTCTCAGACGTGCCAGAACCACGCGCGGCACATGACGGAACCCATTACCGGACAGACCGGAACCACCTGCCGGACACGCCAGAATCACCTGCCAAGAACACCGGAACCACCTGAACAGCTCGCCAGAAACACCTGCCGGACATGCCAAAATCACCTGCCGGCTACACCAGAACCTCTTGCCGGACACTCCGGAATCACCTGCCAGACATGATGCAACCAAATGTCAGACGTGCCAGAACCACGTGCCAGAGACACCGGATGCAACTGCCGAGCATGCCGGAACCTCCTGCTCAACTCGCTGTAACCACCTGCCGGGGACGCCAAAATCACCTGTCAGCTAGGCCAGAACCACGTGGCGGACTCTATGGAATCACCCGCCGGGCATGCCGGAACCAGCTCTCAGACGTGCCAGAAGCACGTGCCGGACACGCCGGAACCACCTACTAGAGAGACCGGAACCACCTGCCAGACCCGCCTGAACCACCTGCTGAGTACGCTGGAACAACCTGCTCTACTCGCTGGAGCCACCTGCTGGACACGCCAAAATCACCTGATGGCTACGCCAGCACCACTCGGCAGACAAGCCAGAATCACCTGCAGGGTATGCCGGAACCACCTCTCAGACGTGCCAGAACCCCTTGTCGGACACTCCGGAATCACCTGTCAGGCATGCCGGAACCACCTCTCGAACGTGCCAGAATGACGTGCCAGAGACACCGGATGCACCTGCCGAGCACGCCGGAACCTCCTCTTCGACTCGCCGGAACCACCAGCCAGAGACGCCAAAATCCCCTGCCAGGTAGGCCAGAATCACATGGCGGACGCTCCGGAATCTCCCGCCGGGAAGGTAGGAACCACCTCTCAAACATACTGGAAGCACGTGCCGGACATGCCGGCACCACGTACTGGACAGACCAGAAACACCTGCCGGACCTGCCTGAACCACCTGCTGAGCACACCGGAACAACTTGCTCGACTCGCTGGAGCCACCTGCTGGACACCCCAAAATCACCAGCCAGCTATGCCAGAACCACTTGCCGTACACTCCGGAATCACCTGCTGGTTACACCAGAGCCACTTGGTGGACAATCCAGAATCACCTGCCGGACATGCCAGAACCACCTGTCACACATGCCGGAACCACGTGCCTGACACGCCGGAACCACCTCGCGGACAGACCGGAACCACCTACCAGACATGCCTGAACCACCTGCCGAGCATGCCGGAACCACCTGCCGGACACGCCAAAATCACCTGCGGGCTAGGCCAGAACCACTTGTAGGACTCTCCTGGAGCACCTGCCGGGCATGCGGGAACCACCTCTCAGACGTGCCAGAACCACGCGCGGCACATGACGGAACCCATTACCGGACAGACCGGAACCACCTGCCGGACACGCCAGAATCACCTGCCAAGAACACCGGAACCACCTGAACAGCTCGCCAGAAACACCTGCCGGACATGCCAAAATCACCTGCCGGCTACACCAGAACCTCTTGCCGGACACTCCGGAATCACCTGCCAGACATGATGCAACCAAATGTCAGACGTGCCAGAACCACGTGCCAGAGACACCGGATGCAACTGCCGAGCATGCCGGAACCTCCTGCTCAACTCGCTGTAACCACCTGCCGGGGACGCCAAAATCACCTGTCAGCTAGGCCAGAACCACGTGGCGGACTCTATGGAATCACCCGCCGGGCATGCCGGAACCAGCTCTCAGACGTGCCAGAAGCACGTGCCGGACACGCCGGAACCACCTACTAGAGAGACCGGAACCACCTGCCAGACCCGCCTGAACCACCTGCTGAGTACGCTGGAACAACCTGCTCTACTCGCTGGAGCCACCTGCTGGACACGCCAAAATCACCTGATGGCTACGCCAGCACCACTCGGCAGACAAGCCAGAATCACCTGCAGGGTATGCCGGAACCACCTCTCAGACGTGCCAGAACCCCTTGTCGGACACTCCGGAATCACCTGTCAGGCATGCCGGAACCACCTCTCGAACGTGCCAGAATGACGTGCCAGAGACACCGGATGCACCTGCCGAGCACGCCGGAACCTCCTCTTCGACTCGCCGGAACCACCAGCCAGAGACGCCAAAATCCCCTGCCAGGTAGGCCAGAATCACATGGCGGACGCTCCGGAATCTCCCGCCGGGAAGGTAGGAACCACCTCTCAAACATACTGGAAGCACGTGCCGGACATGCCGGCACCACGTACTGGACAGACCAGAAACACCTGCCGGACCTGCCTGAACCACCTGCTGAGCACACCGGAACAACTTGCTCGACTCGCTGGAGCCACCTGCTGGACACCCCAAAATCACCAGCCAGCTATGCCAGAACCACTTGCCGTACACTCCGGAATCACCTGCTGGGTACACCAGAGCCACTTGGTGGACAATCCAGAATCACCTGCCGGACATGCCAGAACCACCTGTCACACATGCCGGAACCACGTGCCTGACACGCCGGAACCACCTCGCGGACAGACCGGAACCACCTACCAGACATGCCTGAACCACCTGCCGAGCATGCCGGAACCACCTGCCGGACACGCCAAAATCACCTGCGGGCTAGGCCAGAACCACTTGTAGGACTCTCCTGGAGCACCTGCCGGGCATGCGGGAACCACCTCTCAGACGTGCCAGAACCACGCGCGGCACATGACGGAACCCATTACCGGACAGACCGGAACCACCTGCCGGACACGCCAGAATCACCTGCCAAGAACACCGGAACCACCTGAACAGCTCGCCAGAAACACCTGCCGGACATGCCAAAATCACCTGCCGGCTACACCAGAACCTCTTGCCGGACACTCCGGAATCACCTGCCAGACATGATGCAACCAAATGTCAGACGTGCCAGAACCACGTGCCAGAGACACCGGATGCAACTGCCGAGCATGCCGGAACCTCCTGCTCAACTCGCTGTAACCACCTGCCGGGGACGCCAAAATCACCTGTCAGCTAGGCCAGAACCACGTGGCGGACTCTATGGAATCACCCGCCGGGCATGCCGGAACCAGCTCTCAGACGTGCCAGAAGCACGTGCCGGACACGCCGGAACCACCTACTAGAGAGACCGGAACCACCTGCCAGACCCGCCTGAACCACCTGCTGAGTACGCTGGAACAACCTGCTCTACTCGCTGGAGCCACCTGCTGGACACGCCAAAATCACCTGATGGCTACGCCAGCACCACTCGGCAGACAAGCCAGAATCACCTGCAGGGTATGCCGGAACCACCTCTCAGACGTGCCAGAACCCCTTGTCGGACACTCCGGAATCACCTGTCAGGCATGCCGGAACCACCTCTCGAACGTGCCAGAATGACGTGCCAGAGACACCGGATGCACCTGCCGAGCACGCCGGAACCTCCTCTTCGACTCGCCGGAACCACCAGCCAGAGACGCCAAAATCCCCTGCCAGGTAGGCCAGAATCACATGGCGGACGCTCCGGAATCTCCCGCCGGGAAGGTAGGAACCACCTCTCAAACATACTGGAAGCACGTGCCGGACATGCCGGCACCACGTACTGGACAGACCAGAAACACCTGCCGGACCTGCCTGAACCACCTGCTGAGCACACCGGAACAACTTGCTCGACTCGCTGGAGCCACCTGCTGGACACCCCAAAATCACCAGCCAGCTATGCCAGAACCACTTGCCGTACACTCCGGAATCACCTGCTGGTTACACCAGAGCCACTTGGTGGACAATCCAGAATCACCTGCCGGACATGCCAGAACCACCTGTCACACATGCCGGAACCACGTGCCTGACACGCCGGAACCACCTCGCGGACAGACCGGAACCACCTACCAGACATGCCTGAACCACCTGCCGAGCATGCCGGAACCACCTGCCGGACACGCCAAAATCACCTGCGGGCTAGGCCAGAACCACTTGTAGGACTCTCCTGGAGCACCTGCCGGGCATGCGGGAACCACCTCTCAGACGTGCCAGAACCACGCGCGGCACATGACGGAACCCATTACCGGACAGACCGGAACCACCTGCCGGACACGCCAGAATCACCTGCCAAGAACACCGGAACCACCTGAACAGCTCGCCAGAAACACCTGCCGGACATGCCAAAATCACCTGCCGGCTACACCAGAACCTCTTGCCGGACACTCCGGAATCACCTGCCAGACATGATGCAACCAAATGTCAGACGTGCCAGAACCACGTGCCAGAGACACCGGATGCAACTGCCGAGCATGCCGGAACCTCCTGCTCAACTCGCTGTAACCACCTGCCGGGGACGCCAAAATCACCTGTCAGCTAGGCCAGAACCACGTGGCGGACTCTATGGAATCACCCGCCGGGCATGCCGGAACCAGCTCTCAGACGTGCCAGAAGCACGTGCCGGACACGCCGGAACCACCTACTAGAGAGACCGGAACCACCTGCCAGACCCGCCTGAACCACCTGCTGAGTACGCTGGAACAACCTGCTCTACTCGCTGGAGCCACCTGCTGGACACGCCAAAATCACCTGATGGCTACGCCAGCACCACTCGGCAGACAAGCCAGAATCACCTGCAGGGTATGCCGGAACCACCTCTCAGACGTGCCAGAACCCCTTGTCGGACACTCCGGAATCACCTGTCAGGCATGCCGGAACCACCTCTCGAACGTGCCAGAATGACGTGCCAGAGACACCGGATGCACCTGCCGAGCACGCCGGAACCTCCTCTTCGACTCGCCGGAACCACCAGCCAGAGACGCCAAAATCCCCTGCCAGGTAGGCCAGAATCACATGGCGGACGCTCCGGAATCTCCCGCCGGGAAGGTAGGAACCACCTCTCAAACATACTGGAAGCACGTGCCGGACATGCCGGCACCACGTACTGGACAGACCAGAAACACCTGCCGGACCTGCCTGAACCACCTGCTGAGCACACCGGAACAACTTGCTCGACTCGCTGGAGCCACCTGCTGGACACCCCAAAATCACCAGCCAGCTATGCCAGAACCACTTGCCGTACACTCCGGAATCACCTGCTGGTTACACCAGAGCCACTTGGTGGACAATCCAGAATCACCTGCCGGACATGCCAGAACCACCTGTCACACATGCCGGAACCACGTGCCTGACACGCCGGAACCACCTCGCGGACAGACCGGAACCACCTACCAGACATGCCTGAACCACCTGCCGAGCATGCCGGAACCACCTGCCGGACACGCCAAAATCACCTGCGGGCTAGGCCAGAACCACTTGTAGGACTCTCCTGGAGCACCTGCCGGGCATGCGGGAACCACCTCTCAGACGTGCCAGAACCACGCGCGGCACATGACGGAACCCATTACCGGACAGACCGGAACCACCTGCCGGACACGCCAGAATCACCTGCCAAGAACACCGGAACCACCTGAACAGCTCGCCAGAAACACCTGCCGGACATGCCAAAATCACCTGCCGGCTACACCAGAACCTCTTGCCGGACACTCCGGAATCACCTGCCAGACATGATGCAACCAAATGTCAGACGTGCCAGAACCACGTGCCAGAGACACCGGATGCAACTGCCGAGCATGCCGGAACCTCCTGCTCAACTCGCTGTAACCACCTGCCGGGGACGCCAAAATCACCTGTCAGCTAGGCCAGAACCACGTGGCGGACTCTATGGAATCACCCGCCGGGCATGCCGGAACCAGCTCTCAGACGTGCCAGAAGCACGTGCCGGACACGCCGGAACCACCTACTAGAGAGACCGGAACCACCTGCCAGACCCGCCTGAACCACCTGCTGAGTACGCTGGAACAACCTGCTCTACTCGCTGGAGCCACCTGCTGGACACGCCAAAATCACCTGATGGCTACGCCAGCACCACTCGGCAGACAAGCCAGAATCACCTGCAGGGTATGCCGGAACCACCTCTCAGACGTGCCAGAACCCCTTGTCGGACACTCCGGAATCACCTGTCAGGCATGCCGGAACCACCTCTCGAACGTGCCAGAATGACGTGCCAGAGACACCGGATGCACCTGCCGAGCACGCCGGAACCTCCTCTTCGACTCGCCGGAACCACCAGCCAGAGACGCCAAAATCCCCTGCCAGGTAGGCCAGAATCACATGGCGGACGCTCCGGAATCTCCCGCCGGGAAGGTAGGAACCACCTCTCAAACATACTGGAAGCACGTGCCGGACATGCCGGCACCACGTACTGGACAGACCAGAAACACCTGCCGGACCTGCCTGAACCACCTGCTGAGCACACCGGAACAACTTGCTCGACTCGCTGGAGCCACCTGCTGGACACCCCAAAATCACCAGCCAGCTATGCCAGAACCACTTGCCGTACACTCCGGAATCACCTGCTGGTTACACCAGAGCCACTTGGTGGACAATCCAGAATCACCTGCCGGACATGCCAGAACCACCTGTCACACATGCCGGAACCACGTGCCTGACACGCCGGAACCACCTCGCGGACAGACCGGAACCACCTACCAGACATGCCTGAACCACCTGCCGAGCATGCCGGAACCACCTGCCGGACACGCCAAAATCACCTGCGGGCTAGGCCAGAACCACTTGTAGGACTCTCCTGGAGCACCTGCCGGGCATGCGGGAACCACCTCTCAGACGTGCCAGAACCACGCGCGGCACATGACGGAACCCATTACCGGACAGACCGGAACCACCTGCCGGACACGCCAGAATCACCTGCCAAGAACACCGGAACCACCTGAACAGCTCGCCAGAAACACCTGCCGGACATGCCAAAATCACCTGCCGGCTACACCAGAACCTCTTGCCGGACACTCCGGAATCACCTGCCAGACATGATGCAACCAAATGTCAGACGTGCCAGAACCACGTGCCAGAGACACCGGATGCAACTGCCGAGCATGCCGGAACCTCCTGCTCAACTCGCTGTAACCACCTGCCGGGGACGCCAAAATCACCTGTCAGCTAGGCCAGAACCACGTGGCGGACTCTATGGAATCACCCGCCGGGCATGCCGGAACCAGCTCTCAGACGTGCCAGAAGCACGTGCCGGACACGCCGGAACCACCTACTAGAGAGACCGGAACCACCTGCCAGACCCGCCTGAACCACCTGCTGAGTACGCTGGAACAACCTGCTCTACTCGCTGGAGCCACCTGCTGGACACGCCAAAATCACCTGATGGCTACGCCAGCACCACTCGGCAGACAAGCCAGAATCACCTGCAGGGTATGCCGGAACCACCTCTCAGACGTGCCAGAACCCCTTGTCGGACACTCCGGAATCACCTGTCAGGCATGCCGGAACCACCTCTCGAACGTGCCAGAATGACGTGCCAGAGACACCGGATGCACCTGCCGAGCACGCCGGAACCTCCTCTTCGACTCGCCGGAACCACCAGCCAGAGACGCCAAAATCCCCTGCCAGGTAGGCCAGAATCACATGGCGGACGCTCCGGAATCTCCCGCCGGGAAGGTAGGAACCACCTCTCAAACATACTGGAAGCACGTGCCGGACATGCCGGCACCACGTACTGGACAGACCAGAAACACCTGCCGGACCTGCCTGAACCACCTGCTGAGCACACCGGAACAACTTGCTCGACTCGCTGGAGCCACCTGCTGGACACCCCAAAATCACCAGCCAGCTATGCCAGAACCACTTGCCGTACACTCCGGAATCACCTGCTGGTTACACCAGAGCCACTTGGTGGACAATCCAGAATCACCTGCCGGACATGCCAGAACCACCTGTCACACATGCCGGAACCACGTGCCTGACACGCCGGAACCACCTCGCGGACAGACCGGAACCACCTACCAGACATGCCTGAACCACCTGCCGAGCATGCCGGAACCACCTGCCGGACACGCCAAAATCACCTGCGGGCTAGGCCAGAACCACTTGTAGGACTCTCCTGGAGCACCTGCCGGGCATGCGGGAACCACCTCTCAGACGTGCCAGAACCACGCGCGGCACATGACGGAACCCATTACCGGACAGACCGGAACCACCTGCCGGACACGCCAGAATCACCTGCCAAGAACACCGGAACCACCTGAACAGCTCGCCAGAAACACCTGCCGGACATGCCAAAATCACCTGCCGGCTACACCAGAACCTCTTGCCGGACACTCCGGAATCACCTGCCAGACATGATGCAACCAAATGTCAGACGTGCCAGAACCACGTGCCAGAGACACCGGATGCAACTGCCGAGCATGCCGGAACCTCCTGCTCAACTCGCTGTAACCACCTGCCGGGGACGCCAAAATCACCTGTCAGCTAGGCCAGAACCACGTGGCGGACTCTATGGAATCACCCGCCGGGCATGCCGGAACCAGCTCTCAGACGTGCCAGAAGCACGTGCCGGACACGCCGGAACCACCTACTAGAGAGACCGGAACCACCTGCCAGACCCGCCTGAACCACCTGCTGAGTACGCTGGAACAACCTGCTCTACTCGCTGGAGCCACCTGCTGGACACGCCAAAATCACCTGATGGCTACGCCAGCACCACTCGGCAGACAAGCCAGAATCACCTGCAGGGTATGCCGGAACCACCTCTCAGACGTGCCAGAACCCCTTGTCGGACACTCCGGAATCACCTGTCAGGCATGCCGGAACCACCTCTCGAACGTGCCAGAATGACGTGCCAGAGACACCGGATGCACCTGCCGAGCACGCCGGAACCTCCTCTTCGACTCGCCGGAACCACCAGCCAGAGACGCCAAAATCCCCTGCCAGGTAGGCCAGAATCACATGGCGGACGCTCCGGAATCTCCCGCCGGGAAGGTACGAACCACCTCTCAAACATACTGGAAGCACGTGCCGGACATGCCGGCACCACGTACTGGACAGACCAGAAACACCTGCCGGACCTGCCTGAACCACCTGCTGAGCACACCGGAACAACTTGCTCGACTCGCTGGAGCCACCTGCTGGACACCCCAAAATCACCAGCCAGCTATGCCAGAACCACTTGCCGTACACTCCGGAATCACCTGCTGGTTACACCAGAGCCACTTGGTGGACAATCCAGAATCACCTGCCGGACATGCCAGAACCACCTGTCACACATGCCGGAACCACGTGCCTGACACGCCGGAACCACCTCGCGGACAGACCGGAACCACCTACCAGACATGCCTGAACCACCTGCCGAGCATGCCGGAACCACCTGCCGGACACGCCAAAATCACCTGCGGGCTAGGCCAGAACCACTTGTAGGACTCTCCTGGAGCACCTGCCGGGCATGCGGGAACCACCTCTCAGACGTGCCAGAACCACGCGCGGCACATGACGGAACCCATTACCGGACAGACCGGAACCACCTGCCGGACACGCCAGAATCACCTGCCAAGAACACCGGAACCACCTGAACAGCTCGCCAGAAACACCTGCCGGACATGCCAAAATCACCTGCCGGCTACACCAGAACCTCTTGCCGGACACTCCGGAATCACCTGCCAGACATGATGCAACCAAATGTCAGACGTGCCAGAACCACGTGCCAGAGACACCGGATGCAACTGCCGAGCATGCCGGAACCTCCTGCTCAACTCGCTGTAACCACCTGCCGGGGACGCCAAAATCACCTGTCAGCTAGGCCAGAACCACGTGGCGGACTCTATGGAATCACCCGCCGGGCATGCCGGAACCAGCTCTCAGACGTGCCAGAAGCACGTGCCGGACACGCCGGAACCACCTACTAGAGAGACCGGAACCACCTGCCAGACCCGCCTGAACCACCTGCTGAGTACGCTGGAACAACCTGCTCTACTCGCTGGAGCCACCTGCTGGACACGCCAAAATCACCTGATGGCTACGCCAGCACCACTCGGCAGACAAGCCAGAATCACCTGCAGGGTATGCCGGAACCACCTCTCAGACGTGCCAGAACCCCTTGTCGGACACTCCGGAATCACCTGTCAGGCATGCCGGAACCACCTCTCGAACGTGCCAGAATGACGTGCCAGAGACACCGGATGCACCTGCCGAGCACGCCGGAACCTCCTCTTCGACTCGCCGGAACCACCAGCCAGAGACGCCAAAATCCCCTGCCAGGTAGGCCAGAATCACATGGCGGACGCTCCGGAATCTCCCGCCGGGAAGGTACGAACCACCTCTCAAACATACTGGAAGCACGTGCCGGACATGCCGGCACCACGTACTGGACAGACCAGAAACACCTGCCGGACCTGCCTGAACCACCTGCTGAGCACACCGGAACAACTTGCTCGACTCGCTGGAGCCACCTGCTGGACACCCCAAAATCACCAGCCAGCTATGCCAGAACCACTTGCCGTACACTCCGGAATCACCTGCTGGTTACACCAGAGCCACTTGGTGGACAATCCAGAATCACCTGCCGGACATGCCAGAACCACCTGTCACACATGCCGGAACCACGTGCCTGACACGCCGGAACCACCTCGCGGACAGACCGGAACCACCTACCAGACATGCCTGAACCACCTGCCGAGCATGCCGGAACCACCTGCCGGACACGCCAAAATCACCTGCGGGCTAGGCCAGAACCACTTGTAGGACTCTCCTGGAGCACCTGCCGGGCATGCGGGAACCACCTCTCAGACGTGCCAGAACCACGCGCGGCACATGACGGAACCCATTACCGGACAGACCGGAACCACCTGCCGGACACGCCAGAATCACCTGCCAAGAACACCGGAACCACCTGAACAGCTCGCCAGAAACACCTGCCGGACATGCCAAAATCACCTGCCGGCTACACCAGAACCTCTTGCCGGACACTCCGGAATCACCTGCCAGACATGATGCAACCAAATGTCACACGTGCCAGAACCACGTGCCAGAGACACCGGATGCAACTGCCGAGCATGCCGGAACCTCCTGCTCAACTCGCTGTAACCACCTGCCGGGGACGCCAAAATCACCTGTCAGCTAGGCCAGAACCACGTGGCGGACTCTATGGAATCACCCGCCGGGCATGCCGGAACCAGCTCTCAGACGTGCCAGAAGCACGTGCTGGACACGCCGGAACCACCTACTAGAGAGACCGGAACCACCTGCCAGACCCGCCTGAACCACCTGCTGAGTACGCTGGAACAACCTGCTCTACTCGCTGGAGCCACCTGCTGGACACGCCAAAATCACCTGATGGCTACGCCAGCACCACTCGGCAGACAAGCCAGAATCACCTGCAGGGTATGCCGGAACCACCTCTCAGACGTGCCAGAACCCCTTGTCGGACACTCCGGAATCACCTGTCAGGCATGCCGGAACCACCTCTCGAACGTGCCAGAATGACGTGCCAGAGACACCGGATGCACCTGCCGAGCACGCCGGAACCTCCTCTTCGACTCGCCGGAACCACCAGCCAGAGACGCCAAAATCCCCTGCCAGGTAGGCCAGAATCACATGGCGGACGCTCCGGAATCTCCCGCCGGGAAGGTAGGAACCACCTCTCAAACATACTGGAAGCACGTGCCGGACATGCCGGCACCACGTACTGGACAGACCAGAAACACCTGCCGGACCTGCCTGAACCACCTGCTGAGCACACCGGAACAACTTGCTCGACTCGCTGGAGCCACCTGCTGGACACCCCAAAATCACCAGCCAGCTATGCCAGAACCACTTGCCGTACACTCCGGAATCACCTGCTGGTTACACCAGAGCCACTTGGTGGACAATCCAGAATCACCTGCCGGACATGCCAGAACCACCTGTCACACATGCCGGAACCACGTGCCTGACACGCCGGAACCACCTCGCGGACAGACCGGAACCACCTACCAGACATGCCTGAACCACCTGCCGAGCATGCCGGAACCACCTGCCGGACACGCCAAAATCACCTGCGGGCTAGGCCAGAACCACTTGTAGGACTCTCCTGGAGCACCTGCCGGGCATGCGGGAACCACCTCTCAGACGTGCCAGAACCACGCGCGGCACATGACGGAACCCATTACCGGACAGACCGGAACCACCTGCCGGACATGCCAGAATCACCTGCCAAGAACACCGGAACCACCTGAACAGCTCGCCAGAAACACCTGCCGGACATGCCAAAATCACCTGCCGGCTACACCAGAACCTCTTGCCGGACACTCCGGAATCACCTGCCAGACATGATGCAACCAAATGTCAGACGTGCCAGAACCACGTGCCAGAGACACCGGATGCAACTGCCGAGCATGCCGGAACCTCCTGCTCAACTCGCTGTAACCACCTGCCGGGGACGCCAAAATCACCTGTCAGCTAGGCCAGAACCACGTGGCGGACTCTATGGAATCACCCGCCGGGCATGCCGGAACCAGCTCTCAGACGTGCCAGAAGCACGTGCCGGACACGCCGGAACCACCTACTAGAGAGACCGGAACCACCTGCCAGACCCGCCTGAACCACCTGCTGAGTACGCTGGAACAACCTGCTCTACTCGCTGGAGCCACCTGCTGGACACGCCAAAATCACCTGATGGCTACGCCAGCACCACTCGGCAGACAAGCCAGAATCACCTGCAGGGTATGCCGGAACCACCTCTCAGACGTGCCAGAACCCCTTGTCGGACACTCCGGAATCACCTGTCAGGCATGCCGGAACCACCTCTCGAACGTGCCAGAATGACGTGCCAGAGACACCGGATGCACCTGCCGAGCACGCCGGAACCTCCTCTTCGACTCGCCGGAACCACCAGCCAGAGACGCCAAAATCCCCTGCCAGGTAGGCCAGAATCACATGGCGGACGCTCCGGAATCTCCCGCCGGGAAGGTAGGAACCACCTCTCAAACATACTGGAAGCACGTGCCGGACATGCCGGCACCACGTACTGGACAGACCAGAAACACCTGCCGGACCTGCCTGAACCACCTGCTGAGCACACCGGAACAACTTGCTCGACTCGCTGGAGCCACCTGCTGGACACCCCAAAATCACCAGCCAGCTATGCCAGAACCACTTGCCGTACACTCCGGAATCACCTGCTGGTTACACCAGAGCCACTTGGTGGACAATCCAGAATCACCTGCCGGACATGCCAGAACCACCTGTCACACATGCCGGAACCACGTGCCTGACACGCCGGAACCACCTCGCGGACAGACCGGAACCACCTACCAGACATGCCGGAACCACCTGCCGGACACGCCAAAATCACCTGCGGGCTAGGCCAGAACCACTTGTAGGACTCTCCTGGAGCACCTGCCGGGCATGCGGGAACCACCTCTCAGACGTGCCAGAACCACGCGCGGCACATGACGGAACCCATTACCGGACAGACCGGAACCACCTGCCGGACACGCCAGAATCACCTGCCAAGAACACCGGAACCACCTGAACAGCTCGCCAGAAACACCTGCCGGACATGCCAAAATCACCTGCCGGCTACACCAGAACCTCTTGCCGGACACTCCAGAATCACCTGCCAGACATGATGCAACCAAATGTCAGACGTGCCAGAACCACGTGCCAGAGACACCGGATGCAACTGCCGAGCATGCCGGAACCTCCTGCTCAACTCGCTGTAACCACCTGCCGGGGACGCCAAAATCACCTGTCAGCTAGGCCAGAACCACGTGGCGGACTCTATGGAATCACCCGCCGGGCATGCCGGAACCAGCTCTCAGACGTGCCAGAAGCACGTGCCGGACACGCCGGAACCACCTACTAGAGAGACCGGAACCACCTGCCAGACCCGCCTGAACCACCTGCTGAGTACGCTGGAACAACCTGCTCTACTCGCTGGAGCCACCTGCTGGACACGCCAAAATCACCTGATGGCTACGCCAGCACCACTCGGCAGACAAGCCAGAATCACCTGCAGGGTATGCCGGAACCACCTCTCAGACGTGCCAGAACCCCTTGTCGGACACTCCGGAATCACCTGTCAGGCATGCCGGAACCACCTCTCGAACGTGCCAGAATGACGTGCCAGAGACACCGGATGCACCTGCCGAGCACGCCGGAACCTCCTCTTCGACTCGCCGGAACCACCAGCCAGAGACGCCAAAATCCCCTGCCAGGTAGGCCAGAATCACATGGCGGACGCTCCGGAATCTCCCGCCGGGAAGGTAGGAACCACCTCTCAAACATACTGGAAGCACGTGCCGGACATGCCGGCACCACGTACTGGACAGACCAGAAACACCTGCCGGACCTGCCTGAACCACCTGCTGAGCACACCGGAACAACTTGCTCGACTCGCTGGAGCCACCTGCTGGACACCCCAAAATCACCAGCCAGCTATGCCAGAACCACTTGCCGTACACTCCGGAATCACCTGCTGGTTACACCAGAGCCACTTGGTGGACAATCCAGAATCACCTGCCGGACATGCCAGAACCACCTGTCACACATGCCGGAACCACGTGCCTGACACGCCGGAACCACCTCGCGGACAGACCGGAACCACCTACCAGACATGCCGGAACCACCTGCCGGACACGCCAAAATCACCTGCGGGCTAGGCCAGAACCACTTGTAGGACTCTCCTGGAGCACCTGCCGGGCATGCGGGAACCACCTCTCAGACGTGCCAGAACCACGCGCGGCACATGACGGAACCCATTACCGGACAGACCGGAACCACCTGCCGGACACGCCAGAATCACCTGCCAAGAACACCGGAACCACCTGAACAGCTCGCCAGAAACACCTGCCGGACATGCCAAAATCACCTGCCGGCTACACCAGAACCTCTTGCCGGACACTCCGGAATCACCTGCCAGACATGATGCAACCAAATGTCAGACGTGCCAGAACCACGTGCCAGAGACACCGGATGCAACTGCCGAGCATGCCGGAACCTCCTGCTCAACTCGCTGTAACCACCTGCCGGGGACGCCAAAATCACCTGTCAGCTAGGCCAGAACCACGTGGCGGACTCTATGGAATCACCCGCCGGGCATGCCGGAACCAGCTCTCAGACGTGCCAGAAGCACGTGCCGGACACGCCGGAACCACCTACTAGAGAGACCGGAACCACCTGCCAGACCCGCCTGAACCACCTGCTGAGTACGCTGGAACAACCTGCTCTACTCGCTGGAGCCACCTGCTGGACACGCCAAAATCACCTGATGGCTACGCCAGCACCACTCGGCAGACAAGCCAGAATCACCTGCAGGGTATGCCGGAACCACCTCTCAGACGTGCCAGAACCCCTTGTCGGACACTCCGGAATCACCTGTCAGGCATGCCGGAACCACCTCTCGAACGTGCCAGAATGACGTGCCAGAGACACCGGATGCACCTGCCGAGCACGCCGGAACCTCCTCTTCGACTCGCCGGAACCACCAGCCAGAGACGCCAAAATCCCCTGCCAGGTAGGCCAGAATCACATGGCGGACGCTCCGGAATCTCCCGCCGGGAAGGTAGGAACCACCTCTCAAACATACTGGAAGCACGTGCCGGACATGCCGGCACCACGTACTGGACAGACCAGAAACACCTGCCGGACCTGCCTGAACCACCTGCTGAGCACACCGGAACAACTTGCTCGACTCGCTGGAGCCACCTGCTGGACACCCCAAAATCACCAGCCAGCTATGCCAGAACCACTTGCCGTACACTCCGGAATCACCTGCTGGTTACACCAGAGCCACTTGGTGGACAATCCAGAATCACCTGCCGGACATGCCAGAACCACCTGTCACACATGCCGGAACCACGTGCCTGACACGCCGGAACCACCTCGCGGACAGACCGGAACCACCTACCAGACATGCCTGAACCACCTGCCGAGCATGCCGGAACCACCTGCCGGACACGCCAAAATCACCTGCGGGCTAGGCCAGAACCACTTGTAGGACTCTCCTGGAGCACCTGCCGGGCATGCGGGAACCACCTCTCAGACGTGCCAGAACCACGCGCGGCACATGACGGAACCCATTACCGGACAGACCGGAACCACCTGCTGGACACGCCAGAATCACCTGCCAAGAACACCGGAACCACCTGAACAGCTCGCCAGAAACACCTGCCGGACATGCCAAAATCACCTGCCGGCTACACCAGAACCTCTTGCCGGACACTCCGGAATCACCTGCCAGACATGATGCAACCAAATGTCAGACGTGCCAGAACCACGTGCCAGAGACACCGGATGCAACTGCCGAGCATGCCGGAACCTCCTGCTCAACTCGCTGTAACCACCTGCCGGGGACGCCAAAATCACCTGTCAGCTAGGCCAGAACCACGTGGCGGACTCTATGGAATCACCCGCCGGGCATGCCGGAACCAGCTCTCAGACGTGCCAGAAGCACGTGCCGGACACGCCGGAACCACCTACTAGAGAGACCGGAACCACCTGCCAGACCCGCCTGAACCACCTGCTGAGTACGCTGGAACAACCTGCTCTACTCGCTGGAGCCACCTGCTGGACACGCCAAAATCACCTGATGGCTACGCCAGCACCACTCGGCAGACAAGCCAGAATCACCTGCAGGGTATGCCGGAACCACCTCTCAGACGTGCCAGAACCCCTTGTCGGACACTCCGGAATCACCTGTCAGGCATGCCGGAACCACCTCTCGAACGTGCCAGAATGACGTGCCAGAGACACCGGATGCACCTGCCGAGCACGCCGGAACCTCCTCTTCGACTCGCCGGAACCACCAGCCAGAGACGCCAAAATCCCCTGCCAGGTAGGCCAGAATCACATGGCGGACGCTCCGGAATCTCCCGCCGGGAAGGTAGGAACCACCTCTCAAACATACTGGAAGCACGTGCCGGACATGCCGGCACCACGTACTGGACAGACCAGAAACACCTGCCGGACCTGCCTGAACCACCTGCTGAGCACACCGGAACAACTTGCTCGACTCGCTGGAGCCACCTGCTGGACACCCCAAAATCACCAGCCAGCTATGCCAGAACCACTTGCCGTACACTCCGGAATCACCTGCTGGTTACACCAGAGCCACTTGGTGGACAATCCAGAATCACCTGCCGGACATGCCAGAACCACCTGTCACACATGCCGGAACCACGTGCCTGACACGCCGGAACCACCTCGCGGACAGACCGGAACCACCTACCAGACATGCCTGAACCACCTGCCGAGCATGCCGGAACCACCTGCCGGACACGCCAAAATCACCTGCGGGCTAGGCCAGAACCACTTGTAGGACTCTCCTGGAGCACCTGCCGGGCATGCGGGAACCACCTCTCAGACGTGCCAGAACCACGCGCGGCACATGACGGAACCCATTACCGGACAGACCGGAACCACCTGCCGGACACGCCAGAATCACCTGCCAAGAACACCGGAACCACCTGAACAGCTCGCCAGAAACACCTGCCGGACATGCCAAAATCACCTGCCGGCTACACCAGAACCTCTTGCCGGACACTCCGGAATCACCTGCCAGACATGATGCAACCAAATGTCAGACGTGCCAGAACCACGTGCCAGAGACACCGGATGCAACTGCCGAGCATGCCGGAACCTCCTGCTCAACTCGCTGTAACCACCTGCCGGGGACGCCAAAATCACCTGTCAGCTAGGCCAGAACCACGTGGCGGACTCTATGGAATCACCCGCCGGGCATGCCGGAACCAGCTCTCAGACGTGCCAGAAGCACGTGCCGGACACGCCGGAACCACCTACTAGAGAGACCGGAACCACCTGCCAGACCCGCCTGAACCACCTGCTGAGTACGCTGGAACAACCTGCTCTACTCGCTGGAGCCACCTGCTGGACACGCCAAAATCACCTGATGGCTACGCCAGCACCACTCGGCAGACAAGCCAGAATCACCTGCAGGGTATGCCGGAACCACCTCTCAGACGTGCCAGAACCCCTTGTCGGACACTCCGGAATCACCTGTCAGGCATGCCGGAACCACCTCTCGAACGTGCCAGAATGACGTGCCAGAGACACCGGATGCACCTGCCGAGCACGCCGGAACCTCCTCTTCGACTCGCCGGAACCACCAGCCAGAGACGCCAAAATCCCCTGCCAGGTAGGCCAGAATCACATGGCGGACGCTCCGGAATCTCCCGCCGGGAAGGTAGGAACCACCTCTCAAACATACTGGAAGCACGTGCCGGACATGCCGGCACCACGTACTGGACAGACCAGAAACACCTGCCGGACCTGCCTGAACCACCTGCTGAGCACACCGGAACAACTTGCTCGACTCGCTGGAGCCACCTGCTGGACACCCCAAAATCACCAGCCAGCTATGCCAGAACCACTTGCCGTACACTCCGGAATCACCTGCTGGTTACACCAGAGCCACTTGGTGGACAATCCAGAATCACCTGCCGGACATGCCAGAACCACCTGTCACACATGCCGGAACCACGTGCCTGACACGCCGGAACCACCTCGCGGACAGACCGGAACCACCTACCAGACATGCCTGAACCACCTGCCGAGCATGCCGGAACCACCTGCCGGACACGCCAAAATCACCTGCGGGCTAGGCCAGAACCACTTGTAGGACTCTCCTGGAGCACCTGCCGGGCATGCGGGAACCACCTCTCAGACGTGCCAGAACCACGCGCGGCACATGACGGAACCCATTACCGGACAGACCGGAACCACCTGCCGGACACGCCAGAATCACCTGCCAAGAACACCGGAACCACCTGAACAGCTCGCCAGAAACACCTGCCGGACATGCCAAAATCACCTGCCGGCTACACCAGAACCTCTTGCCGGACACTCCGGAATCACCTGCCAGACATGATGCAACCAAATGTCAGACGTGCCAGAACCACGTGCCAGAGACACCGGATGCAACTGCCGAGCATGCCGGAACCTCCTGCTCAACTCGCTGTAACCACCTGCCGGGGACGCCAAAATCACCTGTCAGCTAGGCCAGAACCACGTGGCGGACTCTATGGAATCACCCGCCGGGCATGCCGGAACCAGCTCTCAGACGTGCCAGAAGCACGTGCCGGACACGCCGGAACCACCTACTAGAGAGACCGGAACCACCTGCCAGACCCGCCTGAACCACCTGCTGAGTACGCTGGAACAACCTGCTCTACTCGCTGGAGCCACCTGCTGGACACGCCAAAATCACCTGATGGCTACGCCAGCACCACTCGGCAGACAAGCCAGAATCACCTGCAGGGTATGCCGGAACCACCTCTCAGACGTGCCAGAACCCCTTGTCGGACACTCCGGAATCACCTGTCAGGCATGCCGGAACCACCTCTCGAACGTGCCAGAATGACGTGCCAGAGACACCGGATGCACCTGCCGAGCACGCCGGAACCTCCTCTTCGACTCGCCGGAACCACCAGCCAGAGACGCCAAAATCCCCTGCCAGGTAGGCCAGAATCACATGGCGGACGCTCCGGAATCTCCCGCCGGGAAGGTAGGAACCACCTCTCAAACATACTGGAAGCACGTGCCGGACATGCCGGCACCACGTACTGGACAGACCAGAAACACCTGCCGGACCTGCCTGAACCACCTGCTGAGCACACCGGAACAACTTGCTCGACTCGCTGGAGCCACCTGCTGGACACCCCAAAATCACCAGCCAGCTATGCCAGAACCACTTGCCGTACACTCCGGAATCACCTGCTGGTTACACCAGAGCCACTTGGTGGACAATCCAGAATCACCTGCCGGACATGCCAGAACCACCTGTCACACATGCCGGAACCACGTGCCTGACACGCCGGAACCACCTCGCGGACAGACCGGAACCACCTACCAGACATGCCTGAACCACCTGCCGAGCATGCCGGAACCACCTGCCGGACACGCCAAAATCACCTGCGGGCTAGGCCAGAACCACTTGTAGGACTCTCCTGGAGCACCTGCCGGGCATGCGGGAACCACCTCTCAGACGTGCCAGAACCACGCGCGGCACATGACGGAACCCATTACCGGACAGACCGGAACCACCTGCCGGACACGCCAGAATCACCTGCCAAGAACACCGGAACCACCTGAACAGCTCGCCAGAAACACCTGCCGGACATGCCAAAATCACCTGCCGGCTACACCAGAACCTCTTGCCGGACACTCCGGAATCACCTGCCAGACATGATGCAACCAAATGTCAGACGTGCCAGAACCACGTGCCAGAGACACCGGATGCAACTGCCGAGCATGCCGGAACCTCCTGCTCAACTCGCTGTAACCACCTGCCGGGGACGCCAAAATCACCTGTCAGCTAGGCCAGAACCACGTGGCGGACTCTATGGAATCACCCGCCGGGCATGCCGAAACCAGCTCTCAGACGTGCCAGAAGCACGTGCCGGACACGCCGGAACCACCTACTAGAGAGACCGGAACCACCTGCCAGACCCGCCTGAACCACCTGCTGAGTACGCTGGAACAACCTGCTCTACTCGCTGGAGCCACCTGCTGGACACGCCAAAATCACCTGATGGCTACGCCAGCACCACTCGGCAGACAAGCCAGAATCACCTGCAGGGTATGCCGGAACCACCTCTCAGACGTGCCAGAACCCCTTGTCGGACACTCCGGAATCACCTGTCAGGCATGCCGGAACCACCTCTCGAACGTGCCAGAATGACGTGCCAGAGACACCGGATGCACCTGCCGAGCACGCCGGAACCTCCTCTTCGACTCGCCGGAACCACCAGCCAGAGACGCCAAAATCCCCTGCCAGGTAGGCCAGAATCACATGGCGGACGCTCCGGAATCTCCCGCCGGGAAGGTAGGAACCACCTCTCAAACATACTGGAAGCACGTGCCGGACATGCCGGCACCACGTACTGGACAGACCAGAAACACCTGCCGGACCTGCCTGAACCACCTGCTGAGCACACCGGAACAACTTGCTCGACTCGCTGGAGCCACCTGCTGGACACCCCAAAATCACCAGCCAGCTATGCCAGAACCACTTGCCGTACACTCCGGAATCACCTGCTGGTTACACCAGAGCCACTTGGTGGACAATCCAGAATCACCTGCCGGACATGCCAGAACCACCTGTCACACATGCCGGAACCACGTGCCTGACACGCCGGAACCACCTCGCGGACAGACCGGAACCACCTACCAGACATGCCTGAACCACCTGCCGAGCATGCCGGAACCACCTGCCGGACACGCCAAAATCACCTGCGGGCTAGGCCAGAACCACTTGTAGGACTCTCCTGGAGCACCTGCCGGGCATGCGGGAACCACCTCTCAGACGTGCCAGAACCACGCGCGGCACATGACGGAACCCATTACCGGACAGACCGGAACCACCTGCCGGACATGCCAGAATCACCTGCCAAGAACACCGGAACCACCTGAACAGCTCGCCAGAAACACCTGCCGGACATGCCAAAATCACCTGCCGGCTACACCAGAACCTCTTGCCGGACACTCCGGAATCACCTGCCAGACATGATGCAACCAAATGTCAGACGTGCCAGAACCACGTGCCAGAGACACCGGATGCAACTGCCGAGCATGCCGGAACCTCCTGCTCAACTCGCTGTAACCACCTGCCGGGGACGCCAAAATCACCTGTCAGCTAGGCCAGAACCACGTGGCGGACTCTATGGAATCACCCGCCGGGCATGCCGGAACCAGCTCTCAGACGTGCCAGAAGCACGTGCCGGACACGCCGGAACCACCTACTAGAGAGACCGGAACCACCTGCCAGACCCGCCTGAACCACCTGCTGAGTACGCTGGAACAACCTGCTCTACTCGCTGGAGCCACCTGCTGGACACGCCAAAATCACCTGATGGCTACGCCAGCACCACTCGGCAGACAAGCCAGAATCACCTGCAGGGTATGCCGGAACCACCTCTCAGACGTGCCAGAACCCCTTGTCGGACACTCCGGAATCACCTGTCAGGCATGCCGGAACCACCTCTCGAACGTGCCAGAATGACGTGCCAGAGACACCGGATGCACCTGCCGAGCACGCCGGAACCTCCTCTTCGACTCGCCGGAACCACCAGCCAGAGACGCCAAAATCCCCTGCCAGGTAGGCCAGAATCACATGGCGGACGCTCCGGAATCTCCCGCCGGGAAGGTAGGAACCACCTCTCAAACATACTGGAAGCACGTGCCGGACATGCCGGCACCACGTACTGGACAGACCAGAAACACCTGCCGGACCTGCCTGAACCACCTGCTGAGCACACCGGAACAACTTGCTCGACTCGCTGGAGCCACCTGCTGGACACCCCAAAATCACCAGCCAGCTATGCCAGAACCACTTGCCGTACACTCCGGAATCACCTGCTGGTTACACCAGAGCCACTTGGTGGACAATCCAGAATCACCTGCCGGACATGCCAGAACCACCTGTCACACATGCCGGAACCACGTGCCTGACACGCCGGAACCACCTCGCGGACAGACCGGAACCACCTACCAGACATGCCTGAACCACCTGCCGAGCATGCCGGAACCACCTGCCGGACACGCCAAAATCACCTGCGGGCTAGGCCAGAACCACTTGTAGGACTCTCCTGGAGCACCTGCCGGGCATGCGGGAACCACCTCTCAGACGTGCCAGAACCACGCGCGGCACATGACGGAACCCATTACCGGACAGACCGGAACCACCTGCCGGACACGCCAGAATCACCTGCCAAGAACACCGGAACCACCTGAACAGCTCGCCAGAAACACCTGCCGGACATGCCAAAATCACCTGCCGGCTACACCAGAACCTCTTGCCGGACACTCCGGAATCACCTGCCAGACATGATGCAACCAAATGTCAGACGTGCCAGAACCACGTGCCAGAGACACCGGATGCAACTGCCGAGCATGCCGGAACCTCCTGCTCAACTCGCTGTAACCACCTGCCGGGGACGCCAAAATCACCTGTCAGCTAGGCCAGAACCACGTGGCGGACTCTATGGAATCACCCGCCGGGCATGCCGGAACCAGCTCTCAGACGTGCCAGAAGCACGTGCCGGACACGCCGGAACCACCTACTAGAGAGACCGGAACCACCTGCCAGACCCGCCTGAACCACCTGCTGAGTACGCTGGAACAACCTGCTCTACTCGCTGGAGCCACCTGCTGGACACGCCAAAATCACCTGATGGCTACGCCAGCACCACTCGGCAGACAAGCCAGAATCACCTGCAGGGTATGCCGGAACCACCTCTCAGACGTGCCAGAACCCCTTGTCGGACACTCCGGAATCACCTGTCAGGCATGCCGGAACCACCTCTCGAACGTGCCAGAATGACGTGCCAGAGACACCGGATGCACCTGCCGAGCACGCCGGAACCTCCTCTTCGACTCGCCGGAACCACCAGCCAGAGACGCCAAAATCCCCTGCCAGGTAGGCCAGAATCACATGGCGGACGCTCCGGAATCTCCCGCCGGGAAGGTAGGAACCACCTCTCAAACATACTGGAAGCACGTGCCGGACATGCCGGCACCACGTACTGGACAGACCAGAAACACCTGCCGGACCTGCCTGAACCACCTGCTGAGCACACCGGAACAACTTGCTCGACTCGCTGGAGCCACCTGCTGGACACCCCAAAATCACCAGCCAGCTATGCCAGAACCACTTGCCGTACACTCCGGAATCACCTGCTGGTTACACCAGAGCCACTTGGTGGACAATCCAGAATCACCTGCCGGACATGCCAGAACCACCTGTCACACATGCCGGAACCACGTGCCTGACACGCCGGAACCACCTCGCGGACAGACCGGAACCACCTACCAGACATGCCTGAACCACCTGCCGAGCATGCCGGAACCACCTGCCGGACACGCCAAAATCACCTGCGGGCTAGGCCAGAACCACTTGTAGGACTCTCCTGGAGCACCTGCCGGGCATGCGGGAACCACCTCTCAGACGTGCCAGAACCACGCGCGGCACATGACGGAACCCATTACCGGACAGACCGGAACCACCTGCCGGACACGCCAGAATCACCTGCCAAGAACACCGGAACCACCTGAACAGCTCGCCAGAAACACCTGCCGGACATGCCAAAATCACCTGCCGGCTACACCAGAACCTCTTGCCGGACACTCCGGAATCACCTGCCAGACATGATGCAACCAAATGTCAGACGTGCCAGAACCACGTGCCAGAGACACCGGATGCAACTGCCGAGCATGCCGGAACCTCCTGCTCAACTCGCTGTAACCACCTGCCGGGGACGCCAAAATCACCTGTCAGCTAGGCCAGAACCACGTGGCGGACTCTATGGAATCACCCGCCGGGCATGCCGGAACCAGCTCTCAGACGTGCCAGAAGCACGTGCCGGACACGCCGGAACCACCTACTAGAGAGACCGGAACCACCTGCCAGACCCGCCTGAACCACCTGCTGAGTACGCTGGAACAACCTGCTCTACTCGCTGGAGCCACCTGCTGGACACGCCAAAATCACCTGATGGCTACGCCAGCACCACTCGGCAGACAAGCCAGAATCACCTGCAGGGTATGCCGGAACCACCTCTCAGACGTGCCAGAACCCCTTGTCGGACACTCCGGAATCACCTGTCAGGCATGCCGGAACCACCTCTCGAACGTGCCAGAATGACGTGCCAGAGACACCGGATGCACCTGCTGAGCACGCCGGAACCTCCTCTTCGACTCGCCGGAACCACCAGCCAGAGACGCCAAAATCCCCTGCCAGGTAGGCCAGAATCACATGGCGGACGCTCGGGAATCTCCCGCCGGGAAGGTAGGAACCACCTCTCAAACATACTGGAAGCACGTGCCGGACATGCCGGCACCACGTACTGGACAGACCAGAAACACCTGCCGGACCTGCCTGAACCACCTGCTGAGCACACCGGAACAACTTGCTCGACTCGCTGGAGCCACCTGCTGGACACCCCAAAATCACCAGCCAGCTATGCCAGAACCACTTGCCGTACACTCCGGAATCACCTGCTGGTTACACCAGAGCCACTTGGTGGACAATCCAGAATCACCTGCCGGACATGCCAGAACCACCTGTCACACATGCCGGAACCACGTGCCTGACACGCCGGAACCACCTCGCGGACAGACCGGAACCACCTACCAGACATGCCGGAACCACCTGCCGGACACGCCAAAATCACCTGCGGGCTAGGCCAGAACCACTTGTAGGACTCTCCTGGAGCACCTGCCGGGCATGCGGGAACCACCTCTCAGACGTGCCAGAACCACGCGCGGCACATGACGGAACCCATTACCGGACAGACCGGAACCACCTGCCGGACACGCCAGAATCACCTGCCAAGAACACCGGAACCACCTGAACAGCTCGCCAGAAACACCTGCCGGACATGCCAAAATCACCTGCCGGCTACACCAGAACCTCTTGCCGGACACTCCGGAATCACCTGCCAGACATGATGCAACCAAATGTCAGACGTGCCAGAACCACGTGCCAGAGACACCGGATGCAACTGCCGAGCATGCCGGAACCTCCTGCTCAACTCGCTGTAACCACCTGCCGGGGACGCCAAAATCACCTGTCAGCTAGGCCAGAACCACGTGGCGGACTCTATGGAATCACCCGCCGGGCATGCCGGAACCAGCTCTCAGACGTGCCAGAAGCACGTGCCGGACACGCCGGAACCACCTACTAGAGAGACCGGAACCACCTGCCAGACCCGCCTGAACCACCTGCTGAGTACGCTGGAACAACCTGCTCTACTCGCTGGAGCCACCTGCTGGACACGCCAAAATCACCTGATGGCTACGCCAGCACCACTCGGCAGACAAGCCAGAATCACCTGCAGGGTATGCCGGAACCACCTCTCAGACGTGCCAGAACCCCTTGTCGGACACTCCGGAATCACCTGTCAGGCATGCCGGAACCACCTCTCGAACGTGCCAGAATGACGTGCCAGAGACACCGGATGCACCTGCCGAGCACGCCGGAACCTCCTCTTCGACTCGCCGGAACCACCAGCCAGAGACGCCAAAATCCCCTGCCAGGTAGGCCAGAATCACATGGCGGACGCTCCGGAATCTCCCGCCGGGAAGGTAGGAACCACCTCTCAAACATACTGGAAGCACGTGCCGGACATGCCGGCACCACGTACTGGACAGACCAGAAACACCTGCCGGACCTGCCTGAACCACCTGCTGAGCACACCGGAACAACTTGCTCGACTCGCTGGAGCCACCTGCTGGACACCCCAAAATCACCAGCCAGCTATGCCAGAACCACTTGCCGTACACTCCGGAATCACCTGCTGGTTACACCAGAGCCACTTGGTGGACAATCCAGAATCACCTGCCGGACATGCCAGAACCACCTGTCACAC
The DNA here is from genome assembly GCF_041296235.1 of Equus asinus. Lineage (NCBI taxonomy): Eukaryota > Metazoa > Chordata > Mammalia > Perissodactyla > Equidae > Equus > Equus asinus. Next base: position 29,915 of record NW_027225206.1, read on the forward strand.
ATGCCGGAACCACGTGCCTGACACGCCGGAACCACCTCGCGGACAGACCGGAACCACCTACCAGACATGCCTGAACCACCTGCCGAGCATGCCGGAACCACCTGCCGGACACGCCAAAATCACCTGCGGGCTAGGCCAGAACCACTTGTAGGACTCTCCTGGAGCACCTGCCGGGCATGCGGGAACCACCTCTCAGACGTGCCAGAACCACGCGCGGCACATGACGGAACCCATTACCGGACAGACCGGAACCACCTGCCGGACATGCCAGAATCACCTGCCAAGAACACCGGAACCACCTGAACAGCTCGCCAGAAACACCTGCCGGACATGCCAAAATCACCTGCCGGCTACACCAGAACCTCTTGCCGGACACTCCGGAATCACCTGCCAGACATGATGCAACCAAATGTCAGACGTGCCAGAACCACGTGCCAGAGACACCGGATGCAACTGCCGAGCATGCCGGAACCTCCTGCTCAACTCGCTGTAACCACCTGCCGGGGACGCCAAAATCACCTGTCAGCTAGGCCAGAACCACGTGGCGGACTCTATGGAATCACCCGCCGGGCATGCCGGAACCAGCTCTCAGACGTGCCAGAAGCACGTGCCGGACACGCCGGAACCACCTACTAGAGAGACCGGAACCACCTGCCAGACCCGCCTGAACCACCTGCTGAGTACGCTGGAACAACCTGCTCTACTCGCTGGAGCCACCTGCTGGACACGCCAAAATCACCTGATGGCTACGCCAGCACCACTCGGCAGACAAGCCAGAATCACCTGCAGGGTATGCCGGAACCACCTCTCAGACGTGCCAGAACCCCTTGTCGGACACTCCGGAATCACCTGTCAGGCATGCCGGAACCACCTCTCGAACGTGCCAGAATGACGTGCCAGAGACACCGGATGCACCTGCTGAGCACGCCGGAACCTCCTCTTCGACTCGCCGGAACCACCAGCCAGAGACGCCAAAATCCCCTGCCAGGTAGGCCAGAATCACATGGCGGACGCTCGGGAATCTCCCGCCGGGAAGGTAGGAACCACCTCTCAAACATACTGGAAGCACGTGCCGGACATGCCGGCACCACGTACTGGACAGACCAGAAACACCTGCCGGACCTGCCTGAACCACCTGCTGAGCACACCGGAACAACTTGCTCGACTCGCTGGAGCCACCTGCTGGACACCCCAAAATCACCAGCCAGCTATGCCAGAACCACTTGCCGTACACTCCGGAATCACCTGCTGGTTACACCAGAGCCACTTGGTGGACAATCCAGAATCACCTGCCGGACATGCCAGAACCACCTGTCACACATGCCGGAACCACGTGCCTGACACGCCGGAACCACCTCGCGGACAGACCGGAACCACCTACCAGACATGCCGGAACCACCTGCCAGACACGCCAAAATCACCTGCGGGCTAGGCCAGAACCACTTGTAGGACTCTCCTGGAGCACCTGCCGGGCATGCGGGAACCACCTCTCAGACGTGCCAGAACCACGCGCGGCACATGACGGAACCCATTACCGGACAGACCGGAACCACCTGCCGGACATGCCAGAATCACCTGCCAAGAACACCGGAACCACCTGAACAGCTCGCCAGAAACACCTGCCGGACATGCCAAAATCACCTGCCGGCTACACCAGAACCTCTTGCCGGACACTCCGGAATCACCTGCCAGACATGATGCAACCAAATGTCAGACGTGCCAGAACCACGTGCCAGAGACACCGGATGCAACTGCCGAGCATGCCGGAACCTCCTGCTCAACTCGCTGTAACCACCTGCCGGGGACGCCAAAATCACCTGTCAGCTAGGCCAGAACCACGTGGCGGACTCTATGGAATCACCCGCCGGGCATGCCGGAACCAGCTCTCAGACGTGCCAGAAGCACGTGCCGGACACGCCGGAACCACCTACTAGAGAGACCGGAACCACCTGCCAGACCCGCCTGAACCACCTGCTGAGTACGCTGGAACAACCTGCTCTACTCGCTGGAGCCACCTGCTGGACACGCCAAAATCACCTGATGGCTACGCCAGCACCACTCGGCAGACAAGCCAGAATCACCTGCAGGGTATGCCGGAACCACCTCTCAGACGTGCCAGAACCCCTTGTCGGACACTCCGGAATCACCTGTCAGGCATGCCGGAACCACCTCTCGAACGTGCCAGAATGACGTGCCAGAGACACCGGATGCACCTGCCGAGCACGCCGGAACCTCCTCTTCGACTCGCCGGAACCACCAGCCAGAGACGCCAAAATCCCCTGCCAGGTAGGCCAGAATCACATGGCGGACGCTCCGGAATCTCCCGCCGGGAAGGTACGAACCACCTCTCAAACATACTGGAAGCACGTGCCGGACATGCCGGCACCACGTACTGGACAGACCAGAAACACCTGCCGGACCTGCCTGAACCACCTGCTGAGCACACCGGAACAACTTGCTCGACTCGCTGGAGCCACCTGCTGGACACCCCAAAATCACCAGCCAGCTATGCCAGAACCACTTGCCGTACACTCCGGAATCACCTGCTGGTTACACCAGAGCCACTTGGTGGACAATCCAGAATCACCTGCCGGACATGCCAGAACCACCTGTCACACATGCCGGAACCACGTGCCTGACACGCCGCAACCACCTCGCGGACAGACCGGAACCACCTACCAGACATGCCTGAACCACCTGCCGAGCATGCCGGAACCACCTGCCGGACACGCCAAAATCACCTGCGGGCTAGGCCAGAACCACTTGTAGGACTCTCCTGGAGCACCTGCCGGGCATGCGGGAACCACCTCTCAGACGTGCCAGAACCACGCGCGGCACATGACGGAACCCATTACCGGACAGACCGGAACCACCTGCCGGACATGCCAGAATCACCTGCCAAGAACACCGGAACCACCTGAACAGCTCGCCAGAAACACCTGCCGGACATGCCAAAATCACCTGCCGGCTACACCAGAACCTCTTGCCGGACACTCCGGAATCACCTGCCAGACATGATGCAACCAAATGTCAGACGTGCCAGAACCACGTGCCAGAGACACCGGATGCAACTGCCGAGCATGCCGGAACCTCCTGCTCAACTCGCTGTAACCACCTGCCGGGGACGCCAAAATCACCTGTCAGCTAGGCCAGAACCACGTGGCGGACTCTATGGAATCACCCGCCGGGCATGCCGGAACCAGCTCTCAGACGTGCCAGAAGCACGTGCCGGACACGCCGGAACCACCTACTAGAGAGACCGGAACCACCTGCCAGACCCGCCTGAACCACCTGCTGAGTACGCTGGAACAACCTGCTCTACTCGCTGGAGCCACCTGCTGGACACGCCAAAATCACCTGATGGCTACGCCAGCACCACTCGGCAGACAAGCCAGAATCACCTGCAGGGTATGCCGGAACCACCTCTCAGACGTGCCAGAACCCCTTGTCGGACACTCCGGAATCACCTGTCAGGCATGCCGGAACCACCTCTCGAACGTGCCAGAATGACGTGCCAGAGACACCGGATGCACCTGCCGAGCACGCCGGAACCTCCTCTTCGACTCGCCGGAACCACCAGCCAGAGACGCCAAAATCCCCTGCCAGGTAGGCCAGAATCACATGGCGGACGCTCCGGAATCTCCCGCCGGGAAGGTAGGAACCACCTCTCAAACATACTGGAAGCACGTGCCGGACATGCCGGCACCACGTACTGGACAGACCAGAAACACCTGCCGGACCTGCCTGAACCACCTGCTGAGCACACCGGAACAACTTGCTCGACTCGCTGGAGCCACCTGCTGGACACCCCAAAATCACCAGCCAGCTATGCCAGAACCACTTGCCGTACACTCCGGAATCACCTGCTGGTTACACCAGAGCCACTTGGTGGACAATCCAGAATCACCTGCCGGACATGCCAGAACCACCTGTCACACATGCCGGAACCACGTGCCTGACACGCCGGAACCACCTCGCGGACAGACCGGAACCACCTACCAGACATGCCTGAACCACCTGCCGAGCATGCCGGAACCACCTGCCGGACACGCCAAAATCACCTGCGGGCTAGGCCAGAACCACTTGTAGGACTCTCCTGGAGCACCTGCCGGGCATGCGGGAACCACCTCTCAGACGTGCCAGAACCACGCGCGGCACATGACGGAACCCATTACCGGACAGACCGGAACCACCTGCCGGACATGCCAGAATCACCTGCCAAGAACACCGGAACCACCTGAACAGCTCGCCAGAAACACCTGCCGGACATGCCAAAATCACCTGCCGGCTACACCAGAACCTCTTGCCGGACACTCCGGAATCACCTGCCAGACATGATGCAACCAAATGTCAGACGTGCCAGAAACACGTGCCAGAGACACCGGATGCAACTGCCGAGCATGCCGGAACCTCCTGCTCAACTCGCTGTAACCACCTGCCGGGGACGCCAAAATCACCTGTCAGCTAGGCCAGAACCACGTGGCGGACTCTATGGAATCACCCGCCGGGCATGCCGGAACCAGCTCTCAGACGTGCCAGAAGCACGTGCCGGACACGCCGGAACCACCTACTAGAGAGACCGGAACCACCTGCCAGACCCGCCTGAACCACCTGCTGAGTACGCTGGAACAACCTGCTCTACTCGCTGGAGCCACCTGCTGGACACGCCAAAATCACCTGATGGCTACGCCAGCACCACTCGGCAGACAAGCCAGAATCACCTGCAGGGTATGCCGGAACCACCTCTCAGACGTGCCAGAACCCCTTGTCGGACACTCCGGAATCACCTGTCAGGCATGCCGGAACCACCTCTCGAACGTGCCAGAATGACGTGCCAGAGACACCGGATGCACCTGCTGAGCACGCCGGAACCTCCTCTTCGACTCGCCGGAACCACCAGCCAGAGACGCCAAAATCCCCTGCCAGGTAGGCCAGAATCACATGGCGGACGCTCCGGAATCTCCCGCCGGGAAGGTAGGAACCACCTCTCAAACATACTGGAAGCACGTGCCGGACATGCCGGCACCACGTACTGGACAGACCAGAAACACCTGCCGGACCTGCCTGAACCACCTGCTGAGCACACCGGAACAACTTGCTCGACTCGCTGGAGCCACCTGCTGGACACCCCAAAATCACCAGCCAGCTATGCCAGAACCACTTGCCGTACACTCCGGAATCACCTGCTGGTTACACCAGAGCCACTTGGTGGACAATCCAGAATCACCTGCCGGACATGCCAGAACCACCTGTCACACATGCCGGAACCACGTGCCTGACACGCCGGAACCACCTCGCGGACAGACCGGAACCACCTACCAGACATGCCGGAACCACCTGCCGGACACGCCAAAATCACCTGCGGGCTAGGCCAGAACCACTTGTAGGACTCTCCTGGAGCACCTGCCGGGCATGCGGGAACCACCTCTCAGACGTGCCAGAACCACGCGCGGCACATGACGGAACCCATTACCGGACAGACCGGAACCACCTGCCGGACACGCCAGAATCACCTGCCAAGAACACCGGAACCACCTGAACAGCTCGCCAGAAACACCTGCCGGACATGCCAAAATCACCTGCCGGCTACACCAGAACCTCTTGCCGGACACTCCGGAATCACCTGCCAGACATGATGCAACCAAATGTCAGACGTGCCAGAACCACGTGCCAGAGACACCGGATGCAACTGCCGAGCATGCCGGAACCTCCTGCTCAACTCGCTGTAACCACCTGCCGGGGACGCCAAAATCACCTGTCAGCTAGGCCAGAACCACGTGGCGGACTCTATGGAATCACCCGCCGGGCATGCCGGAACCAGCTCTCAGACGTGCCAGAAGCACGTGCCGGACACGCCGGAACCACCTACTAGAGAGACCGGAACCACCTGCCAGACCCGCCTGAACCACCTGCTGAGTACGCTGGAACAACCTGCTCTACTCGCTGGAGCCACCTGCTGGACACGCCAAAATCACCTGATGGCTACGCCAGCACCACTCGGCAGACAAGCCAGAATCACCTGCAGGGTATGCCGGAACCACCTCTCAGACGTACCAGAACCCCTTGTCGGACACTCCGGAATCACCTGTCAGGCATGCCGGAACCACCTCTCGAACGTGCCAGAATGACGTGCCAGAGACACCGGATGCACCTGCCGAGCACGCCGGAACCTCCTCTTCGACTCGCCGGAACCACCAGCCAGAGACGCCAAAATCCCCTGCCAGGTAGGCCAGAATCACATGGCGGACGCTCCGGAATCTCCCGCCGGGAAGGTAGGAACCACCTCTCAAACATACTGGAAGCACGTGCCGGACATGCCGGCACCACGTACTGGACAGACCAGAAACACCTGCCGGACCTGCCTGAACCACCTGCTGAGCACACCGGAACAACTTGCTCGACTCGCTGGAGCCACCTGCTGGACACCCCAAAATCACCAGCCAGCTATGCCAGAACCACTTGCCGTACACTCCGGAATCACCTGCTGGTTACACCAGAGCCACTTGGTGGACAATCCAGAATCACCTGCTGGACATGCCAGAACCACCTGTCACACATGCCGGAACCACGTGCCTGACACGCCGGAACCACCTCGCGGACAGACCGGAACCACCTACCAGACATGCCTGAACCACCTGCCGAGCATGCCGGAACCACCTGCCGGACACGCCAAAATCACCTGCGGGCTAGGCCAGAACCACTTGTAGGACTCTCCTGGAGCACCTGCCGGGCATGCGGGAACCACCTCTCAGACGTGCCAGAACCACGCGCGGCACATGACGGAACCCATTACCGGACAGACCGGAACCACCTGCCGGACATGCCAGAATCACCTGCCAAGAACACCGGAACCACCTGAACAGCTCGCCAGAAACACCTGCCGGACATGCCAAAATCACCTGCCGGCTACACCAGAACCTCTTGCCGGACACTCCGGAATCACCTGCCAGACATGATGCAACCAAATGTCAGACGTGCCAGAACCACGTGCCAGAGACACCGGATGCAACTGCCGAGCATGCCGGAACCTCCTGCTCAACTCGCTGTAACCACCTGCCGGGGACGCCAAAATCACCTGTCAGCTAGGCCAGAACCACGTGGCGGACTCTATGGAATCACCCGCCGGGCATGCCGGAACCAGCTCTCAGACGTGCCAGAAGCACGTGCCGGACACGCCGGAACCACCTACTAGAGAGACCGGAACCACCTGCCAGACCCGCCTGAACCACCTGCTGAGTACGCTGGAACAACCTGCTCTACTCGCTGGAGCCACCTGCTGGACACGCCAAAATCACCTGATGGCTACGCCAGCACCACTCGGCAGACAAGCCAGAATCACCTGCAGGGTATGCCGGAACCACCTCTCAGACGTGCCAGAACCCCTTGTCGGACACTCCGGAATCACCTGTCAGGCATGCCGGAACCACCTCTCGAACGTGCCAGAATGACGTGCCAGAGACACCGGATGCACCTGCTGAGCACGCCGGAACCTCCTCTTCGACTCGCCGGAACCACCAGCCAGAGACGCCAAAATCCCCTGCCAGGTAGGCCAGAATCACATGGCGGACGCTCCGGAATCTCCCGCCGGGAAGGTAGGAACCACCTCTCAAACATACTGGAAGCACGTGCCGGACATGCCGGCACCACGTACTGGACAGACCAGAAACACCTGCCGGACCTGCCTGAACCACCTGCTGAGCACACCGGAACAACTTGCTCGACTCGCTGGAGCCACCTGCTGGACACCCCAAAATCACCAGCCAGCTATGCCAGAACCACTTGCCGTACACTCCGGAATCACCTGCTGGTTACACCAGAGCCACTTGGTGGACAATCCAGAATCACCTGCCGGACATGCCAGAACCACCTGTCACACATGCCGGAACCACGTGCCTGACACGCCGGAACCACCTCGCGGACAGACCGGAACCACCTACCAGACATGCCGGAACCACCTGCCGGACACGCCAAAATCACCTGCGGGCTAGGCCAGAACCACTTGTAGGACTCTCCTGGAGCACCTGCCGGGCATGCGGGAACCACCTCTCAGACGTGCCAGAACCACGCGCGGCACATGACGGAACCCATTACCGGACAGACCGGAACCACCTGCCGGACACGCCAGAATCACCTGCCAAGAACACCGGAACCACCTGAACAGCTCGCCAGAAACACCTGCCGGACATGCCAAAATCACCTGCCGGCTACACCAGAACCTCTTGCCGGACACTCCAGAATCACCTGCCAGACATGATGCAACCAAATGTCAGACGTGCCAGAACCACGTGCCAGAGACACCGGATGCAACTGCCGAGCATGCCGGAACCTCCTGCTCAACTCGCTGTAACCACCTGCCGGGGACGCCAAAATCACCTGTCAGCTAGGCCAGAACCACGTGGCGGACTCTATGGAATCACCCGCCGGGCATGCCGGAACCAGCTCTCAGACGTGCCAGAAGCACGTGCCGGACACGCCGGAACCACCTACTAGAGAGACCGGAACCACCTGCCAGACCCGCCTGAACCACCTGCTGAGTACGCTGGAACAACCTGCTCTACTCGCTGGAGCCACCTGCTGGACACGCCAAAATCACCTGATGGCTACGCCAGCACCACTCGGCAGACAAGCCAGAATCACCTGCAGGGTATGCCGGAACCACCTCTCAGACGTGCCAGAACCCCTTGTCGGACACTCCGGAATCACCTGTCAGGCATGCCGGAACCACCTCTCGAACGTGCCAGAATGACGTGCCAGAGACACCGGATGCACCTGCCGAGCACGCCGGAACCTCCTCTTCGACTCGCCGGAACCACCAGCCAGAGACGCCAAAATCCCCTGCCAGGTAGGCCAGAATCACATGGCGGACGCTCCGGAATCTCCCGCCGGGAAGGTAGGAACCACCTCTCAAACATACTGGAAGCACGTGCCGGACATGCCGGCACCACGTACTGGACAGACCAGAAACACCTGCCGGACCTGCCTGAACCACCTGCTGAGCACACCGGAACAACTTGCTCGACTCGCTGGAGCCACCTGCTGGACACCCCAAAATCACCAGCCAGCTATGCCAGAACCACTTGCCGTACACTCCGGAATCACCTGCTGGTTACACCAGAGCCACTTGGTGGACAATCCAGAATCACCTGCCGGACATGCCAGAACCACCTGTCACACATGCCGGAACCACGTGCCTGACACGCCGGAACCACCTCGCGGACAGACCGGAACCACCTACCAGACATGCCGGAACCACCTGCCGGACACGCCAAAATCACCTGCGGGCTAGGCCAGAACCACTTGTAGGACTCTCCTGGAGCACCTGCCGGGCATGCGGGAACCACCTCTCAGACGTGCCAGAACCACGCGCGGCACATGACGGAACCCATTACCGGACAGACCGGAACCACCTGCCGGACACGCCAGAATCACCTGCCAAGAACACCGGAACCACCTGAACAGCTCGCCAGAAACACCTGCCGGACATGCCAAAATCACCTGCCGGCTACACCAGAACCTCTTGCCGGACACTCCGGAATCACCTGCCAGACATGATGCAACCAAATGTCAGACGTGCCAGAACCACGTGCCAGAGACACCGGATGCAACTGCCGAGCATGCCGGAACCTCCTGCTCAACTCGCTGTAACCACCTGCCGGGGACGCCAAAATCACCTGTCAGCTAGGCCAGAACCACGTGGCGGACTCTATGGAATCACCCGCCGGGCATGCCGGAACCAGCTCTCAGACGTGCCAGAAGCACGTGCCGGACACGCCGGAACCACCTACTAGAGAGACCGGAACCACCTGCCAGACCCGCCTGAACCACCTGCTGAGTACGCTGGAACAACCTGCTCTACTCGCTGGAGCCACCTGCTGGACACGCCAAAATCACCTGATGGCTACGCCAGCACCACTCGGCAGACAAGCCAGAATCACCTGCAGGGTATGCCGGAACCACCTCTCAGACGTGCCAGAACCCCTTGTCGGACACTCCGGAATCACCTGTCAGGCATGCCGGAACCACCTCTCGAACGTGCCAGAATGACGTGCCAGAGACACCGGATGCACCTGCCGAGCACGCCGGAACCTCCTCTTCGACTCGCCGGAACCACCAGCCAGAGACGCCAAAATCCCCTGCCAGGTAGGCCAGAATCACATGGCGGACGCTCCGGAATCTCCCGCCGGGAAGGTAGGAACCACCTCTCAAACATACTGGAAGCACGTGCCGGACATGCCGGCACCACGTACTGGACAGACCAGAAACACCTGCCGGACCTGCCTGAACCACCTGCTGAGCACACCGGAACAACTTGCTCGACTCGCTGGAGCCACCTGCTGGACACCCCAAAATCACCAGCCAGCTATGCCAGAACCACTTGCCGTACACTCCGGAATCACCTGCTGGTTACACCAGAGCCACTTGGTGGACAATCCAGAATCACCTGCCGGACATGCCAGAACCACCTGTCACACATGCCGGAACCACGTGCCTGACACGCCGGAACCACCTCGCGGACAGACCGGAACCACCTACCAGACATGCCTGAACCACCTGCCGAGCATGCCGGAACCACCTGCCGGACACGCCAAAATCACCTGCGGGCTAGGCCAGAACCACTTGTAGGACTCTCCTGGAGCACCTGCCGGGCATGCGGGAACCACCTCTCAGACGTGCCAGAACCACGCGCGGCACATGACGGAACCCATTACCGGACAGACCGGAACCACCTGCCGGACATGCCAGAATCACCTGCCAAGAACACCGGAACCACCTGAACAGCTCGCCAGAAACACCTGCCGGACATGCCAAAATCACCTGCCGGCTACACCAGAACCTCTTGCCGGACACTCCGGAATCACCTGCCAGACATGATGCAACCAAATGTCAGACGTGCCAGAACCACGTGCCAGAGACACCGGATGCAACTGCCGAGCATGCCGGAACCTCCTGCTCAACTCGCTGTAACCACCTGCCGGGGACGCCAAAATCACCTGTCAGCTAGGCCAGAACCACGTGGCGGACTCTATGGAATCACCCGCCGGGCATGCCGGAACCAGCTCTCAGACGTGCCAGAAGCACGTGCCGGACACGCCGGAACCACCTACTAGAGAGACCGGAACCACCTGCCAGACCCGCCTGAACCACCTGCTGAGTACGCTGGAACAACCTGCTCTACTCGCTGGAGCCACCTGCTGGACACGCCAAAATCACCTGATGGCTACGCCAGCACCACTCGGCAGACAAGCCAGAATCACCTGCAGGGTATGCCGGAACCACCTCTCAGACGTGCCAGAACCCCTTGTCGGACACTCCGGAATCACCTGTCAGGCATGCCGGAACCACCTCTCGAACGTGCCAGAATGACGTGCCAGAGACACCGGATGCACCTGCCGAGCACGCCGGAACCTCCTCTTCGACTCGCCGGAACCACCAGCCAGAGACGCCAAAATCCCCTGCCAGGTAGGCCAGAATCACATGGCGGACGCTCCGGAATCTCCCGCCGGGAAGGTAGGAACCACCTCTCAAACATACTGGAAGCACGTGCCGGACATGCCGGCACCACGTACTGGACAGACCAGAAACACCTGCCGGACCTGCCTGAACCACCTGCTGAGCACACCGGAACAACTTGCTCGACTCGCTGGAGCCACCTGCTGGACACCCCAAAATCACCAGCCAGCTATGCCAGAACCACTTGCCGTACACTCCGGAATCACCTGCTGGTTACACCAGAGCCACTTGGTGGACAATCCAGAATCACCTGCCGGACATGCCAGAACCACCTGTCACACATGCCGGAACCACGTGCCTGACACGCCGCAACCACCTCGCGGACAGACCGGAACCACCTACCAGACATGCCTGAACCACCTGCCGAGCATGCCGGAACCACCTGCCGGACACGCCAAAATCACCTGCGGGCTAGGCCAGAACCACTTGTAGGACTCTCCTGGAGCACCTGCCGGGCATGCGGGAACCACCTCTCAGACGTGCCAGAACCACGCGCGGCACATGACGGAACCCATTACCGGACAGACCGGAACCACCTGCCGGACACGCCAGAATCACCTGCCAAGAACACCGGAACCACCTGAACAGCTCGCCAGAAACACCTGCCGGACATGCCAAAATCACCTGCCGGCTACACCAGAACCTCTTGCCGGACACTCCGGAATCACCTGCCAGACATGATGCAACCAAATGTCAGACGTGCCAGAACCACGTGCCAGAGACACCGGATGCAACTGCCGAGCATGCCGGAACCTCCTGCTCAACTCGCTGTAACCACCTGCCGGGGACGCCAAAATCACCTGTCAGCTAGGCCAGAACCACGTGGCGGACTCTATGGAATCACCCGCCGGGCATGCCGGAACCAGCTCTCAGACGTGCCAGAAGCACGTGCCGGACACGCCGGAACCACCTACTAGAGAGACCGGAACCACCTGCCAGACCCGCCTGAACCACCTGCTGAGTACGCTGGAACAACCTGCTCTACTCGCTGGAGCCACCTGCTGGACACGCCAAAATCACCTGATGGCTACGCCAGCACCACTCGGCAGACAAGCCAGAATCACCTGCAGGGTATGCCGGAACCACCTCTCAGACGTGCCAGAACCCCTTGTCGGACACTCCGGAATCACCTGTCAGGCATGCCGGAACCACCTCTCGAACGTGCCAGAATGACGTGCCAGAGACACCGGATGCACCTGCTGAGCACGCCGGAACCTCCTCTTCGACTCGCCGGAACCACCAGCCAGAGACGCCAAAATCCCCTGCCAGGTAGGCCAGAATCACATGGCGGACGCTCCGGAATCTCCCGCCGGGAAGGTAGGAACCACCTCTCAAACATACTGGAAGCACGTGCCGGACATGCCGGCACCACGTACTGGACAGACCAGAAACACCTGCCGGACCTGCCTGAACCACCTGCTGAGCACACCGGAACAACTTGCTCGACTCGCTGGAGCCACCTGCTGGACACCCCAAAATCACCAGCCAGCTATGCCAGAACCACTTGCCGTACACTCCGGAATCACCTGCTGGTTACACCAGAGCCACTTGGTGGACAATCCAGAATCACCTGCCGGACATGCCAGAACCACCTGTCACACATGCCGGAACCACGTGCCTGACACGCCGGAACCACCTCGCGGACAGACCGGAACCACCTACCAGACATGCCGGAACCACCTGCCGGACACGCCAAAATCACCTGCGGGCTAGGCCAGAACCACTTGTAGGACTCTCCTGGAGCACCTGCCGGGCATGCGGGAACCACCTCTCAGACGTGCCAGAACCACGCGCGGCACATGACGGAACCCATTACCGGACAGACCGGAACCACCTGCCGGACACGCCAGAATCACCTGCCAAGAACACCGGAACCACCTGAACAGCTCGCCAGAAACACCTGCCGGACATGCCAAAATCACCTGCCGGCTACACCAGAACCTCTTGCCGGACACTCCGGAATCACCTGCCAGACATGATGCAACCAAATGTCAGACGTGCCAGAACCACGTGCCAGAGACACCGGATGCAACTGCCGAGCATGCCGGAACCTCCTGCTCAACTCGCTGTAACCACCTGCCGGGGACGCCAAAATCACCTGTCAGCTAGGCCAGAACCACGTGGCGGACTCTATGGAATCACCCGCCGGGCATGCCGGAACCAGCTCTCAGACGTGCCAGAAGCACGTGCCGGACACGCCGGAACCACCTACTAGAGAGACCGGAACCACCTGCCAGACCCGCCTGAACCACCTGCTGAGTACGCTGGAACAACCTGCTCTACTCGCTGGAGCCACCTGCTGGACACGCCAAAATCACCTGATGGCTACGCCAGCACCACTCGGCAGACAAGCCAGAATCACCTGCAGGGTATGCCGGAACCACCTCTCAGACGTGCCAGAACCCCTTGTCGGACACTCCGGAATCACCTGTCAGGCATGCCGGAACCACCTCTCGAACGTGCCAGAATGACGTGCCAGAGACACCGGATGCACCTGCCGAGCACGCCGGAACCTCCTCTTCGACTCGCCGGAACCACCAGCCAGAGACGCCAAAATCCCCTGCCAGGTAGGCCAGAATCACATGGCGGATGCTCCGGAATCTCCCGCCGGGAAGGTAGGAACCACCTCTCAAACATACTGGAAGCACGTGCCGGACATGCCGGCACCACGTACTGGACAGACCAGAAACACCTGCCGGACCTGCCTGAACCACCTGCTGAGCACACCGGAACAACTTGCTCGACTCGCTGGAGCCACCTGCTGGACACCCCAAAATCACCAGCCAGCTATGCCAGAACCACTTGCCGTACACTCCGGAATCACCTGCTGGTTACACCAGAGCCACTTGGTGGACAATCCAGAATCACCTGCCGGACATGCCAGAACCACCTGTCACACATGCCGGAACCACGTGCCTGACACGCCGGAACCACCTCGCGGACAGACCGGAACCACCTACCAGACATGCCTGAACCACCTGCCGAGCATGCCGGAACCACCTGCCGGACACGCCAAAATCACCTGCGGGCTAATCCAGAACCACTTGTAGGACTCTCCTGGAGCACCTGCCGGGCATGCGGGAACCACCTCTCAGACGTGCCAGAACCACGCGCGGCACATGACGGAACCCATTACCGGACAGACCGGAACCACCTGCCGGACATGCCAGAATCACCTGCCAAGAACACCGGAACCACCTGAACAGCTCGCCAGAAACACCTGCCGGACATGCCAAAATCACCTGCCGGCTACACCAGAACCTCTTGCCGGACACTCCGGAATCACCTGCCAGACATGATGCAACCAAATGTCAGACGTGCCAGAACCACGTGCCAGAGACACCGGATGCAACTGCCGAGCATGCCGGAACCTCCTGCTCAACTCGCTGTAACCACCTGCCGGGGACGCCAAAATCACCTGTCAGCTAGGCCAGAACCACGTGGCGGACTCTATGGAATCACCCGCCGGGCATGCCGGAACCAGCTCTCAGACGTGCCAGAAGCACGTGCCGGACACGCCGGAACCACCTACTAGAGAGACCGGAACCACCTGCCAGACCCGCCTGAACCACCTGCTGAGTACGCTGGAACAACCTGCTCTACTCGCTGGAGCCACCTGCTGGACACGCCAAAATCACCTGATGGCTACGCCAGCACCACTCGGCAGACAAGCCAGAATCACCTGCAGGGTATGCCGGAACCACCTCTCAGACGTGCCAGAACCCCTTGTCGGACACTCCGGAATCACCTGTCAGGCATGCCGGAACCACCTCTCGAACGTGCCAGAATGACGTGCCAGAGACACCGGATGCACCTGCTGAGCACGCCGGAACCTCCTCTTCGACTCGCCGGAACCACCAGCCAGAGACGCCAAAATCCCCTGCCAGGTAGGCCAGAATCACATGGCGGACGCTCCGGAATCTCCCGCCGGGAAGGTAGGAACCACCTCTCAAACATACTGGAAGCACGTGCCGGACATGCCGGCACCACGTACTGGACAGACCAGAAACACCTGCCGGACCTGCCTGAACCACCTGCTGAGCACACCGGAACAACTTGCTCGACTCGCTGGAGCCACCTGCTGGACACCCCAAAATCACCAGCCAGCTATGCCAGAACCACTTGCCGTACACTCCGGAATCACCTGCTGGTTACACCAGAGCCACTTGGTGGACAATCCAGAATCACCTGCCGGACATGCCAGAACCACCTGTCACACATGCCGGAACCACGTGCCTGACACGCCGGAACCACCTCGCGGACAGACCGGAACCACCTACCAGACATGCCGGAACCACCTGCCAGACACGCCAAAATCACCTGCGGGCTAGGCCAGAACCACTTGTAGGACTCTCCTGGAGCACCTGCCGGGCATGCGGGAACCACCTCTCAGACGTGCCAGAACCACGCGCGGCACATGACGGAACCCATTACCGGACAGACCGGAACCACCTGCCGGACATGCCAGAATCACCTGCCAAGAACACCGGAACCACCTGAACAGCTCGCCAGAAACACCTGCCGGACATGCCAAAATCACCTGCCGGCTACACCAGAACCTCTTGCCGGACACTCCGGAATCACCTGCCAGACATGATGCAACCAAATGTCAGACGTGCCAGAACCACGTGCCAGAGACACCGGATGCAACTGCCGAGCATGCCGGAACCTCCTGCTCAACTCGCTGTAACCACCTGCCGGGGACGCCAAAATCACCTGTCAGCTAGGCCAGAACCACGTGGCGGACTCTATGGAATCACCCGCCGGGCATGCCGGAACCAGCTCTCAGACGTGCCAGAAGCACGTGCCGGACACGCCGGAACCACCTACTAGAGAGACCGGAACCACCTGCCAGACCCGCCTGAACCACCTGCTGAGTACGCTGGAACAACCTGCTCTACTCGCTGGAGCCACCTGCTGGACACGCCAAAATCACCTGATGGCTACGCCAGCACCACTCGGCAGACAAGCCAGAATCACCTGCAGGGTATGCCGGAACCACCTCTCAGACGTGCCAGAACCCCTTGTCGGACACTCCGGAATCACCTGTCAGGCATGCCGGAACCACCTCTCGAACGTGCCAGAATGACGTGCCAGAGACACCGGATGCACCTGCCGAGCACGCCGGAACCTCCTCTTCGACTCGCCGGAACCACCAGCCAGAGACGCCAAAATCCCCTGCCAGGTAGGCCAGAATCACATGGCGGACGCTCCGGAATCTCCCGCCGGGAAGGTAGGAACCACCTCTCAAACATACTGGAAGCACGTGCCGGACATGCCGGCACCACGTACTGGACAGACCAGAAACACCTGCCGGACCTGCCTGAACCACCTGCTGAGCACACCGGAACAACTTGCTCGACTCGCTGGAGCCACCTGCTGGACACCCCAAAATCACCAGCCAGCTATGCCAGAACCACTTGCCGTACACTCCGGAATCACCTGCTGGTTACACCAGAGCCACTTGGTGGACAATCCAGAATCACCTGCCGGACATGCCAGAACCACCTGTCACACATGCCGGAACCACGTGCCTGACACGCCGCAACCACCTCGCGGACAGACCGGAACCACCTACCAGACATGCCTGAACCACCTGCCGAGCATGCCGGAACCACCTGCCGGACACGCCAAAATCACCTGCGGGCTAGGCCAGAACCACTTGTAGGACTCTCCTGGAGCACCTGCCGGGCATGCGGGAACCACCTCTCAGACGTGCCAGAACCACGCGCGGCACATGACGGAACCCATTACCGGACAGACCGGAACCACCTGCCGGACATGCCAGAATCACCTGCCAAGAACACCGGAACCACCTGAACAGCTCGCCAGAAACACCTGCCGGACATGCCAAAATCACCTGCCGGCTACACCAGAACCTCTTGCCGGACACTCCGGAATCACCTGCCAGACATGATGCAACCAAATGTCAGACGTGCCAGAACCACGTGCCAGAGACACCGGATGCAACTGCCGAGCATGCCGGAACCTCCTGCTCAACTCGCTGTAACCACCTGCCGGGGACGCCAAAATCACCTGTCAGCTAGGCCAGAACCACGTGGCGGACTCTATGGAATCACCCGCCGGGCATGCCGGAACCAGCTCTCAGACGTGCCAGAAGCACGTGCCGGACACGCCGGAACCACCTACTAGAGAGACCGGAACCACCTGCCAGACCCGCCTGAACCACCTGCTGAGTACGCTGGAACAACCTGCTCTACTCGCTGGAGCCACCTGCTGGACACGCCAAAATCACCTGATGGCTACGCCAGCACCACTCGGCAGACAAGCCAGAATCACCTGCAGGGTATGCCGGAACCACCTCTCAGACGTGCCAGAACCCCTTGTCGGACACTCCGGAATCACCTGTCAGGCATGCCGGAACCACCTCTCGAACGTGCCAGAATGACGTGCCAGAGACACCGGATGCACCTGCCGAGCACGCCGGAACCTCCTCTTCGACTCGCCGGAACCACCAGCCAGAGACGCCAAAATCCCCTGCCAGGTAGGCCAGAATCACATGGCGGACGCTCCGGAATCTCCCGCCGGGAAGGTAGGAACCACCTCTCAAACATACTGGAAGCACGTGCCGGACATGCCGGCACCACGTACTGGACAGACCAGAAACACCTGCCGGACCTGCCTGAACCACCTGCTGAGCACACCGGAACAACTTGCTCGACTCGCTGGAGCCACCTGCTGGACACCCCAAAATCACCAGCCAGCTATGCCAGAACCACTTGCCGTACACTCCGGAATCACCTGCTGGTTACACCAGAGCCACTTGGTGGACAATCCAGAATCACCTGCCGGACATGCCAGAACCACCTGTCACACATGCCGGAACCACGTGCCTGACACGCCGGAACCACCTCGCGGACAGACCGGAACCACCTACCAGACATGCCGGAACCACCTGCCGGACACGCCAAAATCACCTGCGGGCTAGGCCAGAACCACTTGTAGGACTCTCCTGGAGCACCTGCCGGGCATGCGGGAACCACCTCTCAGACGTGCCAGAACCACGTGCGGCACATGACGGAACCCATTACCGGACAGACCGGAACCACCTGCTGGACACGCCAGAATCACCTGCCAAGAACACCGGAACCACCTGAACAGCTCGCCAGAAACACCTGCCGGACATGCCAAAATCACCTGCCGGCTACACCAGAACCTCTTGCCGGACACTCCGGAATCACCTGCCAGACATGATGCAACCAAATGTCAGACGTGCCAGAACCACGTGCCAGAGACACCGGATGCAACTGCCGAGCATGCCGGAACCTCCTGCTCAACTCGCTGTAACCACCTGCCGGGGACGCCAAAATCACCTGTCAGCTAGGCCAGAACCACGTGGCGGACTCTATGGAATCACCCGCCGGGCATGCCGGAACCAGCTCTCAGACGTGCCAGAAGCACGTGCCGGACACGCCGGAACCACCTACTAGAGAGACCGGAACCACCTGCCAGACCCGCCTGAACCACCTGCTGAGTACGCTGGAACAACCTGCTCTACTCGCTGGAGCCACCTGCTGGACACGCCAAAATCACCTGATGGCTACGCCAGCACCACTCGGCAGACAAGCCAGAATCACCTGCAGGGTATGCCGGAACCACCTCTCAGACGTGCCAGAACCCCTTGTCGGACACTCCGGAATCACCTGTCAGGCATGCCGGAACCACCTCTCGAACGTGCCAGAATGACGTGCCAGAGACACCGGATGCACCTGCCGAGCACGCCGGAACCTCCTCTTCGACTCGCCGGAACCACCAGCCAGAGACGCCAAAATCCCCTGCCAGGTAGGCCAGAATCACATGGCGGACGCTCCGGAATCTCCCGCCGGGAAGGTAGGAACCACCTCTCAAACATACTGGAAGCACGTGCCGGACATGCCGGCACCACGTACTGGACAGACCAGAAACACCTGCCGGACCTGCCTGAACCACCTGCTGAGCACACCGGAACAACTTGCTCGACTCGCTGGAGCCACCTGCTGGACACCCCAAAATCACCAGCCAGCTATGCCAGAACCACTTGCCGTACACTCCGGAATCACCTGCTGGTTACACCAGAGCCACTTGGTGGACAATCCAGAATCACCTGCCGGACATGCCAGAACCACCTGTCACACATGCCGGAACCACGTGCCTGACACGCCGGAACCACCTCGCGGACAGACCGGAACCACCTACCAGACATGCCGGAACCACCTGCCGGACACGCCAAAATCACCTGCGGGCTAGGCCAGAACCACTTGTAGGACTCTCCTGGAGCACCTGCCGGGCATGCGGGAACCACCTCTCAGACGTGCCAGAACCACGTGCGGCACATGACGGAACCCATTACCGGACAGACCGGAACCACCTGCCGGACACGCCAGAATCACCTGCCAAGAACACCGGAACCACCTGAACAGCTCGCCAGAAACACCTGCCGGACATGCCAAAATCACCTGCCGGCTACACCAGAACCTCTTGCCGGACACTCCGGAATCACCTGCCAGACATGATGCAACCAAATGTCAGACGTGCCAGAACCACGTGCCAGAGACACCGGATGCAACTGCCGAGCATGCCGGAACCTCCTGCTCAACTCGCTGTAACCACCTGCCGGGGACGCCAAAATCACCTGTCAGCTAGGCCAGAACCACGTGGCGGACTCTATGGAATCACCCGCCGGGCATGCCGGAACCAGCTCTCAGACGTGCCAGAAGCACGTGCCGGACACGCCGGAACCACCTACTAGAGAGACCGGAACCACCTGCCAGACCCGCCTGAACCACCTGCTGAGTACGCTGGAACAACCTGCTCTACTCGCTGGAGCCACCTGCTGGACACGCCAAAATCACCTGATGGCTACGCCAGCACCACTCGGCAGACAAGCCAGAATCACCTGCAGGGTATGCCGGAACCACCTCTCAGACGTGCCAGAACCCCTTGTCGGACACTCCGGAATCACCTGTCAGGCATGCCGGAACCACCTCTCGAACGTGCCAGAATGACGTGCCAGAGACACCGGATGCACCTGCTGAGCACGCCGGAACCTCCTCTTCGACTCGCCGGAACCACCAGCCAGAGACGCCAAAATCCCCTGCCAGGTAGGCCAGAATCACATGGCGGACGCTCCGGAATCTCCCGCCGGGAAGGTAGGAACCACCTCTCAAACATACTGGAAGCACGTGCCGGACATGCCGGCACCACGTACTGGACAGACCAGAAACACCTGCCGGACCTGCCTGAACCACCTGCTGAGCACACCGGAACAACTTGCTCGACTCGCTGGAGCCACCTGCTGGACAAGCCAAAATCACCAGCCAGCTATGCCAGAACCACTTGCCGTACACTCCGGAATCACCTGCTGGTTACACCAGAGCCACTTGGTGGACAATCCAGAATCACCTGCCGGACATGCCAGAACCACCTGTCACACATGCCGGAACCACGTGCCTGACACGCCGGAACCACCTCGCGGACAGACCGGAACCACCTACCAGACATGCCTGAACCACCTGCCGAGCATGCCGGAACCACCTGCCGGACACGCCAAAATCACCTGCGGGCTAGGCCAGAACCACTTGTAGGACTCTCCTGGAGCACCTGCCGGGCATGCGGGAACCACCTCTCAGACGTGCCAGAACCACGTGCGGCACATGACGGAACCCATTACCGGACAGACCGGAACCACCTGCTGGACACGCCAGAATCACCTGCCAAGAACACCGGAACCACCTGAACAGCTCGCCAGAAACACCTGCCGGACATGCCAAAATCACCTGCCGGCTACACCAGAACCTCTTGCCGGACACTCCGGAATCACCTGCCAGACATGATGCAACCAAATGTCAGACGTGCCAGAACCACGTGCCAGAGACACCGGATGCAACTGCCGAGCATGCCGGAACCTCCTGCTCAACTCGCTGTAACCACCTGCCGGGGACGCCAAAATCACCTGTCAGCTAGGCCAGAACCACGTGGCGGACTCTATGGAATCACCCGCCGGGCATGCCGGAACCAGCTCTCAGACGTGCCAGAAGCACGTGCCGGACACGCCGGAACCACCTACTAGAGAGACCGGAACCACCTGCCAGACCCGCCTGAACCACCTGCTGAGTACGCTGGAACAACCTGCTCTACTCGCTGGAGCCACCTGCTGGACACGCCAAAATCACCTGATGGCTACGCCAGCACCACTCGGCAGACAAGCCAGAATCACCTGCAGGGTATGCCGGAACCACCTCTCAGACGTGCCAGAACCCCTTGTCGGACACTCCGGAATCACCTGTCAGGCATGCTGGAACCACCTCTCGAACGTGCCAGAATGACGTGCCAGAGACACCGGATGCACCTGCCGAGCACGCCGGAACCTCCTCTTCGACTCGCCGGAACCACCAGCCAGAGACGCCAAAATCCCCTGCCAGGTAGGCCAGAATCACATGGCGGACGCTCCGGAATCTCCCGCCGGGAAGGTAGGAACCACCTCTCAAACATACTGGAAGCACGTGCCGGACATGCCGGCACCACGTACTGGACAGACCAGAAACACCTGCCGGACCTGCCTGAACCACCTGCTGAGCACACCGGAACAACTTGCTCGACTCGCTGGAGCCACCTGCTGGACACCCCAAAATCACCAGCCAGCTATGCCAGAACCACTTGCCGTACACTCCGGAATCACCTGCTGGTTACACCAGAGCCACTTGGTGGACAATCCAGAATCACCTGCCGGACATGCCAGAACCACCTGTCACACATGCCGGAACCACGTGCCTGACACGCCGGAACCACCTCGCGGACAGACCGGAACCACCTACCAGACATGCCGGAACCACCTGCCGGACACGCCAAAATCACCTGCGGGCTAGGCCAGAACCACTTGTAGGACTCTCCTGGAGCACCTGCCGGGCATGCGGGAACCACCTCTCAGACGTGCCAGAACCACGCGCGGCAAATGACGGAACCCATTACCGGACAGACCGGAACCACCTGCCGGACACGCCAGAATCACCTGCCAAGAACACCGGAACCACCTGAACAGCTCGCCAGAAACACCTGCCGGACATGCCAAAATCACCTGCCGGCTACACCAGAACCTCTTGCCGGACACTCCGGAATCACCTGCCAGACATGATGCAACCAAATGTCAGACGTGCCAGAACCACGTGCCAGAGACACCGGATGCAACTGCCGAGCATGCCGGAACCTCCTGCTCAACTCGCTGTAACCACCTGCCGGGGACGCCAAAATCACCTGTCAGCTAGGCCAGAACCACGTGGCGGACTCTATGGAATCACCCGCCGGGCATGCCGGAACCAGCTCTCAGACGTGCCAGAAGCACGTGCCGGACACGCCGGAACCACCTACTAGAGAGACCGGAACCACCTGCCAGACCCGCCTGAACCACCTGCTGAGTACGCTGGAACAACCTGCTCTACTCGCTGGAGCCACCTGCTGGACACGCCAAAATCACCTGATGGCTACGCCAGCACCACTCGGCAGACAAGCCAGAATCACCTGCAGGGTATGCCGGAACCACCTCTCAGACGTGCCAGAACCCCTTGTCGGACACTCCGGAATCACCTGTCAGGCATGCCGGAACCACCTCTCGAACGTGCCAGAATGACGTGCCAGAGACACCGGATGCACCTGCCGAGCATGCCGGAACCTCCTCTTCGACTCGCCGGAACCACCAGCCAGAGACGCCAAAATCCCCTGCCAGGTAGGCCAGAATCACATGGCGGACGCTCCGGAATCTCCCGCCGGGAAGGTAGGAACCACCTCTCAAACATACTGGAAGCACGTGCCGGACATGCCGGCACCACATACTGGACAGACCAGAAACACCTGCCGGACCTGCCTGAACCACCTGCTGAGCACACCGGAACAACTTGCTCGACTCGCTGGAGCCACCTGCTGGACACCCCAAAATCACCAGCCAGCTATGCCAGAACCACTTGCCGTACACTCCGGAATCACCTGCTGGTTACACCAGAGCCACTTGGTGGACAATCCAGAATCACCTGCCGGACATGCCAGAACCACCTGTCACACATGCCGGAACCACGTGCCTGACACGCCGGAACCACCTCGCGGACAGACCGGAACCACCTACCAGACATGCCTGAACCACCTGCCGAGCATGCCGGAACCACCTGCCGGACACGCCAAAATCACCTGCGGGCTAGGCCAGAACCACTTGTAGGACTCTCCTGGAGCACCTGCCGGGCATGCGGGAACGACCTCTCAGACGTGCCAGAACCACGTGCGGCACATGACGGAACCCATTACCGGACAGACCGGAACCACCTGCCGGACACGCCAGAATCACCTGCCAAGAACACCGGAACCACCTGAACAGCTCGCCAGAAACACCTGCCGGACATGCCAAAATCACCTGCCGGCTACACCAGAACCTCTTGCCGGACACTCCGGAATCACCTGCCAGACATGATGCAACCAAATGTCAGACGTGCCAGAACCACGTGCCAGAGACACCGGATGCAACTGCCGAGCATGCCGGAACCTCCTGCTCAACTCGCTGTAACCACCTGCCGGGGACGCCAAAATCACCTGTCAGCTAGGCCAGAACCACGTGGCGGACTCTATGGAATCACCCGCCGGGCATGCCGGAACCAGCTCTCAGACGTGCCAGAAGCACGTGCCGGACACGCCGGAACCACCTACTAGAGAGACCGGAACCACCTGCCAGACCCGCCTGAACCACCTGCTGAGTACGCTGGAACAACCTGCTCTACTCGCTGGAGCCACCTGCTGGACACGCCAAAATCACCTGATGGCTACGCCAGCACCACTCGGCAGACAAGCCAGAATCACCTGCAGGGTATGCCGGAACCACCTCTCAGACGTGCCAGAACCCCTTGTCGGACACTCCGGAATCACCTGTCAGGCATGCCGGAACCACCTCTCGAACGTGCCAGAATGACGTGCCAGAGACACCGGATGCACCTGCCGAGCACGCCGGAACCTCCTCTTCGACTCGCCGGAACCACCAGCCAGAGACGCCAAAATCCCCTGCCAGGTAGGCCAGAATCACATGGCGGACGCTCCGGAATCTCCCGCCGGGAAGGTAGGAACCACCTCTCAAACATACTGGAAGCACGTGCCGGACATGCCGGCACCACGTACTGGACAGACCAGAAACACCTGCCGGACCTGCCTGAACCACCTGCTGAGCACACCGGAACAACTTGCTCGACTCGCTGGAGCCACCTGCTGGACACCCCAAAATCACCAGCCAGCTATGCCAGAACCACTTGCCGTACACTCCGGAATCACCTGCTGGTTACACCAGAGCCACTTGGTGGACAATCCAGAATCACCTGCCGGACATGCCAGAACCACCTGTCACACATGCCGGAACCACGTGCCTGACACGCCGGAACCACCTCGCGGACAGACCGGAACCACCTACCAGACATGCCTGAACCACCTGCCGAGCATGCCGGAACCACCTGCCGGACACGCCAAAATCACCTGCGGGCTAGGCCAGAACCACTTGTAGGACTCTCCTGGAGCACCTGCCGGGCATGCGGGAACCACCTCTCAGACGTGCCAGAACCACGTGCGGCACATGACGGAACCCATTACCGGACAGACCGGAACCACCTGCCGGACACGCCAGAATCACCTGCCAAGAACACCGGAACCACCTGAACAGCTCGCCAGAAACACCTGCCGGACATGCCAAAATCACCTGCCGGCTACACCAGAACCTCTTGCCGGACACTCCGGAATCACCTGCCAGACATGATGCAACCAAATGTCAGACGTGCCAGAACCACGTGCCAGAGACACCGGATGCAACTGCCGAGCATGCCGGAACCTCCTGCTCAACTCGCTGTAACCACCTGCCGGGGACGCCAAAATCACCTGTCAGCTAGGCCAGAACCACGTGGCGGACTCTATGGAATCACCCGCCGGGCATGCCGGAACCAGCTCTCAGACGTGCCAGAAGCACGTGCCGGACACGCCGGAACCACCTACTAGAGAGACCGGAACCACCTGCCAGACCCGCCTGAACCACCTGCTGAGTACGCTGGAACAACCTGCTCTACTCGCTGGAGCCACCTGCTGGACACGCCAAAATCACCTGATGGCTACGCCAGCACCACTCGGCAGACAAGCCAGAATCACCTGCAGGGTATGCCGGAACCACCTCTCAGACGTGCCAGAACCCCTTGTCGGACACTCCGGAATCACCTGTCAGGCATGCCGGAACCACCTCTCGAACGTGCCAGAATGACGTGCCAGAGACACCGGATGCACCTGCCGAGCACGCCGGAACCTCCTCTTCGACTCGCCGGAACCACCAGCCAGAGACGCCAAAATCCCCTGCCAGGTAGGCCAGAATCACATGGCGGACGCTCCGGAATCTCCCGCCGGGAAGGTAGGAACCACCTCTCAAACATACTGGAAGCACGTGCCGGACATGCCGGCACCACGTACTGGACAGACCAGAAACACCTGCCGGACCTGCCTGAACCACCTGCTGAGCACACCGGAACAACTTGCTCGACTCGCTGGAGCCACCTGCTGGACACCCCAAAATCACCAGCCAGCTATGCCAGAACCACTTGCCGTACACTCCGGAATCACCTGCTGGTTACACCAGAGCCACTTGGTGGACAATCCAGAATCACCTGCCGGACATGCCAGAACCACCTGTCACACATGCCGGAACCACGTGCCTGACACGCCGGAACCACCTCGCGGACAGACCGGAACCACCTACCAGACATGCCTGAACCACCTGCCGAGCATGCCGGAACCACCTGCCGGACACGCCAAAATCACCTGCGGGCTAGGCCAGAACCACTTGTAGGACTCTCCTGGAGCACCTGCCGGGCATGCGGGAACCACCTCTCAGACGTGCCAGAACCACGTGCGGCACATGACGGAACCCATTACCGGACAGACCGGAACCACCTGCCGGACACGCCAGAATCACCTGCCAAGAACACCGGAACCACCTGAACAGCTCGCCAGAAACACCTGCCGGACATGCCAAAATCACCTGCCGGCTACACCAGAACCTCTTGCCGGACACTCCGGAATCACCTGCCAGACATGATGCAACCAAATGTCAGACGTGCCAGAACCACGTGCCAGAGACACCGGATGCAACTGCCGAGCATGCCGGAACCTCCTGCTCAACTCGCTGTAACCACCTGCCGGGGACGCCAAAATCACCTGTCAGCTAGGCCAGAACCACGTGGCGGACTCTATGGAATCACCCGCCGGGCATGCCGGAACCAGCTCTCAGACGTGCCAGAAGCACGTGCCGGACACGCCGGAACCACCTACTAGAGAGACCGGAACCACCTGCCAGACCCGCCTGAACCACCTGCTGAGTACGCTGGAACAACCTGCTCTACTCGCTGGAGCCACCTGCTGGACACGCCAAAATCACCTGATGGCTACGCCAGCACCACTCGGCAGACAAGCCAGAATCACCTGCAGGGTATGCCGGAACCACCTCTCAGACGTGCCAGAACCCCTTGTCGGACACTCCGGAATCACCTGTCAGGCATGCCGGAACCACCTCTCGAACGTGCCAGAATGACGTGCCAGAGACACCGGATGCACCTGCCGAGCACGCCGGAACCTCCTCTTCGACTCGCCGGAACCACCAGCCAGAGACGCCAAAATCCCCTGCCAGGTAGGCCAGAATCACATGGCGGACGCTCCGGAATCTCCCGCCGGGAAGGTAGGAACCACCTCTCAAACATACTGGAAGCACGTGCCGGACATGCCGGCACCACGTACTGGACAGACCAGAAACACCTGCCGGACCTGCCTGAACCACCTGCTGAGCACACCGGAACAACTTGCTCGACTCGCTGGAGCCACCTGCTGGACACCCCAAAATCACCAGCCAGCTATGCCAGAACCACTTGCCGTACACTCCGGAATCACCTGCTGGTTACACCAGAGCCACTTGGTGGACAATCCAGAATCACCTGCCGGACATGCCAGAACCACCTGTCACACATGCCGGAACCACGTGCCTGACACGCCGGAACCACCTCGCGGACAGACCGGAACCACCTACCAGACATGCCTGAACCACCTGCCGAGCATGCCGGAACCACCTGCCGGACACGCCAAAATCACCTGCGGGCTAGGCCAGAACCACTTGTAGGACTCTCCTGGAGCACCTGCCGGGCATGCGGGAACGACCTCTCAGACGTGCCAGAACCACGTGCGGCACATGACGGAACCCATTACCGGACAGACCGGAACCACCTGCCGGACACGCCAGAATCACCTGCCAAGAACACCGGAACCACCTGAACAGCTCGCCAGAAACACCTGCCGGACATGCCAAAATCACCTGCCGGCTACACCAGAACCTCTTGCCGGACACTCCGGAATCACCTGCCAGACATGATGCAACCAAATGTCAGACGTGCCAGAACCACGTGCCAGAGACACCGGATGCAACTGCCGAGCATGCCGGAACCTCCTGCTCAACTCGCTGTAACCACCTGCCGGGGACGCCAAAATCACCTGTCAGCTAGGCCAGAACCACGTGGCGGACTCTATGGAATCACCCGCCGGGCATGCCGGAACCAGCTCTCAGACGTGCCAGAAGCACGTGCCGGACACGCCGGAACCACCTACTAGAGAGACCGGAACCACCTGCCAGACCCGCCTGAACCACCTGCTGAGTACGCTGGAACAACCTGCTCTACTCGCTGGAGCCACCTGCTGGACACGCCAAAATCACCTGATGGCTACGCCAGCACCACTCGGCAGACAAGCCAGAATCACCTGCAGGGTATGCCGGAACCACCTCTCAGACGTGCCAGAACCCCTTGTCGGACACTCCGGAATCACCTGTCAGGCATGCCGGAACCACCTCTCGAACGTGCCAGAATGACGTGCCAGAGACACCGGATGCACCTGCCGAGCACGCCGGAACCTCCTCTTCGACTCGCCGGAACCACCAGCCAGAGACGCCAAAATCCCCTGCCAGGTAGGCCAGAATCACATGGCGGACGCTCCGGAATCTCCCGCCGGGAAGGTAGGAACCACCTCTCAAACATACTGGAAGCACGTGCCGGACATGCCGGCACCACGTACTGGACAGACCAGAAACACCTGCCGGACCTGCCTGAACCACCTGCTGAGCACACCGGAACAACTTGCTCGACTCGCTGGAGCCACCTGCTGGACACCCCAAAATCACCAGCCAGCTATGCCAGAACCACTTGCCGTACACTCCGGAATCACCTGCTGGTTACACCAGAGCCACTTGGTGGACAATCCAGAATCACCTGCCGGACATGCCAGAACCACCTGTCACACATGCCGGAACCACGTGCCTGACACGCCGGAACCACCTCGCGGACAGACCGGAACCACCTACCAGACATGCCTGAACCACCTGCCGAGCATGCCGGAACCACCTGCCGGACACGCCAAAATCACCTGCGGGCTAGGCCAGAACCACTTGTAGGACTCTCCTGGAGCACCTGCCGGGCATGCGGGAACCACCTCTCAGACGTGCCAGAACCACGTGCGGCACATGACGGAACCCATTACCGGACAGACCGGAACCACCTGCCGGACACGCCAGAATCACCTGCCAAGAACACCGGAACCACCTGAACAGCTCGCCAGAAACACCTGCCGGACATGCCAAAATCACCTGCCGGCTACACCAGAACCTCTTGCCGGACACTCCGGAATCACCTGCCAGACATGATGCAACCAAATGTCAGACGTGCCAGAACCACGTGCCAGAGACACCGGATGCAACTGCCGAGCATGCCGGAACCTCCTGCTCAACTCGCTGTAACCACCTGCCGGGGACGCCAAAATCACCTGTCAGCTAGGCCAGAACCACGTGGCGGACTCTATGGAATCACCCGCCGGGCATGCCGGAACCAGCTCTCAGACGTGCCAGAAGCACGTGCCGGACACGCCGGAACCACCTACTAGAGAGACCGGAACCACCTGCCAGACCCGCCTGAACCACCTGCTGAGTACGCTGGAACAACCTGCTCTACTCGCTGGAGCCACCTGCTGGACACGCCAAAATCACCTGATGGCTACGCCAGCACCACTCGGCAGACAAGCCAGAATCACCTGCAGGGTATGCCGGAACCACCTCTCAGACGTGCCAGAACCCCTTGTCGGACACTCCGGAATCACCTGTCAGGCATGCCGGAACCACCTCTCGAACGTGCCAGAATGACGTGCCAGAGACACCGGATGCACCTGCCGAGCACGCCGGAACCTCCTCTTCGACTCGCCGGAACCACCAGCCAGAGACGCCAAAATCCCCTGCCAGGTAGGCCAGAATCACATGGCGGACGCTCCGGAATCTCCCGCCGGGAAGGTAGGAACCACCTCTCAAACATACTGGAAGCACGTGCCGGACATGCCGGCACCACGTACTGGACAGACCAGAAACACCTGCCGGACCTGCCTGAACCACCTGCTGAGCACACCGGAACAACTTGCTCGACTCGCTGGAGCCACCTGCTGGACACCCCAAAATCACCAGCCAGCTATGCCAGAACCACTTGCCGTACACTCCGGAATCACCTGCTGGTTACACCAGAGCCACTTGGTGGACAATCCAGAATCACCTGCCGGACATGCCAGAACCACCTGTCACACATGCCGGAACCACGTGCCTGACACGCCGGAACCACCTCGCGGACAGACCGGAACCACCTACCAGACATGCCTGAACCACCTGCCGAGCATGCCGGAACCACCTGCCGGACACGCCAAAATCACCTGCGGGCTAGGCCAGAACCACTTGTAGGACTCTCCTGGAGCACCTGCCGGGCATGCGGGAACCACCTCTCAGACGTGCCAGAACCACGTGCGGCACATGACGGAACCCATTACCGGACAGACCGGAACCACCTGCTGGACACGCCAGAATCACCTGCCAAGAACACCGGAACCACCTGAACAGCTCGCCAGAAACACCTGCCGGACATGCCAAAATCACCTGCCGGCTACACCAGAACCTCTTGCCGGACACTCCGGAATCACCTGCCAGACATGATGCAACCAAATGTCAGACGTGCCAGAACCACGTGCCAGAGACACCGGATGCAACTGCCGAGCATGCCGGAACCTCCTGCTCAACTCGCTGTAACCACCTGCCGGGGACGCCAAAATCACCTGTCAGCTAGGCCAGAACCACGTGGCGGACTCTATGGAATCACCCGCCGGGCATGCCGGAACCAGCTCTCAGACGTGCCAGAAGCACGTGCCGGACACGCCGGAACCACCTACTAGAGAGACCGGAACCACCTGCCAGACCCGCCTGAACCACCTGCTGAGTACGCTGGAACAACCTGCTCTACTCGCTGGAGCCACCTGCTGGACACGCCAAAATCACCTGATGGCTACGCCAGCACCACTCGGCAGACAAGCCAGAATCACCTGCAGGGTATGCCGGAACCACCTCTCAGACGTGCCAGAACCCCTTGTCGGACACTCCGGAATCACCTGTCAGGCATGCTGGAACCACCTCTCGAACGTGCCAGAATGACGTGCCAGAGACACCGGATGCACCTGCCGAGCACGCCGGAACCTCCTCTTCGACTCGCCGGAACCACCAGCCAGAGACGCCAAAATCCCCTGCCAGGTAGGCCAGAATCACATGGCGGACGCTCCGGAATCTCCCGCCGGGAAGGTAGGAACCACCTCTCAAACATACTGGAAGCACGTGCCGGACATGCCGGCACCACGTACTGGACAGACCAGAAACACCTGCCGGACCTGCCTGAACCACCTGCTGAGCACACCGGAACAACTTGCTCGACTCGCTGGAGCCACCTGCTGGACACCCCAAAATCACCAGCCAGCTATGCCAGAACCACTTGCCGTACACTCCGGAATCACCTGCTGGTTACACCAGAGCCACTTGGTGGACAATCCAGAATCACCTGCCGGACATGCCAGAACCACCTGTCACACATGCCGGAACCACGTGCCTGACACGCCGGAACCACCTCGCGGACAGACCGGAACCACCTACCAGACATGCCTGAACCACCTGCCGAGCATGCCGGAACCACCTGCCGGACACGCCAAAATCACCTGCGGGCTAGGCCAGAACCACTTGTAGGACTCTCCTGGAGCACCTGCCGGGCATGCGGGAACGACCTCTCAGACGTGCCAGAACCACGTGCGGCACATGACGGAACCCATTACCGGACAGACCGGAACCACCTGCCGGACACGCCAGAATCACCTGCCAAGAACACCGGAACCACCTGAACAGCTCGCCAGAAACACCTGCCGGACATGCCAAAATCACCTGCCGGCTACACCAGAACCTCTTGCCGGACACTCCGGAATCACCTGCCAGACATGATGCAACCAAATGTCAGACGTGCCAGAACCACGTGCCAGAGACACCGGATGCAACTGCCGAGCATGCCGGAACCTCCTGCTCAACTCGCTGTAACCACCTGCCGGGGACGCCAAAATCACCTGTCAGCTAGGCCAGAACCACGTGGCGGACTCTATGGAATCACCCGCCGGGCATGCCGGAACCAGCTCTCAGACGTGCCAGAAGCACGTGCCGGACACGCCGGAACCACCTACTAGAGAGACCGGAACCACCTGCCAGACCCGCCTGAACCACCTGCTGAGTACGCTGGAACAACCTGCTCTACTCGCTGGAGCCACCTGCTGGACACGCCAAAATCACCTGATGGCTACGCCAGCACCACTCGGCAGACAAGCCAGAATCACCTGCAGGGTATGCCGGAACCACCTCTCAGACGTGCCAGAACCCCTTGTCGGACACTCCGGAATCACCTGTCAGGCATGCCGGAACCACCTCTCGAACGTGCCAGAATGACGTGCCAGAGACACCGGATGCACCTGCCGAGCACGCCGGAACCTCCTCTTCGACTCGCCGGAACCACCAGCCAGAGACGCCAAAATCCCCTGCCAGGTAGGCCAGAATCACATGGCGGACGCTCCGGAATCTCCCGCCGGGAAGGTAGGAACCACCTCTCAAACATACTGGAAGCACGTGCCGGACATGCCGGCACCACGTACTGGACAGACCAGAAACACCTGCCGGACCTGCCTGAACCACCTGCTGAGCACACCGGAACAACTTGCTCGACTCGCTGGAGCCACCTGCTGGACACCCCAAAATCACCAGCCAGCTATGCCAGAACCACTTGCCGTACACTCCGGAATCACCTGCTGGTTACACCAGAGCCACTTGGTGGACAATCCAGAATCACCTGCCGGACATGCCAGAACCACCTGTCACACATGCCGGAACCACGTGCCTGACACGCCGGAACCACCTCGCGGACAGACCGGAACCACCTACCAGACATGCCTGAACCACCTGCCGAGCATGCCGGAACCACCTGCCGGACACGCCAAAATCACCTGCGGGCTAGGCCAGAACCACTTGTAGGACTCTCCTGGAGCACCTGCCGGGCATGCGGGAACCACCTCTCAGACGTGCCAGAACCACGTGCGGCACATGACGGAACCCATTACCGGACAGACCGGAACCACCTGCCGGACACGCCAGAATCACCTGCCAAGAACACCGGAACCACCTGAACAGCTCGCCAGAAACACCTGCCGGACATGCCAAAATCACCTGCCGGCTACACCAGAACCTCTTGCCGGACACTCCGGAATCACCTGCCAGACATGATGCAACCAAATGTCAGACGTGCCAGAACCACGTGCCAGAGACACCGGATGCAACTGCCGAGCATGCCGGAACCTCCTGCTCAACTCGCTGTAACCACCTGCCGGGGACGCCAAAATCACCTGTCAGCTAGGCCAGAACCACGTGGCGGACTCTATGGAATCACCCGCCGGGCATGCCGGAACCAGCTCTCAGACGTGCCAGAAGCACGTGCCGGACACGCCGGAACCACCTACTAGAGAGACCGGAACCACCTGCCAGACCCGCCTGAACCACCTGCTGAGTACGCTGGAACAACCTGCTCTACTCGCTGGAGCCACCTGCTGGACACGCCAAAATCACCTGATGGCTACGCCAGCACCACTCGGCAGACAAGCCAGAATCACCTGCAGGGTATGCCGGAACCACCTCTCAGACGTGCCAGAACCCCTTGTCGGACACTCCGGAATCACCTGTCAGGCATGCCGGAACCACCTCTCGAACGTGCCAGAATGACGTGCCAGAGACACCGGATGCACCTGCCGAGCACGCCGGAACCTCCTCTTCGACTCGCCGGAACCACCAGCCAGAGACGCCAAAATCCCCTGCCAGGTAGGCCAGAATCACATGGCGGACGCTCCGGAATCTCCCGCCGGGAAGGTAGGAACCACCTCTCAAACATACTGGAAGCACGTGCCGGACATGCCGGCACCACGTACTGGACAGACCAGAAACACCTGCCGGACCTGCCTGAACCACCTGCTGAGCACACCGGAACAACTTGCTCGACTCGCTGGAGCCACCTGCTGGACACCCCAAAATCACCAGCCAGCTATGCCAGAACCACTTGCCGTACACTCCGGAATCACCTGCTGGTTACACCAGAGCCACTTGGTGGACAATCCAGAATCACCTGCCGGACATGCCAGAACCACCTGTCACACATGCCGGAACCACGTGCCTGACACGCCGGAA
The DNA here is from genome assembly GCF_041296235.1 of Equus asinus. NCBI lineage: Eukaryota > Metazoa > Chordata > Mammalia > Perissodactyla > Equidae > Equus > Equus asinus. The sequence continues at coordinate 64,068 of NW_027225206.1, forward strand.
CCACCTCGCGGACAGACCGGAACCACCTACCAGACATGCCTGAACCACCTGCCGAGCATGCCGGAACCACCTGCCGGACACGCCAAAATCACCTGCGGGCTAGGCCAGAACCACTTGTAGGACTCTCCTGGAGCACCTGCCGGGCATGCGGGAACCACCTCTCAGACGTGCCAGAACCACGTGCGGCACATGACGGAACCCATTACCGGACAGACCGGAACCACCTGCTGGACACGCCAGAATCACCTGCCAAGAACACCGGAACCACCTGAACAGCTCGCCAGAAACACCTGCCGGACATGCCAAAATCACCTGCCGGCTACACCAGAACCTCTTGCCGGACACTCCGGAATCACCTGCCAGACATGATGCAACCAAATGTCAGACGTGCCAGAACCACGTGCCAGAGACACCGGATGCAACTGCCGAGCATGCCGGAACCTCCTGCTCAACTCGCTGTAACCACCTGCCGGGGACGCCAAAATCACCTGTCAGCTAGGCCAGAACCACGTGGCGGACTCTATGGAATCACCCGCCGGGCATGCCGGAACCAGCTCTCAGACGTGCCAGAAGCACGTGCCGGACACGCCGGAACCACCTACTAGAGAGACCGGAACCACCTGCCAGACCCGCCTGAACCACCTGCTGAGTACGCTGGAACAACCTGCTCTACTCGCTGGAGCCACCTGCTGGACACGCCAAAATCACCTGATGGCTACGCCAGCACCACTCGGCAGACAAGCCAGAATCACCTGCAGGGTATGCCGGAACCACCTCTCAGACGTGCCAGAACCCCTTGTCGGACACTCCGGAATCACCTGTCAGGCATGCTGGAACCACCTCTCGAACGTGCCAGAATGACGTGCCAGAGACACCGGATGCACCTGCCGAGCACGCCGGAACCTCCTCTTCGACTCGCCGGAACCACCAGCCAGAGACGCCAAAATCCCCTGCCAGGTAGGCCAGAATCACATGGCGGACGCTCCGGAATCTCCCGCCGGGAAGGTAGGAACCACCTCTCAAACATACTGGAAGCACGTGCCGGACATGCCGGCACCACGTACTGGACAGACCAGAAACACCTGCCGGACCTGCCTGAACCACCTGCTGAGCACACCGGAACAACTTGCTCGACTCGCTGGAGCCACCTGCTGGACACCCCAAAATCACCAGCCAGCTATGCCAGAACCACTTGCCGTACACTCCGGAATCACCTGCTGGTTACACCAGAGCCACTTGGTGGACAATCCAGAATCACCTGCCGGACATGCCAGAACCACCTGTCACACATGCCGGAACCACGTGCCTGACACGCCGGAACCACCTCGCGGACAGACCGGAACCACCTACCAGACATGCCGGAACCACCTGCCGGACATGCCAAAATCACCTGCGGGCTAGGCCAGAACCACTTGTAGGACTCTCCTGGAGCACCTGCCGGGCATGCGGGAACCACCTCTCAGACGTGCCAGAACCACGTGCGGCACATGACGGAACCCATTACCGGACAGACCGGAACCACCTGCCGGACACGCCAGAATCACCTGCCAAGAACACCGGAACCACCTGAACAGCTCGCCAGAAACACCTGCCGGACATGCCAAAATCACCTGCCGGCTACACCAGAACCTCTTGCCGGACACTCCGGAATCACCTGCCAGACATGATGCAACCAAATGTCAGACGTGCCAGAACCACGTGCCAGAGACACCGGATGCAACTGCCGAGCATGCCGGAACCTCCTGCTCAACTCGCTGTAACCACCTGCCGGGGACGCCAAAATCACCTGTCAGCTAGGCCAGAACCACGTGGCGGACTCTATGGAATCACCCGCCGGGCATGCCGGAACCAGCTCTCAGACGTGCCAGAAGCACGTGCCGGACACGCCGGAACCACCTACTAGAGAGACCGGAACCACCTGCCAGACCCGCCTGAACCACCTGCTGAGTACGCTGGAACAACCTGCTCTACTCGCTGGAGCCACCTGCTGGACACGCCAAAATCACCTGATGGCTACGCCAGCACCACTCGGCAGACAAGCCAGAATCACCTGCAGGGTATGCCGGAACCACCTCTCAGACGTGCCAGAACCCCTTGTCGGACACTCCGGAATCACCTGTCAGGCATGCCGGAACCACCTCTCGAACGTGCCAGAATGACGTGCCAGAGACACCGGATGCACCTGCCGAGCACGCCGGAACCTCCTCTTCGACTCGCCGGAACCACCAGCCAGAGACGCCAAAATCCCCTGCCAGGTAGGCCAGAATCACATGGCGGACGCTCCGGAATCTCCCGCCGGGAAGGTAGGAACCACCTCTCAAACATACTGGAAGCACGTGCCGGACATGCCGGCACCACGTACTGGACAGACCAGAAACACCTGCCGGACCTGCCTGAACCACCTGCTGAGCACACCGGAACAACTTGCTCGACTCGCTGGAGCCACCTGCTGGACACCCCAAAATCACCAGCCAGCTATGCCAGAACCACTTGCCGTACACTCCGGAATCACCTGCTGGTTACACCAGAGCCACTTGGTGGACAATCCAGAATCACCTGCCGGACATGCCAGAACCACCTGTCACACATGCCGGAACCACGTGCCTGACACGCCGGAACCACCTCGCGGACAGACCGGAACCACCTACCAGACATGCCGGAACCACCTGCCGAGCATGCCGGAACCACCTGCCGGACACGCCAAAATCACCTGCGGGCTAGGCCAGAACCACTTGTAGGACTCTCCTGGAGCACCTGCCGGGCATGCGGGAACCACCTCTCAGACGTGCCAGAACCACGTGCGGCACATGACGGAACCCATTACCGGACAGACCGGAACCACCTGCCGGACACGCCAGAATCACCTGCCAAGAACACCGGAACCACCTGAACAGCTCGCCAGAAACACCTGCCGGACATGCCAAAATCACCTGCCGGCTACACCAGAACCTCTTGCCGGACACTCCGGAATCACCTGCCAGACATGATGCAACCAAATGTCAGACGTGCCAGAACCACGTGCCAGAGACACCGGATGCAACTGCCGAGCATGCCGGAACCTCCTGCTCAACTCGCTGTAACCACCTGCCGGGGACGCCAAAATCACCTGTCAGCTAGGCCAGAACCACGTGGCGGACTCTATGGAATCACCCGCCGGGCATGCCGGAACCAGCTCTCAGACGTGCCAGAAGCACGTGCCGGACACGCCGGAACCACCTACTAGAGAGACCGGAACCACCTGCCAGACCCGCCTGAACCACCTGCTGAGTACGCTGGAACAACCTGCTCTACTCGCTGGAGCCACCTGCTGGACACGCCAAAATCACCTGATGGCTACGCCAGCACCACTCGGCAGACAAGCCAGAATCACCTGCAGGGTATGCCGGAACCACCTCTCAGACGTGCCAGAACCCCTTGTCGGACACTCCGGAATCACCTGTCAGGCATGCCGGAACCACCTCTCGAACGTGCCAGAATGACGTGCCAGAGACACCGGATGCACCTGCCGAGCACGCCGGAACCTCCTCTTCGACTCGCCGGAACCACCAGCCAGAGACGCCAAAATCCCCTGCCAGGTAGGCCAGAATCACATGGCGGACGCTCCGGAATCTCCCGCCGGGAAGGTAGGAACCACCTCTCAAACATACTGGAAGCACGTGCCGGACATGCCGGCACCACGTACTGGACAGACCAGAAACACCTGCCGGACCTGCCTGAACCACCTGCTGAGCACACCGGAACAACTTGCTCGACTCGCTGGAGCCACCTGCTGGACACCCCAAAATCACCAGCCAGCTATGCCAGAACCACTTGCCGTACACTCCGGAATCACCTGCTGGTTACACCAGAGCCACTTGGTGGACAATCCAGAATCACCTGCCGGACATGCCAGAACCACCTGTCACACATGCCGGAACCACGTGCCTGACACGCCGGAACCACCTCGCGGACAGACCGGAACCACCTACCAGACATGCCGGAACCACCTGCCGGACACGCCAAAATCACCTGCGGGCTAGGCCAGAACCACTTGTAGGACTCTCCTGGAGCACCTGCCGGGCATGCGGGAACCACCTCTCAGACGTGCCAGAACCACGTGCGGCACATGACGGAACCCATTACCGGACAGACCGGAACCACCTGCCGGACACGCCAGAATCACCTGCCAAGAACACCGGAACCACCTGAACAGCTCGCCAGAAACACCTGCCGGACATGCCAAAATCACCTGCCGGCTACACCAGAACCTCTTGCCGGACACTCCGGAATCACCTGCCAGACATGATGCAACCAAATGTCAGACGTGCCAGAACCACGTGCCAGAGACACCGGATGCAACTGCCGAGCATGCCGGAACCTCCTGCTCAACTCGCTGTAACCACCTGCCGGGGACGCCAAAATCACCTGTCAGCTAGGCCAGAACCACGTGGCGGACTCTATGGAATCACCCGCCGGGCATGCCGGAACCAGCTCTCAGACGTGCCAGAAGCACGTGCCGGACACGCCGGAACCACCTACTAGAGAGACCGGAACCACCTGCCAGACCCGCCTGAACCACCTGCTGAGTACGCTGGAACAACCTGCTCTACTCGCTGGAGCCACCTGCTGGACACGCCAAAATCACCTGATGGCTACGCCAGCACCACTCGGCAGACAAGCCAGAATCACCTGCAGGGTATGCCGGAACCACCTCTCAGACGTGCCAGAACCCCTTGTCGGACACTCCGGAATCACCTGTCAGGCATGCCGGAACCACCTCTCGAACGTGCCAGAATGACGTGCCAGAGACACCGGATGCACCTGCCGAGCACGCCGGAACCTCCTCTTCGACTCGCCGGAACCACCAGCCAGAGACGCCAAAATCCCCTGCCAGGTAGGCCAGAATCACATGGCGGACGCTCCGGAATCTCCCGCCGGGAAGGTAGGAACCACCTCTCAAACATACTGGAAGCACGTGCCGGACATGCCGGCACCACGTACTGGACAGACCAGAAACACCTGCCGGACCTGCCTGAACCACCTGCTGAGCACACCGGAACAACTTGCTCGACTCGCTGGAGCCACCTGCTGGACACCCCAAAATCACCAGCCAGCTATGCCAGAACCACTTGCCGTACACTCCGGAATCACCTGCTGGTTACACCAGAGCCACTTGGTGGACAATCCAGAATCACCTGCCGGACATGCCAGAACCACCTGTCACACATGCCGGAACCACGTGCCTGACACGCCGGAACCACCTCGCGGACAGACCGGAACCACCTACCAGACATGCCGGAACCACCTGCCGGACACGCCAAAATCACCTGCGGGCTAGGCCAGAACCACTTGTAGGACTCTCCTGGAGCACCTGCCGGGCATGCGGGAACCACCTCTCAGACGTGCCAGAACCACGTGCGGCACATGACGGAACCCATTACCGGACAGACCGGAACCACCTGCTGGACACGCCAGAATCACCTGCCAAGAACACCGGAACCACCTGAACAGCTCGCCAGAAACACCTGCCGGACATGCCAAAATCACCTGCCGGCTACACCAGAACCTCTTGCCGGACACTCCGGAATCACCTGCCAGACATGATGCAACCAAATGTCAGACGTGCCAGAACCACGTGCCAGAGACACCGGATGCAACTGCCGAGCATGCCGGAACCTCCTGCTCAACTCGCTGTAACCACCTGCCGGGGACGCCAAAATCACCTGTCAGCTAGGCCAGAACCACGTGGCGGACTCTATGGAATCACCCGCCGGGCATGCCGGAACCAGCTCTCAGACGTGCCAGAAGCACGTGCCGGACACGCCGGAACCACCTACTAGAGAGACCGGAACCACCTGCCAGACCCGCCTGAACCACCTGCTGAGTACGCTGGAACAACCTGCTCTACTCGCTGGAGCCACCTGCTGGACACGCCAAAATCACCTGATGGCTACGCCAGCACCACTCGGCAGACAAGCCAGAATCACCTGCAGGGTATGCCGGAACCACCTCTCAGACGTGCCAGAACCCCTTGTCGGACACTCCGGAATCACCTGTCAGGCATGCCGGAACCACCTCTCGAACGTGCCAGAATGACGTGCCAGAGACACCGGATGCACCTGCCGAGCACGCCGGAACCTCCTCTTCGACTCGCCGGAACCACCAGCCAGAGACGCCAAAATCCCCTGCCAGGTAGGCCAGAATCACATGGCGGACGCTCCGGAATCTCCCGCCGGGAAGGTAGGAACCACCTCTCAAACATACTGGAAGCACGTGCCGGACATGCCGGCACCACGTACTGGACAGACCAGAAACACCTGCCGGACCTGCCTGAACCACCTGCTGAGCACACCGGAACAACTTGCTCGACTCGCTGGAGCCACCTGCTGGACACCCCAAAATCACCAGCCAGCTATGCCAGAACCACTTGCCGTACACTCCGGAATCACCTGCTGGTTACACCAGAGCCACTTGGTGGACAATCCAGAATCACCTGCCGGACATGCCAGAACCACCTGTCACACATGCCGGAACCACGTGCCTGACACGCCGGAACCACCTCGCGGAGAGACCGGAACCACCTACCAGACATGCCGGAACCACCTGCCGGACACGCCAAAATCACCTGCGGGCTAGGCCAGAACCACTTGTAGGACTCTCCTGGAGCACCTGCCGGGCATGCGGGAACCACCTCTCAGACGTGCCAGAACCACGTGCGGCACATGACGGAACCCATTACCGGACAGACCGGAACCACCTGCTGGACACGCCAGAATCACCTGCCAAGAACACCGGAACCACCTGAACAGCTCGCCAGAAACACCTGCCGGACATGCCAAAATCACCTGCCGGCTACACCAGAACCTCTTGCCGGACACTCCGGAATCACCTGCCAGACATGATGCAACCAAATGTCAGACGTGCCAGAACCACGTGCCAGAGACACCGGATGCAACTGCCGAGCATGCCGGAACCTCCTGCTCAACTCGCTGTAACCACCTGCCGGGGACGCCAAAATCACCTGTCAGCTAGGCCAGAACCACGTGGCGGACTCTATGGAATCACCCGCCGGGCATGCCGGAACCAGCTCTCAGATGTGCCAGAAGCACGTGCCGGACACGCCGGAACCACCTACTAGAGAGACCGGAACCACCTGCCAGACCCGCCTGAACCACCTGCTGAGTACGCTGGAACAACCTGCTCTACTCGCTGGAGCCACCTGCTGGACACGCCAAAATCACCTGATGGCTACGCCAGCACCACTCGGCAGACAAGCCAGAATCACCTGCAGGGTATGCCGGAACCACCTCTCAGACGTGCCAGAACCCCTTGTCGGACACTCCGGAATCACCTGTCAGGCATGCCGGAACCACCTCTCGAACGTGCCAGAATGACGTGCCAGAGACACCGGATGCACCTGCCGAGCACGCCGGAACCTCCTCTTCGACTCGCCGGAACCACCAGCCAGAGACGCCAAAATCCCCTGCCAGGTAGGCCAGAATCACATGGCGGACGCTCCGGAATCTCCCGCCGGGAAGGTAGGAACCACCTCTCAAACATACTGGAAGCACGTGCCGGACATGCCGGCACCACGTACTGGACAGACCAGAAACACCTGCCGGACCTGCCTGAACCACCTGCTGAGCACACCGGAACAACTTGCTCGACTCGCTGGAGCCACCTGCTGGACACCCCAAAATCACCAGCCAGCTATGCCAGAACCACTTGCCGTACACTCCGGAATCACCTGCTGGTTACACCAGAGCCACTTGGTGGACAATCCAGAATCACCTGCCGGACATGCCAGAACCACCTGTCACACATGCCGGAACCACGTGCCTGACACGCCGGAACCACCTCGCGGACAGACCGGAACCACCTCGCGGACAGACCGGAACCACCTACCAGACATGCCTGAACCACCTGCCGAGCATGCCGGAACCACCTGCCGGACACGCCAAAATCACCTGCGGGCTAGGCCAGAACCACTTGTAGGACTCTCCTGGAGCACCTGCCAGGCATGCGGGAACCACCTCTCAGACGTGCCAGAACCACGTGCGGCACATGACGGAACCCATTACCGGACAGACCGGAACCACCTGCTGGACACGCCAGAATCACCTGCCAAGAACACCGGAACCACCTGAACAGCTCGCCAGAAACACCTGCCGGACATGCCAAAATCACCTGCCGGCTACACCAGAACCTCTTGCCGGACACTCCGGAATCACCTGCCAGACATGATGCAACCAAATGTCAGACGTGCCAGAACCACGTGCCAGAGACACCGGATGCAACTGCCGAGCATGCCGGAACCTCCTGCTCAACTCGCTGTAACCACCTGCCGGGGACGCCAAAATCACCTGTCAGCTAGGCCAGAACCACGTGGCGGACTCTATGGAATCACCCGCCGGGCATGCCGGAACCAGCTCTCAGACGTGCCAGAAGCACGTGCCGGACACGCCGGAACCACCTACTAGAGAGACCGGAACCACCTGCCAGACCCGCCTGAACCACCTGCTGAGTACGCTGGAACAACCTGCTCTACTCGCTGGAGCCACCTGCTGGACACGCCAAAATCACCTGATGGCTACGCCAGCACCACTCGGCAGACAAGCCAGAATCACCTGCAGGGTATGCCGGAACCACCTCTCAGACGTGCCAGAACCCCTTGTCGGACACTCCGGAATCACCTGTCAGGCATGCCGGAACCACCTCTCGAACGTGCCAGAATGACGTGCCAGAGACACCGGATGCACCTGCCGAGCACGCCGGAACCTCCTCTTCGACTCGCCGGAACCACCAGCCAGAGACGCCAAAATCCCCTGCCAGGTAGGCCAGAATCACATGGCGGACGCTCCGGAATCTCCCGCCGGGAAGGTAGGAACCACCTCTCAAACATACTGGAAGCACGTGCCGGACATGCCGGCACCACGTACTGGACAGACCAGAAACACCTGCCGGACCTGCCTGAACCACCTGCTGAGCACACCGGAACAACTTGCTCGACTCGCTGGAGCCACCTGCTGGACACCCCAAAATCACCAGCCAGCTATGCCAGAACCACTTGCCGTACACTCCGGAATCACCTGCTGGTTACACCAGAGCCACTTGGTGGACAATCCAGAATCACCTGCCGGACATGCCAGAACCACCTGTCACACATGCCGGAACCACGTGCCTGACACGCCGGAACCACCTCGCGGACAGACCGGAACCACCTACCAGACATGCCGGAACCACCTGCCGGACACGCCAAAATCACCTGCGGGCTAGGCCAGAACCACTTGTAGGACTCTCCTGGAGCACCTGCCGGGCATGCGGGAACCACCTCTCAGACGTGCCAGAACCACGTGCGGCACATGACGGAACCCATTACCGGACAGACCGGAACCACCTGCTGGACACGCCAGAATCACCTGCCAAGAACACCGGAACCACCTGAACAGCTCGCCAGAAACACCTGCCGGACATGCCAAAATCACCTGCCGGCTACACCAGAACCTCTTGCCGGACACTCCGGAATCACCTGCCAGACATGATGCAACCAAATGTCAGACGTGCCAGAACCACGTGCCAGAGACACCGGATGCAACTGCCGAGCATGCCGGAACCTCCTGCTCAACTCGCTGTAACCACCTGCCGGGGACGCCAAAATCACCTGTCAGCTAGGCCAGAACCACGTGGCGGACTCTATGGAATCACCCGCCGGGCATGCCGGAACCAGCTCTCAGATGTGCCAGAAGCACGTGCCGGACACGCCGGAACCACCTACTAGAGAGACCGGAACCACCTGCCAGACCCGCCTGAACCACCTGCTGAGTACGCTGGAACAACCTGCTCTACTCGCTGGAGCCACCTGCTGGACACGCCAAAATCACCTGATGGCTACGCCAGCACCACTCGGCAGACAAGCCAGAATCACCTGCAGGGTATGCCGGAACCACCTCTCAGACGTGCCAGAACCCCTTGTCGGACACTCCGGAATCACCTGTCAGGCATGCCGGAACCACCTCTCGAACGTGCCAGAATGACGTGCCAGAGACACCGGATGCACCTGCCGAGCACGCCGGAACCTCCTCTTCGACTCGCCGGAACCACCAGCCAGAGACGCCAAAATCCCCTGCCAGGTAGGCCAGAATCACATGGCGGACGCTCCGGAATCTCCCGCCGGGAAGGTAGGAACCACCTCTCAAACATACTGGAAGCACGTGCCGGACATGCCGGCACCACGTACTGGACAGACCAGAAACACCTGCCGGACCTGCCTGAACCACCTGCTGAGCACACCGGAACAACTTGCTCGACTCGCTGGAGCCACCTGCTGGACACCCCAAAATCACCAGCCAGCTATGCCAGAACCACTTGCCGTACACTCCGGAATCACCTGCTGGTTACACCAGAGCCACTTGGTGGACAATCCAGAATCACCTGCCGGACATGCCAGAACCACCTGTCACACATGCCGGAACCACGTGCCTGACACGCCGGAACCACCTCGCGGACAGACCGGAACCACCTACCAGACATGCCTGAACCACCTGCCGAGCATGCCGGAACCACCTGCCGGACACGCCAAAATCACCTGCGGGCTAGGCCAGAACCACTTGTAGGACTCTCCTGGAGCACCTGCCGGGCATGCGGGAACCACCTCTCAGACGTGCCAGAACCACGTGCGGCACATGACGGAACCCATTACTGGACAGACCGGAACCACCTGCCGGACACGCCAGAATCACCTGCCAAGAACACCGGAACCACCTGAACAGCTCGCCAGAAACACCTGCCGGACATGCCAAAATCACCTGCCGGCTACACCAGAACCTCTTGCCGGACACTCCGGAATCACCTGCCAGACATGATGCAACCAAATGTCAGACGTGCCAGAACCACGTGCCAGAGACACCGGATGCAACTGCCGAGCATGCCGGAACCTCCTGCTCAACTCGCTGTAACCACCTGCCGGGGACGCCAAAATCACCTGTCAGCTAGGCCAGAACCACGTGGCGGACTCTATGGAATCACCCGCCGGGCATGCCGGAACCAGCTCTCAGACGTGCCAGAAGCACGTGCCGGACACGCCGGAACCACCTACTAGAGAGACCGGAACCACCTGCCAGACCCGCCTGAACCACCTGCTGAGTACGCTGGAACAACCTGCTCTACTCGCTGGAGCCACCTGCTGGACACGCCAAAATCACCTGATGGCTACGCCAGCACCACTCGGCAGACAAGCCAGAATCACCTGCAGGGTATGCCGGAACCACCTCTCAGACGTGCCAGAACCCCTTGTCGGACACTCCGGAATCACCTGTCAGGCATGCCGGAACCACCTCTCGAACGTGCCAGAATGACGTGCCAGAGACACCGGATGCACCTGCCGAGCACGCCGGAACCTCCTCTTCGACTCGCCGGAACCACCAGCCAGAGACGCCAAAATCCCCTGCCAGGTAGGCCAGAATCACATGGCGGACGCTCCGGAATCTCCCGCCGGGAAGGTAGGAACCACCTCTCAAACATACTGGAAGCACGTGCCGGACATGCCGGCACCACGTACTGGACAGACCAGAAACACCTGCCGGACCTGCCTGAACCACCTGCTGAGCACACCGGAACAACTTGCTCGACTCGCTGGAGCCACCTGCTGGACACCCCAAAATCACCAGCCAGCTATGCCAGAACCACTTGCCGTACACTCCGGAATCACCTGCTGGTTACACCAGAGCCACTTGGTGGACAATCCAGAATCACCTGCCGGACATGCCAGAACCACCTGTCACACATGCCGGAACCACGTGCCTGACACGCCGGAACCACCTCGCGGACAGACCGGAACCACCTACCAGACATGCCTGAACCACCTGCCGAGCATGCCGGAACCACCTGCCGGACACGCCAAAATCACCTGCGGGCTAGGCCAGAACCACTTGTAGGACTCTCCTGGAGCACCTGCCGGGCATGCGGGAACCACCTCTCAGACGTGCCAGAACCACGTGCGGCACATGACGGAACCCATTACCGGACAGACCGGAACCACCTGCTGGACACGCCAGAATCACCTGCCAAGAACACCGGAACCACCTGAACAGCTCGCCAGAAACACCTGCCGGACATGCCAAAATCACCTGCCGGCTACACCAGAACCTCTTGCCGGACACTCCGGAATCACCTGCCAGACATGATGCAACCAAATGTCAGACGTGCCAGAACCACGTGCCAGAGACACCGGATGCAACTGCCGAGCATGCCGGAACCTCCTGCTCAACTCGCTGTAACCACCTGCCGGGGACGCCAAAATCACCTGTCAGCTAGGCCAGAACCACGTGGCGGACTCTATGGAATCACCCGCCGGGCATGCCGGAACCAGCTCTCAGACGTGCCAGAAGCACGTGCCGGACACGCCGGAACCACCTACTAGAGAGACCGGAACCACCTGCCAGACCCGCCTGAACCACCTGCTGAGTACGCTGGAACAACCTGCTCTACTCGCTGGAGCCACCTGCTGGACACGCCAAAATCACCTGATGGCTACGCCAGCACCACTCGGCAGACAAGCCAGAATCACCTGCAGGGTATGCCGGAACCACCTCTCAGACGTGCCAGAACCCCTTGTCGGACACTCCGGAATCACCTGTCAGGCATGCCGGAACCACCTCTCGAACGTGCCAGAATGACGTGCCAGAGACACCGGATGCACCTGCCGAGCACGCCGGAACCTCCTCTTCGACTCGCCGGAACCACCAGCCAGAGACGCCAAAATCCCCTGCCAGGTAGGCCAGAATCACATGGCGGACGCTCCGGAATCTCCCGCCGGGAAGGTAGGAACCACCTCTCAAACATACTGGAAGCACGTGCCGGACATGCCGGCACCACGTACTGGACAGACCAGAAACACCTGCCGGACCTGCCTGAACCACCTGCTGAGCACACCGGAACAACTTGCTCGACTCGCTGGAGCCACCTGCTGGACACCCCAAAATCACCAGCCAGCTATGCCAGAACCACTTGCCGTACACTCCGGAATCACCTGCTGGTTACACCAGAGCCACTTGGTGGACAATCCAGAATCACCTGCCGGACATGCCAGAACCACCTGTCACACATGCCGGAACCACGTGCCTGACACGCCGGAACCACCTCGCGGACAGACCGGAACCACCTACCAGACATGCCTGAACCACCTGCCGAGCATACCGGAACCACCTGCCGGACACGCCAAAATCACCTGCGGGCTAGGCCAGAACCACTTGTAGGACTCTCCTGGAGCACCTGCCGGGCATGCGGGAACCACCTCTCAGACGTGCCAGAACCACGTGCGGCACATGACGGAACCCATTACCGGACAGACCGGAACCACCTGCTGGACACGCCAGAATCACCTGCCAAGAACACCGGAACCACCTGAACAGCTCGCCAGAAACACCTGCCGGACATGCCAAAATCACCTGCCGGCTACACCAGAACCTCTTGCTGGACACTCCGGAATCACCTGCCAGACATGATGCAACCAAATGTCAGACGTGCCAGAACCACGTGCCAGAGACACCGGATGCAACTGCCGAGCATGCCGGAACCTCCTGCTCAACTCGCTGTAACCACCTGCCGGGGACGCCAAAATCACCTGTCAGCTAGGCCAGAACCACGTGGCGGACTCTATGGAATCACCCGCCGGGCATGCCGGAACCAGCTCTCAGACGTGCCAGAAGCACGTGCCGGACACGCCGGAACCACCTACTAGAGAGACCGGAACCACCTGCCAGACCCGCCTGAACCACCTGCTGAGTACGCTGGAACAACCTGCTCTACTCGCTGGAGCCACCTGCTGGACACGCCAAAATCACCTGATGGCTACGCCAGCACCACTCGGCAGACAAGCCAGAATCACCTGCAGGGTATGCCGGAACCACCTCTCAGACGTGCCAGAACCCCTTGTCGGACACTCCGGAATCACCTGTCAGGCATGCCGGAACCACCTCTCGAACGTGCCAGAATGACGTGCCAGAGACACCGGATGCACCTGCCGAGCACGCCGGAACCTCCTCTTCGACTCGCCGGAACCACCAGCCAGAGACGCCAAAATCCCCTGCCAGGTAGGCCAGAATCACATGGCGGACGCTCCGGAATCTCCCGCCGGGAAGGTAGGAACCACCTCTCAAACATACTGGAAGCACGTGCCGGACATGCCGGCACCACGTACTGGACAGACCAGAAACACCTGCCGGACCTGCCTGAACCACCTGCTGAGCACACCGGAACAACTTGCTCGACTCGCTGGAGCCACCTGCTGGACACCCCAAAATCACCAGCCAGCTATGCCAGAACCACTTGCCGTACACTCCGGAATCACCTGCTGGTTACACCAGAGCCACTTGGTGGACAATCCAGAATCACCTGCCGGACATGCCAGAACCACCTGTCACACATGCCGGAACCACGTGCCTGACACGCCGGAACCACCTCGCGGACAGACCGGAACCACCTCGCGGACAGACCGGAACCACCTACCAGACATGCCTGAACCACCTGCCGAGCATGCCGGAACCACCTGCCGGACACGCCAAAATCACCTGCGGGCTAGGCCAGAACCACTTGTAGGACTCTCCTGGAGCACCTGCCGGGCATGCGGGAACCACCTCTCAGACGTGCCAGAACCACGTGCGGCACATGACGGAACCCATTACCGGACAGACCGGAACCACCTGCTGGACACGCCAGAATCACCTGCCAAGAACACCGGAACCACCTGAACAGCTCGCCAGAAACACCTGCCGGACATGCCAAAATCACCTGCCGGCTACACCAGAACCTCTTGCCGGACACTCCGGAATCACCTGCCAGACATGATGCAACCAAATGTCAGACGTGCCAGAACCACGTGCCAGAGACACCGGATGCAACTGCCGAGCATGCCGGAACCTCCTGCTCAACTCGCTGTAACCACCTGCCGGGGACGCCAAAATCACCTGTCAGCTAGGCCAGAACCACGTGGCGGACTCTATGGAATCACCCGCCGGGCATGCCGGAACCAGCTCTCAGACGTGCCAGAAGCACGTGCCGGACACGCCGGAACCACCTACTAGAGAGACCGGAACCACCTGCCAGACCCGCCTGAACCACCTGCTGAGTACGCTGGAACAACCTGCTCTACTCGCTGGAGCCACCTGCTGGACACGCCAAAATCACCTGATGGCTACGCCAGCACCACTCGGCAGACAAGCCAGAATCACCTGCAGGGTATGCCGGAACCACCTCTCAGACGTGCCAGAACCCCTTGTCGGACACTCCGGAATCACCTGTCAGGCATGCCGGAACCACCTCTCGAACGTGCCAGAATGACGTGCCAGAGACACCGGATGCACCTGCCGAGCACGCCGGAACCTCCTCTTCGACTCGCCGGAACCACCAGCCAGAGACGCCAAAATCCCCTGCCAGGTAGGCCAGAATCACATGGCGGACGCTCCGGAATCTCCCGCCGGGAAGGTAGGAACCACCTCTCAAACATACTGGAAGCACGTGCCGGACATGCCGGCACCACGTACTGGACAGACCAGAAACACCTGCCGGACCTGCCTGAACCACCTGCTGAGCACACCGGAACAACTTGCTCGACTCGCTGGAGCCACCTGCTGGACACCCCAAAATCACCAGCCAGCTATGCCAGAACCACTTGCCGTACACTCCGGAATCACCTGCTGGTTACACCAGAGCCACTTGGTGGACAATCCAGAATCACCTGCCGGACATGCCAGAACCACCTGTCACACATGCCGGAACCACGTGCCTGACACGCCGGAACCACCTCGCGGACAGACCGGAACCACCTACCAGACATGCCGGAACCACCTGCCGGACACGCCAAAATCACCTGCGGGCTAGGCCAGAACCACTTGTAGGACTCTCCTGGAGCACCTGCCGGGCATGCGGGAACCACCTCTCAGACGTGCCAGAACCACGTGCGGCACATGACGGAACCCATTACCGGACAGACCGGAACCACCTGCTGGACACGCCAGAATCACCTGCCAAGAACACCGGAACCACCTGAACAGCTCGCCAGAAACACCTGCCGGACATGCCAAAATCACCTGCCGGCTACACCAGAACCTCTTGCCGGACACTCCGGAATCACCTGCCAGACATGATGCAACCAAATGTCAGACGTGCCAGAACCACGTGCCAGAGACACCGGATGCAACTGCCGAGCATGCCGGAACCTCCTGCTCAACTCGCTGTAACCACCTGCCGGGGACGCCAAAATCACCTGTCAGCTAGGCCAGAACCACGTGGCGGACTCTATGGAATCACCCGCCGGGCATGCCGGAACCAGCTCTCAGACGTGCCAGAAGCACGTGCCGGACACGCCGGAACCACCTACTAGAGAGACCGGAACCACCTGCCAGACCCGCCTGAACCACCTGCTGAGTACGCTGGAACAACCTGCTCTACTCGCTGGAGCCACCTGCTGGACACGCCAAAATCACCTGATGGCTACGCCAGCACCACTCGGCAGACAAGCCAGAATCACCTGCAGGGTATGCCGGAACCACCTCTCAGACGTGCCAGAACCCCTTGTCGGACACTCCGGAATCACCTGTCAGGCATGCCGGAACCACCTCTCGAACGTGCCAGAATGACGTGCCAGAGACACCGGATGCACCTGCCGAGCACGCCGGAACCTCCTCTTCGACTCGCCGGAACCACCAGCCAGAGACGCCAAAATCCCCTGCCAGGTAGGCCAGAATCACATGGCGGACGCTCCGGAATCTCCCGCCGGGAAGGTAGGAACCACCTCTCAAACATACTGGAAGCACGTGCCGGACATGCCGGCACCACGTACTGGACAGACCAGAAACACCTGCCGGACCTGCCTGAACCACCTGCTGAGCACACCGGAACAACTTGCTCGACTCGCTGGAGCCACCTGCTGGACACCCCAAAATCACCAGCCAGCTATGCCAGAACCACTTGCCGTACACTCCGGAATCACCTGCTGGTTACACCAGAGCCACTTGGTGGACAATCCAGAATCACCTGCCGGACATGCCAGAACCACCTGTCACACATGCCGGAACCACGTGCCTGACACGCCGGAACCACCTCGCGGACAGACCGGAACCACCTACCAGACATGCCGGAACCACCTGCCGGACACGCCAAAATCACCTGCGGGCTAGGCCAGAACCACTTGTAGGACTCTCCTGGAGCACCTGCCGGGCATGCGGGAACCACCTCTCAGACGTGCCAGAACCACGTGCGGCACATGACGGAACCCATTACCGGACAGACCGGAACCACCTGCTGGACACGCCAGAATCACCTGCCAAGAACACCGGAACCACCTGAACAGCTCGCCAGAAACACCTGCCGGACATGCCAAAATCACCTGCCGGCTACACCAGAACCTCTTGCCGGACACTCCGGAATCACCTGCCAGACATGATGCAACCAAATGTCAGACGTGCCAGAACCACGTGCCAGAGACACCGGATGCAACTGCCGAGCATGCCGGAACCTCCTGCTCAACTCGCTGTAACCACCTGCCGGGGACGCCAAAATCACCTGTCAGCTAGGCCAGAACCACGTGGCGGACTCTATGGAATCACCCGCCGGGCATGCCGGAACCAGCTCTCAGACGTGCCAGAAGCACGTGCCGGACACGCCGGAACCACCTACTAGAGAGACCGGAACCACCTGCCAGACCCGCCTGAACCACCTGCTGAGTACGCTGGAACAACCTGCTCTACTCGCTGGAGCCACCTGCTGGACACGCCAAAATCACCTGATGGCTACGCCAGCACCACTCGGCAGACAAGCCAGAATCACCTGCAGGGTATGCCGGAACCACCTCTCAGACGTGCCAGAACCCCTTGTCGGACACTCCGGAATCACCTGTCAGGCATGCCGGAACCACCTCTCGAACGTGCCAGAATGACGTGCCAGAGACACCGGATGCACCTGCCGAGCACGCCGGAACCTCCTCTTCGACTCGCCGGAACCACCAGCCAGAGACGCCAAAATCCCCTGCCAGGTAGGCCAGAATCACATGGCGGACGCTCCGGAATCTCCCGCCGGGAAGGTAGGAACCACCTCTCAAACATACTGGAAGCACGTGCCGGACATGCCGGCACCACGTACTGGACAGACCAGAAACACCTGCCGGACCTGCCTGAACCACCTGCTGAGCACACCGGAACAACTTGCTCGACTCGCTGGAGCCACCTGCTGGACACCCCAAAATCACCAGCCAGCTATGCCAGAACCACTTGCCGTACACTCCGGAATCACCTGCTGGTTACACCAGAGCCACTTGGTGGACAATCCAGAATCACCTGCCGGACATGCCAGAACCACCTGTCACACATGCCGGAACCACGTGCCTGACACGCCGGAACCACCTCGCGGACAGACCGGAACCACCTACCAGACATGCCTGAACCACCTGCCGAGCATACCGGAACCACCTGCCGGACACGCCAAAATCACCTGCGGGCTAGGCCAGAACCACTTGTAGGACTCTCCTGGAGCACCTGCCGGGCATGCGGGAACCACCTCTCAGACGTGCCAGAACCACGTGCGGCACATGACGGAACCCATTACCGGACAGACCGGAACCACCTGCTGGACACGCCAGAATCACCTGCCAAGAACACCGGAACCACCTGAACAGCTCGCCAGAAACACCTGCCGGACATGCCAAAATCACCTGCCGGCTACACCAGAACCTCTTGCTGGACACTCCGGAATCACCTGCCAGACATGATGCAACCAAATGTCAGACGTGCCAGAACCACGTGCCAGAGACACCGGATGCAACTGCCGAGCATGCCGGAACCTCCTGCTCAACTCGCTGTAACCACCTGCCGGGGACGCCAAAATCACCTGTCAGCTAGGCCAGAACCACGTGGCGGACTCTATGGAATCACCCGCCGGGCATGCCGGAACCAGCTCTCAGACGTGCCAGAAGCACGTGCCGGACACGCCGGAACCACCTACTAGAGAGACCGGAACCACCTGCCAGACCCGCCTGAACCACCTGCTGAGTACGCTGGAACAACCTGCTCTACTCGCTGGAGCCACCTGCTGGACACGCCAAAATCACCTGATGGCTACGCCAGCACCACTCGGCAGACAAGCCAGAATCACCTGCAGGGTATGCCGGAACCACCTCTCAGACGTGCCAGAACCCCTTGTCGGACACTCCGGAATCACCTGTCAGGCATGCCGGAACCACCTCTCGAACGTGCCAGAATGACGTGCCAGAGACACCGGATGCACCTGCCGAGCACGCCGGAACCTCCTCTTCGACTCGCCGGAACCACCAGCCAGAGACGCCAAAATCCCCTGCCAGGTAGGCCAGAATCACATGGCGGACGCTCCGGAATCTCCCGCCGGGAAGGTAGGAACCACCTCTCAAACATACTGGAAGCACGTGCCGGACATGCCGGCACCACGTACTGGACAGACCAGAAACACCTGCCGGACCTGCCTGAACCACCTGCTGAGCACACCGGAACAACTTGCTCGACTCGCTGGAGCCACCTGCTGGACACCCCAAAATCACCAGCCAGCTATGCCAGAACCACTTGCCGTACACTCCGGAATCACCTGCTGGTTACACCAGAGCCACTTGGTGGACAATCCAGAATCACCTGCCGGACATGCCAGAACCACCTGTCACACATGCCGGAACCACGTGCCTGACACGCCGGAACCACCTCGCGGACAGACCGGAACCACCTCGCGGACAGACCGGAACCACCTACCAGACATGCCTGAACCACCTGCCGAGCATGCCGGAACCACCTGCCGGACACGCCAAAATCACCTGCGGGCTAGGCCAGAACCACTTGTAGGACTCTCCTGGAGCACCTGCCGGGCATGCGGGAACCACCTCTCAGACGTGCCAGAACCACGTGCGGCACATGACGGAACCCATTACCGGACAGACCGGAACCACCTGCTGGACACGCCAGAATCACCTGCCAAGAACACCGGAACCACCTGAACAGCTCGCCAGAAACACCTGCCGGACATGCCAAAATCACCTGCCGGCTACACCAGAACCTCTTGCCGGACACTCCGGAATCACCTGCCAGACATGATGCAACCAAATGTCAGACGTGCCAGAACCACGTGCCAGAGACACCGGATGCAACTGCCGAGCATGCCGGAACCTCCTGCTCAACTCGCTGTAACCACCTGCCGGGGACGCCAAAATCACCTGTCAGCTAGGCCAGAACCACGTGGCGGACTCTATGGAATCACCCGCCGGGCATGCCGGAACCAGCTCTCAGACGTGCCAGAAGCACGTGCCGGACACGCCGGAACCACCTACTAGAGAGACCGGAACCACCTGCCAGACCCGCCTGAACCACCTGCTGAGTACGCTGGAACAACCTGCTCTACTCGCTGGAGCCACCTGCTGGACACGCCAAAATCACCTGATGGCTACGCCAGCACCACTCGGCAGACAAGCCAGAATCACCTGCAGGGTATGCCGGAACCACCTCTCAGACGTGCCAGAACCCCTTGTCGGACACTCCGGAATCACCTGTCAGGCATGCCGGAACCACCTCTCGAACGTGCCAGAATGACGTGCCAGAGACACCGGATGCACCTGCCGAGCACGCCGGAACCTCCTCTTCGACTCGCCGGAACCACCAGCCAGAGACGCCAAAATCCCCTGCCAGGTAGGCCAGAATCACATGGCGGACGCTCCGGAATCTCCCGCCGGGAAGGTAGGAACCACCTCTCAAACATACTGGAAGCACGTGCCGGACATGCCGGCACCACGTACTGGACAGACCAGAAACACCTGCCGGACCTGCCTGAACCACCTGCTGAGCACACCGGAACAACTTGCTCGACTCGCTGGAGCCACCTGCTGGACACCCCAAAATCACCAGCCAGCTATGCCAGAACCACTTGCCGTACACTCCGGAATCACCTGCTGGTTACACCAGAGCCACTTGGTGGACAATCCAGAATCACCTGCCGGACATGCCAGAACCACCTGTCACACATGCCGGAACCACGTGCCTGACACGCCGGAACCACCTCGCGGACAGACCGGAACCACCTACCAGACATGCCGGAACCACCTGCCGGACACGCCAAAATCACCTGCGGGCTAGGCCAGAACCACTTGTAGGACTCTCCTGGAGCACCTGCCGGGCATGCGGGAACCACCTCTCAGACGTGCCAGAACCACGTGCGGCACATGACGGAACCCATTACCGGACAGACCGGAACCACCTGCTGGACACGCCAGAATCACCTGCCAAGAACACCGGAACCACCTGAACAGCTCGCCAGAAACACCTGCCGGACATGCCAAAATCACCTGCCGGCTACACCAGAACCTCTTGCCGGACACTCCGGAATCACCTGCCAGACATGATGCAACCAAATGTCAGACGTGCCAGAACCACGTGCCAGAGACACCGGATGCAACTGCCGAGCATGCCGGAACCTCCTGCTCAACTCGCTGTAACCACCTGCCGGGGACGCCAAAATCACCTGTCAGCTAGGCCAGAACCACGTGGCGGACTCTATGGAATCACCCGCCGGGCATGCCGGAACCAGCTCTCAGACGTGCCAGAAGCACGTGCCGGACACGCCGGAACCACCTACTAGAGAGACCGGAACCACCTGCCAGACCCGCCTGAACCACCTGCTGAGTACGCTGGAACAACCTGCTCTACTCGCTGGAGCCACCTGCTGGACACGCCAAAATCACCTGATGGCTACGCCAGCACCACTCGGCAGACAAGCCAGAATCACCTGCAGGGTATGCCGGAACCACCTCTCAGACGTGCCAGAACCCCTTGTCGGACACTCCGGAATCACCTGTCAGGCATGCCGGAACCACCTCTCGAACGTGCCAGAATGACGTGCCAGAGACACCGGATGCACCTGCCGAGCACGCCGGAACCTCCTCTTCGACTCGCCGGAACCACCAGCCAGAGACGCCAAAATCCCCTGCCAGGTAGGCCAGAATCACATGGCGGACGCTCCGGAATCTCCCGCCGGGAAGGTAGGAACCACCTCTCAAACATACTGGAAGCACGTGCCGGACATGCCGGCACCACGTACTGGACAGACCAGAAACACCTGCCGGACCTGCCTGAACCACCTGCTGAGCACACCGGAACAACTTGCTCGACTCGCTGGAGCCACCTGCTGGACACCCCAAAATCACCAGCCAGCTATGCCAGAACCACTTGCCGTACACTCCGGAATCACCTGCTGGTTACACCAGAGCCACTTGGTGGACAATCCAGAATCACCTGCCGGACATGCCAGAACCACCTGTCACACATGCCGGAACCACGTGCCTGACACGCCGGAACCACCTCGCGGACAGACCGGAACCACCTACCAGACATGCCTGAACCACCTGCCGAGCATACCGGAACCACCTGCCGGACACGCCAAAATCACCTGCGGGCTAGGCCAGAACCACTTGTAGGACTCTCCTGGAGCACCTGCCGGGCATGCGGGAACCACCTCTCAGACGTGCCAGAACCACGTGCGGCACATGACGGAACCCATTACCGGACAGACCGGAACCACCTGCTGGACACGCCAGAATCACCTGCCAAGAACACCGGAACCACCTGAACAGCTCGCCAGAAACACCTGCCGGACATGCCAAAATCACCTGCCGGCTACACCAGAACCTCTTGCTGGACACTCCGGAATCACCTGCCAGACATGATGCAACCAAATGTCAGACGTGCCAGAACCACGTGCCAGAGACACCGGATGCAACTGCCGAGCATGCCGGAACCTCCTGCTCAACTCGCTGTAACCACCTGCCGGGGACGCCAAAATCACCTGTCAGCTAGGCCAGAACCACGTGGCGGACTCTATGGAATCACCCGCCGGGCATGCCGGAACCAGCTCTCAGACGTGCCAGAAGCACGTGCCGGACACGCCGGAACCACCTACTAGAGAGACCGGAACCACCTGCCAGACCCGCCTGAACCACCTGCTGAGTACGCTGGAACAACCTGCTCTACTCGCTGGAGCCACCTGCTGGACACGCCAAAATCACCTGATGGCTACGCCAGCACCACTCGGCAGACAAGCCAGAATCACCTGCAGGGTATGCCGGAACCACCTCTCAGACGTGCCAGAACCCCTTGTCGGACACTCCGGAATCACCTGTCAGGCATGCCGGAACCACCTCTCGAACGTGCCAGAATGACGTGCCAGAGACACCGGATGCACCTGCCGAGCACGCCGGAACCTCCTCTTCGACTCGCCGGAACCACCAGCCAGAGACGCCAAAATCCCCTGCCAGGTAGGCCAGAATCACATGGCGGACGCTCCGGAATCTCCCGCCGGGAAGGTAGGAACCACCTCTCAAACATACTGGAAGCACGTGCCGGACATGCCGGCACCACGTACTGGACAGACCAGAAACACCTGCCGGACCTGCCTGAACCACCTGCTGAGCACACCGGAACAACTTGCTCGACTCGCTGGAGCCACCTGCTGGACACCCCAAAATCACCAGCCAGCTATGCCAGAACCACTTGCCGTACACTCCGGAATCACCTGCTGGTTACACCAGAGCCACTTGGTGGACAATCCAGAATCACCTGCCGGACATGCCAGAACCACCTGTCACACATGCCGGAACCACGTGCCTGACACGCCGGAACCACCTCGCGGACAGACCGGAACCACCTCGCGGACAGACCGGAACCACCTACCAGACATGCCTGAACCACCTGCCGAGCATGCCGGAACCACCTGCCGGACACGCCAAAATCACCTGCGGGCTAGGCCAGAACCACTTGTAGGACTCTCCTGGAGCACCTGCCGGGCATGCGGGAACCACCTCTCAGACGTGCCAGAACCACGTGCGGCACATGACGGAACCCATTACCGGACAGACCGGAACCACCTGCTGGACACGCCAGAATCACCTGCCAAGAACACCGGAACCACCTGAACAGCTCGCCAGAAACACCTGCCGGACATGCCAAAATCACCTGCCGGCTACACCAGAACCTCTTGCCGGACACTCCGGAATCACCTGCCAGACATGATGCAACCAAATGTCAGACGTGCCAGAACCACGTGCCAGAGACACCGGATGCAACTGCCGAGCATGCCGGAACCTCCTGCTCAACTCGCTGTAACCACCTGCCGGGGACGCCAAAATCACCTGTCAGCTAGGCCAGAACCACGTGGCGGACTCTATGGAATCACCCGCCGGGCATGCCGGAACCAGCTCTCAGACGTGCCAGAAGCACGTGCCGGACACGCCGGAACCACCTACTAGAGAGACCGGAACCACCTGCCAGACCCGCCTGAACCACCTGCTGAGTACGCTGGAACAACCTGCTCTACTCGCTGGAGCCACCTGCTGGACACGCCAAAATCACCTGATGGCTACGCCAGCACCACTCGGCAGACAAGCCAGAATCACCTGCAGGGTATGCCGGAACCACCTCTCAGACGTGCCAGAACCCCTTGTCGGACACTCCGGAATCACCTGTCAGGCATGCCGGAACCACCTCTCGAATGTGCCAGAATGACGTGCCAGAGACACCGGATGCACCTGCCGAGCACGCCGGAACCTCCTCTTCGACTCGCCGGAACCACCAGCCAGAGACGCCAAAATCCCCTGCCAGGTAGGCCAGAATCACATGGCGGACGCTCCGGAATCTCCCGCCGGGAAGGTAGGAACCACCTCTCAAACATACTGGAAGCACGTGCCGGACATGCCGGCACCACGTACTGGACAGACCAGAAACACCTGCCGGACCTGCCTGAACCACCTGCTGAGCACACCGGAACAACTTGCTCGACTCGCTGGAGCCACCTGCTGGACACCCCAAAATCACCAGCCAGCTATGCCAGAACCACTTGCCGTACACTCCGGAATCACCTGCTGGTTACACCAGAGCCACTTGGTGGACAATCCAGAATCACCTGCCGGACATGCCAGAACCACCTGTCACACATGCCGGAACCACGTGCCTGACACGCCGGAACCACCTCGCGGACAGACCGGAACCACCTACCAGACATGCCGGAACCACCTGCCGGACACGCCAAAATCACCTGCGGGCTAGGCCAGAACCACTTGTAGGACTCTCCTGGAGCACCTGCCGGGCATGCGGGAACCACCTCTCAGACGTGCCAGAACCACGTGCGGCACATGACGGAACCCATTACCGGACAGACCGGAACCACCTGCTGGACACGCCAGAATCACCTGCCAAGAACACCGGAACCACCTGAACAGCTCGCCAGAAACACCTGCCGGACATGCCAAAATCACCTGCCGGCTACACCAGAACCTCTTGCCGGACACTCCGGAATCACCTGCCAGACATGATGCAACCAAATGTCAGACGTGCCAGAACCACGTGCCAGAGACACCGGATGCAACTGCCGAGCATGCCGGAACCTCCTGCTCAACTCGCTGTAACCACCTGCCGGGGACGCCAAAATCACCTGTCAGCTAGGCCAGAACCACGTGGCGGACTCTATGGAATCACCCGCCGGGCATGCCGGAACCAGCTCTCAGACGTGCCAGAAGCACGTGCCGGACACGCCGGAACCACCTACTAGAGAGACCGGAACCACCTGCCAGACCCGCCTGAACCACCTGCTGAGTACGCTGGAACAACCTGCTCTACTCGCTGGAGCCACCTGCTGGACACGCCAAAATCACCTGATGGCTACGCCAGCACCACTCGGCAGACAAGCCAGAATCACCTGCAGGGTATGCCGGAACCACCTCTCAGACGTGCCAGAACCCCTTGTCGGACACTCCGGAATCACCTGTCAGGCATGCCGGAACCACCTCTCGAACGTGCCAGAATGACGTGCCAGAGACACCGGATGCACCTGCCGAGCACGCTGGAACCTCCTCTTCGACTCGCCGGAACCACCAGCCAGAGACGCCAAAATCCCCTGCCAGGTAGGCCAGAATCACATGGCGGACGCTCCGGAATCTCCCGCCGGGAAGGTAGGAACCACCTCTCAAACATACTGGAAGCACGTGCCGGACATGCCGGCACCACGTACTGGACAGACCAGAAACACCTGCCGGACCTGCCTGAACCACCTGCTGAGCACACCGGAACAACTTGCTCGACTCGCTGGAGCCACCTGCTGGACACCCCAAAATCACCAGCCAGCTATGCCAGAACCACTTGCCGTACACTCCGGAATCACCTGCTGGTTACACCAGAGCCACTTGGTGGACAATCCAGAATCACCTGCCGGACATGCCAGAACCACCTGTCACACATGCCGGAACCACGTGCCTGACACGCCGGAACCACCTCGCGGACAGACCGGAACCACCTACCAGACATGCCGGAACCACCTGCCGGACACGCTAAAATCACCTGCGGGCTAGGCCAGAACCACTTGTAGGACTCTCCTGGAGCACCTGCCGGGCATGCGGGAACCACCTCTCAGACGTGCCAGAACCACGTGCGGCACATGACGGAACCCATTACCGGACAGACCGGAACCACCTGCTGGACACGCCAGAATCACCTGCCAAGAACACCGGAACCACCTGAACAGCTCGCCAGAAACACCTGCCGGACATGCCAAAATCACCTGCCGGCTACACCAGAACCTCTTGCCGGACACTCCGGAATCACCTGCCAGACATGATGCAACCAAATGTCAGACGTGCCAGAACCACGTGCCAGAGACACCGGATGCAACTGCCGAGCATGCCAGAACCTCCTGCTCAACTCGCTGTAACCACCTGCCGGGGACGCCAAAATCACCTGTCAGCTAGGCCAGAACCACGTGGCGGACTCTATGGAATCACCCGCCGGGCATGCCGGAACCAGCTCTCAGACGTGCCAGAAGCACGTGCCGGACACGCCGGAACCACCTACTAGAGAGACCGGAACCACCTGCCAGACCCGCCTGAACCACCTGCTGAGTACGCTGGAACAACCTGCTCTACTCGCTGGAGCCACCTGCTGGACACGCCAAAATCACCTGATGGCTACGCCAGCACCACTCGGCAGACAAGCCAGAATCACCTGCAGGGTATGCCGGAACCACCTCTCAGACGTGCCAGAACCCCTTGTCGGACACTCCGGAATCACCTGTCAGGCATGCCGGAACCACCTCTCGAACGTGCCAGAATGACGTGCCAGAGACACCGGATGCACCTGCCGAGCACGCCGGAACCTCCTCTTCGACTCGCCGGAACCACCAGCCAGAGACGCCAAAATCCCCTGCCAGGTAGGCCAGAATCACATGGCGGACGCTCCGGAATCTCCCGCCGGGAAGGTAGGAACCACCTCTCAAACATACTGGAAGCACGTGCCGGACATGCCGGCACCACGTACTGGACAGACCAGAAACACCTGCCGGACCTGCCTGAACCACCTGCTGAGCACACCGGAACAACTTGCTCGACTCGCTGGAGCCACCTGCTGGACACCCCAAAATCACCAGCCAGCTATGCCAGAACCACTTGCCGTACACTCCGGAATCACCTGCTGGTTACACCAGAGCCACTTGGTGGACAATCCAGAATCACCTGCCGGACATGCCAGAACCACCTGTCACACATGCCGGAACCACGTGCCTGACACGCCGGAACCACCTCGCGGACAGACCGGAACCACCTACCAGACATGCCTGAACCACCTGCCGAGCATGCCGGAACCACCTGCCGGACACGCCAAAATCACCTGCGGGCTAGGCCAGAACCACTTGTAGGACTCTCCTGGAGCACCTGCCGGGCATGCGGGAACCACCTCTCAGACGTGCCAGAACCACGCGCGGCACATGACGGAACCCATTACCGGACAGACCGGAACCACCTGCCGGACACGCCAGAATCACCTGCCAAGAACACCGGAACCACCTGAACAGCTCGCCAGAAACACCTGCCGGACATGCCAAAATCACCTGCCGGCTACACCAGAACCTCTTGCTGGACACTCCGGAATCACCTGCCAGACATGATGCAACCAAATGTCAGACGTGCCAGAACCACGTGCCAGAGACACCGGATGCAACTGCCGAGCATGCCGGAACCTCCTGCTCAACTCGCTGTAACCACCTGCCGGGGACGCCAAAATCACCTGTCAGCTAGGCCAGAACCACGTGGCGGACTCTATGGAATCACCCGCCGGGCATGCCGGAACCAGCTCTCAGACGTGCCAGAAGCACGTGCCGGACACGCCGGAACCACCTACTAGAGAGACCGGAACCACCTGCCAGACCCGCCTGAACCACCTGCTGAGTACGCTGGAACAACCTGCTCTACTCGCTGGAGCCACCTGCTGGACACGCCAAAATCACCTGATGGCTACGCCAGCACCACTCGGCAGACAAGCCAGAATCACCTGCAGGGTATGCCGGAACCACCTCTCAGACGTGCCAGAACCCCTTGTCGGACACTCCGGAATCACCTGTCAGGCATGCCGGAACCACCTCTCGAACGTGCCAGAATGACGTGCCAGAGACACCGGATGCACCTGCCGAGCACGCCGGAACCTCCTCTTCGACTCGCCGGAACCACCAGCCAGAGACGCCAAAATCCCCTGCCAGGTAGGCCAGAATCACATGGCGGACGCTCCGGAATCTCCCGCCGGGAAGGTAGGAACCACCTCTCAAACATACTGGAAGCACGTGCCGGACATGCCGGCACCACGTACTGGACAGACCAGAAACACCTGCCGGACCTGCCTGAACCACCTGCTGAGCACACCGGAACAACTTGCTCGACTCGCTGGAGCCACCTGCTGGACACCCCAAAATCACCAGCCAGCTATGCCAGAACCACTTGCCGTACACTCCGGAATCACCTGCTGGTTACACCAGAGCCACTTGGTGGACAATCCAGAATCACCTGCCGGACATGCCAGAACCACCTGTCACACATGCCGGAACCACGTGCCTGACACGCCGGAACCACCTCGCGGACAGACCGGAACCACCTCGCGGACAGACCGGAACCACCTACCAGACATGCCTGAACCACCTGCCGAGCATGCCGGAACCACCTGCCGGACACGCCAAAATCACCTGCGGGCTAGGCCAGAACCACTTGTAGGACTCTCCTGGAGCACCTGCCGGGCATGCGGGAACCACCTCTCAGACGTGCCAGAACCACGTGCGGCACATGACGGAACCCATTACCGGACAGACCGGAACCACCTGCTGGACACGCCAGAATCACCTGCCAAGAACACCGGAACCACCTGAACAGCTCGCCAGAAACACCTGCCGGACATGCCAAAATCACCTGCCGGCTACACCAGAACCTCTTGCCGGACACTCCGGAATCACCTGCCAGACATGATGCAACCAAATGTCAGACGTGCCAGAACCACGTGCCAGAGACACCGGATGCAACTGCCGAGCATGCCGGAACCTCCTGCTCAACTCGCTGTAACCACCTGCCGGGGACGCCAAAATCACCTGTCAGCTAGGCCAGAACCACGTGGCGGACTCTATGGAATCACCCGCCGGGCATGCCGGAACCAGCTCTCAGACGTGCCAGAAGCACGTGCCGGACACGCCGGAACCACCTACTAGAGAGACCGGAACCACCTGCCAGACCCGCCTGAACCACCTGCTGAGTACGCTGGAACAACCTGCTCTACTCGCTGGAGCCACCTGCTGGACACGCCAAAATCACCTGATGGCTACGCCAGCACCACTCGGCAGACAAGCCAGAATCACCTGCAGGGTATGCCGGAACCACCTCTCAGACGTGCCAGAACCCCTTGTCGGACACTCCGGAATCACCTGTCAGGCATGCCGGAACCACCTCTCGAACGTGCCAGAATGACGTGCCAGAGACACCGGATGCACCTGCCGAGCACGCCGGAACCTCCTCTTCGACTCGCCGGAACCACCAGCCAGAGACGCCAAAATCCCCTGCCAGGTAGGCCAGAATCACATGGCGGACGCTCCGGAATCTCCCGCCGGGAAGGTAGGAACCACCTCTCAAACATACTGGAAGCACGTGCCGGACATGCCGGCACCACGTACTGGACAGACCAGAAACACCTGCCGGACCTGCCTGAACCACCTGCTGAGCACACCGGAACAACTTGCTCGACTCGCTGGAGCCACCTGCTGGACACCCCAAAATCACCAGCCAGCTATGCCAGAACCACTTGCCGTACACTCCGGAATCACCTGCTGGTTACACCAGAGCCACTTGGTGGACAATCCAGAATCACCTGCCGGACATGCCAGAACCACCTGTCACACATGCCGGAACCACGTGCCTGACACGCCGGAACCACCTCGCGGACAGACCGGAACCACCTACCAGACATGCCGGAACCACCTGCCGGACACGCCAAAATCACCTGCGGGCTAGGCCAGAACCACTTGTAGGACTCTCCTGGAGCACCTGCCGGGCATGCGGGAACCACCTCTCAGACGTGCCAGAACCACGTGCGGCACATGACGGAACCCATTACCGGACAGACCGGAACCACCTGCTGGACACGCCAGAATCACCTGCCAAGAACACCGGAACCACCTGAACAGCTCGCCAGAAACACCTGCCGGACATGCCAAAATCACCTGCCGGCTACACCAGAACCTCTTGCCGGACACTCCGGAATCACCTGCCAGACATGATGCAACCAAATGTCAGACGTGCCAGAACCACGTGCCAGAGACACCGGATGCAACTGCCGAGCATGCCGGAACCTCCTGCTCAACTCGCTGTAACCACCTGCCGGGGACGCCAAAATCACCTGTCAGCTAGGCCAGAACCACGTGGCGGACTCTATGGAATCACCCGCCGGGCATGCCGGAACCAGCTCTCAGACGTGCCAGAAGCACGTGCCGGACACGCCGGAACCACCTACTAGAGAGACCGGAACCACCTGCCAGACCCGCCTGAACCACCTGCTGAGTACGCTGGAACAACCTGCTCTACTCGCTGGAGCCACCTGCTGGACACGCCAAAATCACCTGATGGCTACGCCAGCACCACTCGGCAGACAAGCCAGAATCACCTGCAGGGTATGCCGGAACCACCTCTCAGACGTGCCAGAACCCCTTGTCGGACACTCCGGAATCACCTGTCAGGCATGCCGGAACCACCTCTCGAACGTGCCAGAATGACGTGCCAGAGACACCGGATGCACCTGCCGAGCACGCTGGAACCTCCTCTTCGACTCGCCGGAACCACCAGCCAGAGACGCCAAAATCCCCTGCCAGGTAGGCCAGAATCACATGGCGGACGCTCCGGAATCTCCCGCCGGGAAGGTAGGAACCACCTCTCAAACATACTGGAAGCACGTGCCGGACATGCCGGCACCACGTACTGGACAGACCAGAAACACCTGCCGGACCTGCCTGAACCACCTGCTGAGCACACCGGAACAACTTGCTCGACTCGCTGGAGCCACCTGCTGGACACCCCAAAATCACCAGCCAGCTATGCCAGAACCACTTGCCGTACACTCCGGAATCACCTGCTGGTTACACCAGAGCCACTTGGTGGACAATCCAGAATCACCTGCCGGACATGCCAGAACCACCTGTCACACATGCCGGAACCACGTGCCTGACACGCCGGAACCACCTCGCGGACAGACCGGAACCACCTACCAGACATGCCGGAACCACCTGCCGGACACGCTAAAATCACCTGCGGGCTAGGCCAGAACCACTTGTAGGACTCTCCTGGAGCACCTGCCGGGCATGCGGGAACCACCTCTCAGACGTGCCAGAACCACGTGCGGCACATGACGGAACCCATTACCGGACAGACCGGAACCACCTGCTGGACACGCCAGAATCACCTGCCAAGAACACCGGAACCACCTGAACAGCTCGCCAGAAACACCTGCCGGACATGCCAAAATCACCTGCCGGCTACACCAGAACCTCTTGCCGGACACTCCGGAATCACCTGCCAGACATGATGCAACCAAATGTCAGACGTGCCAGAACCACGTGCCAGAGACACCGGATGCAACTGCCGAGCATGCCAGAACCTCCTGCTCAACTCGCTGTAACCACCTGCCGGGGACGCCAAAATCACCTGTCAGCTAGGCCAGAACCACGTGGCGGACTCTATGGAATCACCCGCCGGGCATGCCGGAACCAGCTCTCAGACGTGCCAGAAGCACGTGCCGGACACGCCGGAACCACCTACTAGAGAGA
This sequence comes from Equus asinus, assembly GCF_041296235.1. Classification (NCBI taxonomy): domain Eukaryota; kingdom Metazoa; phylum Chordata; class Mammalia; order Perissodactyla; family Equidae; genus Equus; species Equus asinus. Next base: position 96,204 of record NW_027225206.1, read on the forward strand.
CCGGAACCACCTGCCAGACCCGCCTGAACCACCTGCTGAGTACGCTGGAACAACCTGCTCTACTCGCTGGAGCCACCTGCTGGACACGCCAAAATCACCTGATGGCTACGCCAGCACCACTCGGCAGACAAGCCAGAATCACCTGCAGGGTATGCCGGAACCACCTCTCAGACGTGCCAGAACCCCTTGTCGGACACTCCGGAATCACCTGTCAGGCATGCCGGAACCACCTCTCGAACGTGCCAGAATGACGTGCCAGAGACACCGGATGCACCTGCCGAGCACGCCGGAACCTCCTCTTCGACTCGCCGGAACCACCAGCCAGAGACGCCAAAATCCCCTGCCAGGTAGGCCAGAATCACATGGCGGACGCTCCGGAATCTCCCGCCGGGAAGGTAGGAACCACCTCTCAAACATACTGGAAGCACGTGCCGGACATGCCGGCACCACGTACTGGACAGACCAGAAACACCTGCCGGACCTGCCTGAACCACCTGCTGAGCACACCGGAACAACTTGCTCGACTCGCTGGAGCCACCTGCTGGACACCCCAAAATCACCAGCCAGCTATGCCAGAACCACTTGCCGTACACTCCGGAATCACCTGCTGGTTACACCAGAGCCACTTGGTGGACAATCCAGAATCACCTGCCGGACATGCCAGAACCACCTGTCACACATGCCGGAACCACGTGCCTGACACGCCGGAACCACCTCGCGGACAGACCGGAACCACCTACCAGACATGCCTGAACCACCTGCCGAGCATGCCGGAACCACCTGCCGGACACGCCAAAATCACCTGCGGGCTAGGCCAGAACCACTTGTAGGACTCTCCTGGAGCACCTGCCGGGCATGCGGGAACCACCTCTCAGACGTGCCAGAACCACGCGCGGCACATGACGGAACCCATTACCGGACAGACCGGAACCACCTGCCGGACACGCCAGAATCACCTGCCAAGAACACCGGAACCACCTGAACAGCTCGCCAGAAACACCTGCCGGACATGCCAAAATCACCTGCCGGCTACACCAGAACCTCTTGCTGGACACTCCGGAATCACCTGCCAGACATGATGCAACCAAATGTCAGACGTGCCAGAACCACGTGCCAGAGACACCGGATGCAACTGCCGAGCATGCCGGAACCTCCTGCTCAACTCGCTGTAACCACCTGCCGGGGACGCCAAAATCACCTGTCAGCTAGGCCAGAACCACGTGGCGGACTCTATGGAATCACCCGCCGGGCATGCCGGAACCAGCTCTCAGACGTGCCAGAAGCACGTGCCGGACACGCCGGAACCACCTACTAGAGAGACCGGAACCACCTGCCAGACCCGCCTGAACCACCTGCTGAGTACGCTGGAACAACCTGCTCTACTCGCTGGAGCCACCTGCTGGACACGCCAAAATCACCTGATGGCTACGCCAGCACCACTCGGCAGACAAGCCAGAATCACCTGCAGGGTATGCCGGAACCACCTCTCAGACGTGCCAGAACCCCTTGTCGGACACTCCGGAATCACCTGTCAGGCATGCCGGAACCACCTCTCGAACGTGCCAGAATGACGTGCCAGAGACACCGGATGCACCTGCCGAGCACGCCGGAACCTCCTCTTCGACTCGCCGGAACCACCAGCCAGAGACGCCAAAATCCCCTGCCAGGTAGGCCAGAATCACATGGCGGACGCTCCGGAATCTCCCGCCGGGAAGGTAGGAACCACCTCTCAAACATACTGGAAGCACGTGCCGGACATGCCGGCACCACGTACTGGACAGACCAGAAACACCTGCCGGACCTGCCTGAACCACCTGCTGAGCACACCGGAACAACTTGCTCGACTCGCTGGAGCCACCTGCTGGACACCCCAAAATCACCAGCCAGCTATGCCAGAACCACTTGCCGTACACTCCGGAATCACCTGCTGGTTACACCAGAGCCACTTGGTGGACAATCCAGAATCACCTGCCGGACATGCCAGAACCACCTGTCACACATGCCGGAACCACGTGCCTGACACGCCGGAACCACCTCGCGGACAGACCGGAACCACCTCGCGGACAGACCGGAACCACCTACCAGACATGCCTGAACCACCTGCCGAGCATGCCGGAACCACCTGCCGGACACGCCAAAATCACCTGCGGGCTAGGCCAGAACCACTTGTAGGACTCTCCTGGAGCACCTGCCGGGCATGCGGGAACCACCTCTCAGACGTGCCAGAACCACGTGCGGCACATGACGGAACCCATTACCGGACAGACCGGAACCACCTGCTGGACACGCCAGAATCACCTGCCAAGAACACCGGAACCACCTGAACAGCTCGCCAGAAACACCTGCCGGACATGCCAAAATCACCTGCCGGCTACACCAGAACCTCTTGCCGGACACTCCGGAATCACCTGCCAGACATGATGCAACCAAATGTCAGACGTGCCAGAACCACGTGCCAGAGACACCGGATGCAACTGCCGAGCATGCCGGAACCTCCTGCTCAACTCGCTGTAACCACCTGCCGGGGACGCCAAAATCACCTGTCAGCTAGGCCAGAACCACGTGGCGGACTCTATGGAATCACCCGCCGGGCATGCCGGAACCAGCTCTCAGACGTGCCAGAAGCACGTGCCGGACACGCCGGAACCACCTACTAGAGAGACCGGAACCACCTGCCAGACCCGCCTGAACCACCTGCTGAGTACGCTGGAACAACCTGCTCTACTCGCTGGAGCCACCTGCTGGACACGCCAAAATCACCTGATGGCTACGCCAGCACCACTCGGCAGACAAGCCAGAATCACCTGCAGGGTATGCCGGAACCACCTCTCAGACGTGCCAGAACCCCTTGTCGGACACTCCGGAATCACCTGTCAGGCATGCCGGAACCACCTCTCGAACGTGCCAGAATGACGTGCCAGAGACACCGGATGCACCTGCCGAGCACGCCGGAACCTCCTCTTCGACTCGCCGGAACCACCAGCCAGAGACGCCAAAATCCCCTGCCAGGTAGGCCAGAATCACATGGCGGACGCTCCGGAATCTCCCGCCGGGAAGGTAGGAACCACCTCTCAAACATACTGGAAGCACGTGCCGGACATGCCGGCACCACGTACTGGACAGACCAGAAACACCTGCCGGACCTGCCTGAACCACCTGCTGAGCACACCGGAACAACTTGCTCGACTCGCTGGAGCCACCTGCTGGACACCCCAAAATCACCAGCCAGCTATGCCAGAACCACTTGCCGTACACTCCGGAATCACCTGCTGGTTACACCAGAGCCACTTGGTGGACAATCCAGAATCACCTGCCGGACATGCCAGAACCACCTGTCACACATGCCGGAACCACGTGCCTGACACGCCGGAACCACCTCGCGGACAGACCGGAACCACCTCGCGGACAGACCGGAACCACCTACCAGACATGCCTGAACCACCTGCCGAGCATGCCGGAACCACCTGCCGGACACGCCAAAATCACCTGCGGGCTAGGCCAGAACCACTTGTAGGACTCTCCTGGAGCACCTGCCGGGCATGCGGGAACCACCTCTCAGACGTGCCAGAACCACGTGCGGCACATGACGGAACCCATTACCGGACAGACCGGAACCACCTGCTGGACACGCCAGAATCACCTGCCAAGAACACCGGAACCACCTGAACAGCTCGCCAGAAACACCTGCCGGACATGCCAAAATCACCTGCCGGCTACACCAGAACCTCTTGCCGGACACTCCGGAATCACCTGCCAGACATGATGCAACCAAATGTCAGACGTGCCAGAACCACGTGCCAGAGACACCGGATGCAACTGCCGAGCATGCCGGAACCTCCTGCTCAACTCGCTGTAACCACCTGCCGGGGACGCCAAAATCACCTGTCAGCTAGGCCAGAACCACGTGGCGGACTCTATGGAATCACCCGCCGGGCATGCCGGAACCAGCTCTCAGACGTGCCAGAAGCACGTGCCGGACACGCCGGAACCACCTACTAGAGAGACCGGAACCACCTGCCAGACCCGCCTGAACCACCTGCTGAGTACGCTGGAACAACCTGCTCTACTCGCTGGAGCCACCTGCTGGACACGCCAAAATCACCTGATGGCTACGCCAGCACCACTCGGCAGACAAGCCAGAATCACCTGCAGGGTATGCCGGAACCACCTCTCAGACGTGCCAGAACCCCTTGTCGGACACTCCGGAATCACCTGTCAGGCATGCCGGAACCACCTCTCGAACGTGCCAGAATGACGTGCCAGAGACACCGGATGCACCTGCCGAGCACGCCGGAACCTCCTCTTCGACTCGCCGGAACCACCAGCCAGAGACGCCAAAATCCCCTGCCAGGTAGGCCAGAATCACATGGCGGACGCTCCGGAATCTCCCGCCGGGAAGGTAGGAACCACCTCTCAAACATACTGGAAGCACGTGCCGGACATGCCGGCACCACGTACTGGACAGACCAGAAACACCTGCCGGACCTGCCTGAACCACCTGCTGAGCACACCGGAACAACTTGCTCGACTCGCTGGAGCCACCTGCTGGACACCCCAAAATCACCAGCCAGCTATGCCAGAACCACTTGCCGTACACTCCGGAATCACCTGCTGGTTACACCAGAGCCACTTGGTGGACAATCCAGAATCACCTGCCGGACATGCCAGAACCACCTGTCACACATGCCGGAACCACGTGCCTGACACGCCGGAACCACCTCGCGGACAGACCGGAACCACCTACCAGACATGCCGGAACCACCTGCCGGACACGCCAAAATCACCTGCGGGCTAGGCCAGAACCACTTGTAGGACTCTCCTGGAGCACCTGCCGGGCATGCGGGAACCACCTCTCAGACGTGCCAGAACCACGTGCGGCACATGACGGAACCCATTACCGGACAGACCGGAACCACCTGCTGGACACGCCAGAATCACCTGCCAAGAACACCGGAACCACCTGAACAGCTCGCCAGAAACACCTGCCGGACATGCCAAAATCACCTGCCGGCTACACCAGAACCTCTTGCCGGACACTCCGGAATCACCTGCCAGACATGATGCAACCAAATGTCAGACGTGCCAGAACCACGTGCCAGAGACACCGGATGCAACTGCCGAGCATGCCGGAACCTCCTGCTCAACTCGCTGTAACCACCTGCCGGGGACGCCAAAATCACCTGTCAGCTAGGCCAGAACCACGTGGCGGACTCTATGGAATCACCCGCCGGGCATGCCGGAACCAGCTCTCAGACGTGCCAGAAGCACGTGCCGGACACGCCGGAACCACCTACTAGAGAGACCGGAACCACCTGCCAGACCCGCCTGAACCACCTGCTGAGTACGCTGGAACAACCTGCTCTACTCGCTGGAGCCACCTGCTGGACACGCCAAAATCACCTGATGGCTACGCCAGCACCACTCGGCAGACAAGCCAGAATCACCTGCAGGGTATGCCGGAACCACCTCTCAGACGTGCCAGAACCCCTTGTCGGACACTCCGGAATCACCTGTCAGGCATGCCGGAACCACCTCTCGAACGTGCCAGAATGACGTGCCAGAGACACCGGATGCACCTGCCGAGCACGCCGGAACCTCCTCTTCGACTCGCCGGAACCACCAGCCAGAGACGCCAAAATCCCCTGCCAGGTAGGCCAGAATCACATGGCGGACGCTCCGGAATCTCCCGCCGGGAAGGTAGGAACCACCTCTCAAACATACTGGAAGCACGTGCCGGACATGCCGGCACCACGTACTGGACAGACCAGAAACACCTGCCGGACCTGCCTGAACCACCTGCTGAGCACACCGGAACAACTTGCTCGACTCGCTGGAGCCACCTGCTGGACACCCCAAAATCACCAGCCAGCTATGCCAGAACCACTTGCCGTACACTCCGGAATCACCTGCTGGTTACACCAGAGCCACTTGGTGGACAATCCAGAATCACCTGCCGGACATGCCAGAACCACCTGTCACACATGCCGGAACCACGTGCCTGACACGCCGGAACCACCTCGCGGACAGACCGGAACCACCTACCAGACATGCCGGAACCACCTGCCGGACACGCCAAAATCACCTGCGGGCTAGGCCAGAACCACTTGTAGGACTCTCCTGGAGCACCTGCCGGGCATGCGGGAACCACCTCTCAGACGTGCCAGAACCACGCGCGGCACATGACGGAACCCATTACCGGACAGACCGGAACCACCTGCCGGACACGCCAGAATCACCTGCCAAGAACACCGGAACCACCTGAACAGCTCGCCAGAAACACCTGCCGGACATGCCAAAATCACCTGCCGGCTACACCAGAACCTCTTGCCGGACACTCCGGAATCACCTGCCAGACATGATGCAACCAAATGTCAGACGTGCCAGAACCACGTGCCAGAGACACCGGATGCAACTGCCGAGCATGCCGGAACCTCCTGCTCAACTCGCTGTAACCACCTGCCGGGGACGCCAAAATCACCTGTCAGCTAGGCCAGAACCACGTGGCGGACTCTATGGAATCACCCGCCGGGCATGCCGGAACCAGCTCTCAGACGTGCCAGAAGCACGTGCCGGACACGCCGGAACCACCTACTAGAGAGACCGGAACCACCTGCCAGACCCGCCTGAACCACCTGCTGAGTACGCTGGAACAACCTGCTCTACTCGCTGGAGCCACCTGCTGGACACGCCAAAATCACCTGATGGCTACGCCAGCACCACTCGGCAGACAAGCCAGAATCACCTGCAGGGTATGCCGGAACCACCTCTCAGACGTGCCAGAACCCCTTGTCGGACACTCCGGAATCACCTGTCAGGCATGCCGGAACCACCTCTCGAACGTGCCAGAATGACGTGCCAGAGACACCGGATGCACCTGCCGAGCACGCCGGAACCTCCTCTTCGACTCGCCGGAACCACCAGCCAGAGACGCCAAAATCCCCTGCCAGGTAGGCCAGAATCACATGGCGGACGCTCCGGAATCTCCCGCCGGGAAGGTAGGAACCACCTCTCAAACATACTGGAAGCACGTGCCGGACATGCCGGCACCACGTACTGGACAGACCAGAAACACCTGCCGGACCTGCCTGAACCACCTGCTGAGCACACCGGAACAACTTGCTCGACTCGCTGGAGCCACCTGCTGGACACCCCAAAATCACCAGCCAGCTATGCCAGAACCACTTGCCGTACACTCCGGAATCACCTGCTGGTTACACCAGAGCCACTTGGTGGACAATCCAGAATCACCTGCCGGACATGCCAGAACCACCTGTCACACATGCCGGAACCACGTGCCTGACACGCCGGAACCACCTCGCGGACAGACCGGAACCACCTACCAGACATGCCGGAACCACCTGCCGGACACGCCAAAATCACCTGCGGGCTAGGCCAGAACCACTTGTAGGACTCTCCTGGAGCACCTGCCGGGCATGCGGGAACCACCTCTCAGACGTGCCAGAACCACGTGCGGCACATGACGGAACCCATTACCGGACAGACCGGAACCACCTGCTGGACACGCCAGAATCACCTGCCAAGAACACCGGAACCACCTGAACAGCTCGCCAGAAACACCTGCCGGACATGCCAAAATCACCTGCCGGCTACACCAGAACCTCTTGCCGGACACTCCGGAATCACCTGCCAGACATGATGCAACCAAATGTCAGACGTGCCAGAACCACGTGCCAGAGACACCGGATGCAACTGCCGAGCATGCCAGAACCTCCTGCTCAACTCGCTGTAACCACCTGCCGGGGACGCCAAAATCACCTGTCAGCTAGGCCAGAACCACGTGGCGGACTCTATGGAATCACCCGCCGGGCATGCCGGAACCAGCTCTCAGACGTGCCAGAAGCACGTGCCGGACACGCCGGAACCACCTACTAGAGAGACCGGAACCACCTGCCAGACCCGCCTGAACCACCTGCTGAGTACGCTGGAACAACCTGCTCTACTCGCTGGAGCCACCTGCTGGACACGCCAAAATCACCTGATGGCTACGCCAGCACCACTCGGCAGACAAGCCAGAATCACCTGCAGGGTATGCCGGAACCACCTCTCAGACGTGCCAGAACCCCTTGTCGGACACTCCGGAATCACCTGTCAGGCATGCCGGAACCACCTCTCGAACGTGCCAGAATGACGTGCCAGAGACACCGGATGCACCTGCCGAGCACGCCGGAACCTCCTCTTCGACTCGCCGGAACCACCAGCCAGAGACGCCAAAATCCCCTGCCAGGTAGGCCAGAATCACATGGCGGACGCTCCGGAATCTCCCGCCGGGAAGGTAGGAACCACCTCTCAAACATACTGGAAGCACGTGCCGGACATGCCGGCACCACGTACTGGACAGACCAGAAACACCTGCCGGACCTGCCTGAACCACCTGCTGAGCACACCGGAACAACTTGCTCGACTCGCTGGAGCCACCTGCTGGACACCCCAAAATCACCAGCCAGCTATGCCAGAACCACTTGCCGTACACTCCGGAATCACCTGCTGGTTACACCAGAGCCACTTGGTGGACAATCCAGAATCACCTGCCGGACATGCCAGAACCACCTGTCACACATGCCGGAACCACGTGCCTGACACGCCGGAACCACCTCGCGGACAGACCGGAACCACCTACCAGACATGCCGGAACCACCTGCCGGACACGCCAAAATCACCTGCGGGCTAGGCCAGAACCACTTGTAGGACTCTCCTGGAGCACCTGCCGGGCATGCGGGAACCACCTCTCAGACGTGCCAGAACCACGCGCGGCACATGACGGAACCCATTACCGGACAGACCGGAACCACCTGCCGGACACGCCAGAATCACCTGCCAAGAACACCGGAACCACCTGAACAGCTCGCCAGAAACACCTGCCGGACATGCCAAAATCACCTGCCGGCTACACCAGAACCTCTTGCCGGACACTCCGGAATCACCTGCCAGACATGATGCAACCAAATGTCAGACGTGCCAGAACCACGTGCCAGAGACACCGGATGCAACTGCCGAGCATGCCGGAACCTCCTGCTCAACTCGCTGTAACCACCTGCCGGGGACGCCAAAATCACCTGTCAGCTAGGCCAGAACCACGTGGCGGACTCTATGGAATCACCCGCCGGGCATGCCGGAACCAGCTCTCAGACGTGCCAGAAGCACGTGCCGGACACGCCGGAACCACCTACTAGAGAGACCGGAACCACCTGCCAGACCCGCCTGAACCACCTGCTGAGTACGCTGGAACAACCTGCTCTACTCGCTGGAGCCACCTGCTGGACACGCCAAAATCACCTGATGGCTACGCCAGCACCACTCGGCAGACAAGCCAGAATCACCTGCAGGGTATGCCGGAACCACCTCTCAGACGTGCCAGAACCCCTTGTCGGACACTCCGGAATCACCTGTCAGGCATGCCGGAACCACCTCTCGAACGTGCCAGAATGACGTGCCAGAGACACCGGATGCACCTGCCGAGCACGCCGGAACCTCCTCTTCGACTCGCCGGAACCACCAGCCAGAGACGCCAAAATCCCCTGCCAGGTAGGCCAGAATCACATGGCGGACGCTCCGGAATCTCCCGCCGGGAAGGTAGGAACCACCTCTCAAACATACTGGAAGCACGTGCCGGACATGCCGGCACCACGTACTGGACAGACCAGAAACACCTGCCGGACCTGCCTGAACCACCTGCTGAGCACACCGGAACAACTTGCTCGACTCGCTGGAGCCACCTGCTGGACACCCCAAAATCACCAGCCAGCTATGCCAGAACCACTTGCCGTACACTCCGGAATCACCTGCTGGTTACACCAGAGCCACTTGGTGGACAATCCAGAATCACCTGCCGGACATGCCAGAACCACCTGTCACACATGCCGGAACCACGTGCCTGACACGCCGGAACCACCTCGCGGACAGACCGGAACCACCTACCAGACATGCCGGAACCACCTGCCGGACACGCCAAAATCACCTGCGGGCTAGGCCAGAACCACTTGTAGGACTCTCCTGGAGCACCTGCCGGGCATGCGGGAACCACCTCTCAGACGTGCCAGAACCACGTGCGGCACATGACGGAACCCATTACCGGACAGACCGGAACCACCTGCTGGACACGCCAGAATCACCTGCCAAGAACACCGGAACCACCTGAACAGCTCGCCAGAAACACCTGCCGGACATGCCAAAATCACCTGCCGGCTACACCAGAACCTCTTGCCGGACACTCCGGAATCACCTGCCAGACATGATGCAACCAAATGTCAGACGTGCCAGAACCACGTGCCAGAGACACCGGATGCAACTGCCGAGCATGCCAGAACCTCCTGCTCAACTCGCTGTAACCACCTGCCGGGGACGCCAAAATCACCTGTCAGCTAGGCCAGAACCACGTGGCGGACTCTATGGAATCACCCGCCGGGCATGCCGGAACCAGCTCTCAGACGTGCCAGAAGCACGTGCCGGACACGCCGGAACCACCTACTAGAGAGACCGGAACCACCTGCCAGACCCGCCTGAACCACCTGCTGAGTACGCTGGAACAACCTGCTCTACTCGCTGGAGCCACCTGCTGGACACGCCAAAATCACCTGATGGCTACGCCAGCACCACTCGGCAGACAAGCCAGAATCACCTGCAGGGTATGCCGGAACCACCTCTCAGACGTGCCAGAACCCCTTGTCGGACACTCCGGAATCACCTGTCAGGCATGCCGGAACCACCTCTCGAACGTGCCAGAATGACGTGCCAGAGACACCGGATGCACCTGCCGAGCACGCCGGAACCTCCTCTTCGACTCGCCGGAACCACCAGCCAGAGACGCCAAAATCCCCTGCCAGGTAGGCCAGAATCACATGGCGGACGCTCCGGAATCTCCCGCCGGGAAGGTAGGAACCACCTCTCAAACATACTGGAAGCACGTGCCGGACATGCCGGCACCACGTACTGGACAGACCAGAAACACCTGCCGGACCTGCCTGAACCACCTGCTGAGCACACCGGAACAACTTGCTCGACTCGCTGGAGCCACCTGCTGGACACCCCAAAATCACCAGCCAGCTATGCCAGAACCACTTGCCGTACACTCCGGAATCACCTGCTGGTTACACCAGAGCCACTTGGTGGACAATCCAGAATCACCTGCCGGACATGCCAGAACCACCTGTCACACATGCCGGAACCACGTGCCTGACACGCCGGAACCACCTCGCGGACAGACCGGAACCACCTACCAGACATGCCGGAACCACCTGCCGGACACGCCAAAATCACCTGCGGGCTAGGCCAGAACCACTTGTAGGACTCTCCTGGAGCACCTGCCGGGCATGCGGGAACCACCTCTCAGACGTGCCAGAACCACGCGCGGCACATGACGGAACCCATTACCGGACAGACCGGAACCACCTGCCGGACACGCCAGAATCACCTGCCAAGAACACCGGAACCACCTGAACAGCTCGCCAGAAACACCTGCCGGACATGCCAAAATCACCTGCCGGCTACACCAGAACCTCTTGCCGGACACTCCGGAATCACCTGCCAGACATGATGCAACCAAATGTCAGACGTGCCAGAACCACGTGCCAGAGACACCGGATGCAACTGCCGAGCATGCCGGAACCTCCTGCTCAACTCGCTGTAACCACCTGCCGGGGACGCCAAAATCACCTGTCAGCTAGGCCAGAACCACGTGGCGGACTCTATGGAATCACCCGCCGGGCATGCCGGAACCAGCTCTCAGACGTGCCAGAAGCACGTGCCGGACACGCCGGAACCACCTACTAGAGAGACCGGAACCACCTGCCAGACCCGCCTGAACCACCTGCTGAGTACGCTGGAACAACCTGCTCTACTCGCTGGAGCCACCTGCTGGACACGCCAAAATCACCTGATGGCTACGCCAGCACCACTCGGCAGACAAGCCAGAATCACCTGCAGGGTATGCCGGAACCACCTCTCAGACGTGCCAGAACCCCTTGTCGGACACTCCGGAATCACCTGTCAGGCATGCCGGAACCACCTCTCGAACGTGCCAGAATGACGTGCCAGAGACACCGGATGCACCTGCCGAGCACGCCGGAACCTCCTCTTCGACTCGCCGGAACCACCAGCCAGAGACGCCAAAATCCCCTGCCAGGTAGGCCAGAATCACATGGCGGACGCTCCGGAATCTCCCGCCGGGAAGGTAGGAACCACCTCTCAAACATACTGGAAGCACGTGCCGGACATGCCGGCACCACGTACTGGACAGACCAGAAACACCTGCCGGACCTGCCTGAACCACCTGCTGAGCACACCGGAACAACTTGCTCGACTCGCTGGAGCCACCTGCTGGACACCCCAAAATCACCAGCCAGCTATGCCAGAACCACTTGCCGTACACTCCGGAATCACCTGCTGGTTACACCAGAGCCACTTGGTGGACAATCCAGAATCACCTGCCGGACATGCCAGAACCACCTGTCACACATGCCGGAACCACGTGCCTGACACGCCGGAACCACCTCGCGGACAGACCGGAACCACCTACCAGACATGCCTGAACCACCTGCCGAGCATGCCGGAACCACCTGCCGGACACGCCAAAATCACCTGCGGGCTAGGCCAGAACCACTTGTAGGACTCTCCTGGAGCACCTGCCGGGCATGCGGGAACCACCTCTCAGACGTGCCAGAACCACGTGCGGCACATGACGGAACCCATTACCGGACAGACCGGAACCACCTGCTGGACACGCCAGAATCACCTGCCAAGAACACCGGAACCACCTGAACAGCTCGCCAGAAACACCTGCCGGACATGCCAAAATCACCTGCCGGCTACACCAGAACCTCTTGCCGGACACTCCGGAATCACCTGCCAGACATGATGCAACCAAATGTCAGACGTGCCAGAACCACGTGCCAGAGACACCGGATGCAACTGCCGAGCATGCCGGAACCTCCTGCTCAACTCGCTGTAACCACCTGCCGGGGACGCCAAAATCACCTGTCAGCTAGGCCAGAACCACGTGGCGGACTCTATGGAATCACCCGCCGGGCATGCCGGAACCAGCTCTCAGACGTGCCAGAAGCACGTGCCGGACACGCCGGAACCACCTACTAGAGAGACCGGAACCACCTGCCAGACCTGCCTGAACCACCTGCTGAGTACGCTGGAACAACCTGCTCTACTCGCTGGAGCCACCTGCTGGACACGCCAAAATCACCTGATGGCTACGCCAGCACCACTCGGCAGACAAGCCAGAATCACCTGCAGGGTATGCCGGAACCACCTCTCAGACGTGCCAGAACCCCTTGTCGGACACTCCGGAATCACCTGTCAGGCATGCCGGAACCACCTCTCGAACGTGCCAGAATGACGTGCCAGAGACACCGGATGCACCTGCCGAGCACGCCGGAACCTCCTCTTCGACTCGCCGGAACCACCAGCCAGAGACGCCAAAATCCCCTGCCAGGTAGGCCAGAATCACATGGCGGACGCTCCGGAATCTCCCGCCGGGAAGGTAGGAACCACCTCTCAAACATACTGGAAGCACGTGCCGGACATGCCGGCACCACGTACTGGACAGACCAGAAACACCTGCCGGACCTGCCTGAACCACCTGCTGAGCACACCGGAACAACTTGCTCGACTCGCTGGAGCCACCTGCTGGACACCCCAAAATCACCAGCCAGCTATGCCAGAACCACTTGCCGTACACTCCGGAATCACCTGCTGGTTACACCAGAGCCACTTGGTGGACAATCCAGAATCACCTGCCGGACATGCCAGAACCACCTGTCACACATGCCGGAACCACGTGCCTGACACGCCGGAACCACCTCGCGGACAGACCGGAACCACCTACCAGACATGCCTGAACCACCTGCCGAGCATGCCGGAACCACCTGCCGGACACGCCAAAATCACCTGCGGGCTAGGCCAGAACCACTTGTAGGACTCTCCTGGAGCACCTGCCGGGCATGCGGGAACCACCTCTCAGACGTGCCAGAACCACGCGCGGCACATGACGGAACCCATTACCGGACAGACCGGAACCACCTGCCGGACATGCCAGAATCACCTGCCAAGAACACCGGAACCACCTGAACAGCTCGCCAGAAACACCTGCCGGACATGCCAAAATCACCTGCCGGCTACACCAGAACCTCTTGCCGGACACTCCGGAATCACCTGCCAGACATGATGCAACCAAATGTCAGACGTGCCAGAACCACGTGCCAGAGACACCGGATGCAACTGCCGAGCATGCCGGAACCTCCTGCTCAACTCGCTGTAACCACCTGCCGGGGACGCCAAAATCACCTGTCAGCTAGGCCAGAACCACGTGGCGGACTCTATGGAATCACCCGCCGGGCATGCCGGAACCAGCTCTCAGACGTGCCAGAAGCACGTGCCGGACACGCCGGAACCACCTACTAGAGAGACCGGAACCACCTGCCAGACCCGCCTGAACCACCTGCTGAGTACGCTGGAACAACCTGCTCTACTCGCTGGAGCCACCTGCTGGACACGCCAAAATCACCTGATGGCTACGCCAGCACCACTCGGCAGACAAGCCAGAATCACCTGCAGGGTATGCCGGAACCACCTCTCAGACGTGCCAGAACCCCTTGTCGGACACTCCGGAATCACCTGTCAGGCATGCCGGAACCACCTCTCGAACGTGCCAGAATGACGTGCCAGAGACACCGGATGCACCTGCCGAGCACGCCGGAACCTCCTCTTCGACTCGCCGGAACCACCAGCCAGAGACGCCAAAATCCCCTGCCAGGTAGGCCAGAATCACATGGCGGACGCTCCGGAATCTCCCGCCGGGAAGGTAGGAACCACCTCTCAAACATACTGGAAGCACGTGCCGGACATGCCGGCACCACGTACTGGACAGACCAGAAACACCTGCCGGACCTGCCTGAACCACCTGCTGAGCACACCGGAACAACTTGCTCGACTCGCTGGAGCCACCTGCTGGACACCCCAAAATCACCAGCCAGCTATGCCAGAACCACTTGCCGTACACTCCGGAATCACCTGCTGGTTACACCAGAGCCACTTGGTGGACAATCCAGAATCACCTGCCGGACATGCCAGAACCACCTGTCACACATGCCGGAACCACGTGCCTGACACGCCGGAACCACCTCGCGGACAGACCGGAACCACCTACCAGACATGCCTGAACCACCTGCCGAGCATGCCGGAACCACCTGCCGGACACGCCAAAATCACCTGCGGGCTAGGCCAGAACCACTTGTAGGACTCTCCTGGAGCACCTGCCGGGCATGCGGGAACCACCTCTCAGACGTGCCAGAACCACGCGCGGCACATGACGGAACCCATTACCGGACAGACCGGAACCACCTGCCGGACACGCCAGAATCACCTGCCAAGAACACCGGAACCACCTGAACAGCTCGCCAGAAACACCTGCCGGACATGCCAAAATCACCTGCCGGCTACACCAGAACCTCTTGCCGGACACTCCGGAATCACCTGCCAGACATGATGCAACCAAATGTCAGACGTGCCAGAACCACGTGCCAGAGACACCGGATGCAACTGCCGAGCATGCCGGAACCTCCTGCTCAACTCGCTGTAACCACCTGCCGGGGACGCCAAAATCACCTGTCAGCTAGGCCAGAACCACGTGGCGGACTCTATGGAATCACCCGCCGGGCATGCCGGAACCAGCTCTCAGACGTGCCAGAAGCACGTGCCGGACACGCCGGAACCACCTACTAGAGAGACCGGAACCACCTGCCAGACCCGCCTGAACCACCTGCTGAGTACGCTGGAACAACCTGCTCTACTCGCTGGAGCCACCTGCTGGACACGCCAAAATCACCTGATGGCTACGCCAGCACCACTCGGCAGACAAGCCAGAATCACCTGCAGGGTATGCCGGAACCACCTCTCAGACGTGCCAGAACCCCTTGTCGGACACTCCGGAATCACCTGTCAGGCATGCCGGAACCACCTCTCGAACGTGCCAGAATGACGTGCCAGAGACACCGGATGCACCTGCCGAGCACGCCGGAACCTCCTCTTCGACTCGCCGGAACCACCAGCCAGAGACGCCAAAATCCCCTGCCAGGTAGGCCAGAATCACATGGCGGACGCTCCGGAATCTCCCGCCGGGAAGGTAGGAACCACCTCTCAAACATACTGGAAGCACGTGCCGGACATGCCGGCACCACGTACTGGACAGACCAGAAACACCTGCCGGACCTGCCTGAACCACCTGCTGAGCACACCGGAACAACTTGCTCGACTCGCTGGAGCCACCTGCTGGACACCCCAAAATCACCAGCCAGCTATGCCAGAACCACTTGCCGTACACTCCGGAATCACCTGCTGGTTACACCAGAGCCACTTGGTGGACAATCCAGAATCACCTGCCGGACATGCCAGAACCACCTGTCACACATGCCGGAACCACGTGCCTGACACGCCGGAACCACCTCGCGGACAGACCGGAACCACCTACCAGACATGCCTGAACCACCTGCCGAGCATGCCGGAACCACCTGCCGGACACGCCAAAATCACCTGCGGGCTAGGCCAGAACCACTTGTAGGACTCTCCTGGAGCACCTGCCGGGCATGCGGGAACCACCTCTCAGACGTGCCAGAACCACGCGCGGCACATGACGGAACCCATTACCGGACAGACCGGAACCACCTGCCGGACACGCCAGAATCACCTGCCAAGAACACCGGAACCACCTGAACAGCTCGCCAGAAACACCTGCCGGACATGCCAAAATCACCTGCCGGCTACACCAGAACCTCTTGCCGGACACTCCGGAATCACCTGCCAGACATGATGCAACCAAATGTCAGACGTGCCAGAACCACGTGCCAGAGACACCGGATGCAACTGCCGAGCATGCCGGAACCTCCTGCTCAACTCGCTGTAACCACCTGCCGGGGACGCCAAAATCACCTGTCAGCTAGGCCAGAACCACGTGGCGGACTCTATGGAATCACCCGCCGGGCATGCCGGAACCAGCTCTCAGACGTGCCAGAAGCACGTGCCGGACACGCCGGAACCACCTACTAGAGAGACCGGAACCACCTGCCAGACCCGCCTGAACCACCTGCTGAGTACGCTGGAACAACCTGCTCTACTCGCTGGAGCCACCTGCTGGACACGCCAAAATCACCTGATGGCTACGCCAGCACCACTCGGCAGACAAGCCAGAATCACCTGCAGGGTATGCCGGAACCACCTCTCAGACGTGCCAGAACCCCTTGTCGGACACTCCGGAATCACCTGTCAGGCATGCCGGAACCACCTCTCGAACGTGCCAGAATGACGTGCCAGAGACACCGGATGCACCTGCCGAGCACGCCGGAACCTCCTCTTCGACTCGCCGGAACCACCAGCCAGAGACGCCAAAATCCCCTGCCAGGTAGGCCAGAATCACATGGCGGACGCTCCGGAATCTCCCGCCGGGAAGGTAGGAACCACCTCTCAAACATACTGGAAGCACGTGCCGGACATGCCGGCACCACGTACTGGACAGACCAGAAACACCTGCCGGACCTGCCTGAACCACCTGCTGAGCACACCGGAACAACTTGCTCGACTCGCTGGAGCCACCTGCTGGACACCCCAAAATCACCAGCCAGCTATGCCAGAACCACTTGCCGTACACTCCGGAATCACCTGCTGGTTACACCAGAGCCACTTGGTGGACAATCCAGAATCACCTGCCGGACATGCCAGAACCACCTGTCACACATGCCGGAACCACGTGCCTGACACGCCGGAACCACCTCGCGGACAGACCGGAACCACCTACCAGACATGCCTGAACCACCTGCCGAGCATGCCGGAACCACCTGCCGGACACGCCAAAATCACCTGCGGGCTAGGCCAGAACCACTTGTAGGACTCTCCTGGAGCACCTGCCGGGCATGCGGGAACCACCTCTCAGACGTGCCAGAACCACGCGCGGCACATGACGGAACCCATTACCGGACAGACCGGAACCACCTGCCGGACACGCCAGAATCACCTGCCAAGAACACCGGAACCACCTGAACAGCTCGCCAGAAACACCTGCCGGACATGCCAAAATCACCTGCCGGCTACACCAGAACCTCTTGCCGGACACTCCGGAATCACCTGCCAGACATGATGCAACCAAATGTCAGACGTGCCAGAACCACGTGCCAGAGACACCGGATGCAACTGCCGAGCATGCCGGAACCTCCTGCTCAACTCGCTGTAACCACCTGCCGGGGACGCCAAAATCACCTGTCAGCTAGGCCAGAACCACGTGGCGGACTCTATGGAATCACCCGCCGGGCATGCCGGAACCAGCTCTCAGACGTGCCAGAAGCACGTGCCGGACACGCCGGAACCACCTACTAGAGAGACCGGAACCACCTGCCAGACCCGCCTGAACCACCTGCTGAGTACGCTGGAACAACCTGCTCTACTCGCTGGAGCCACCTGCTGGACACGCCAAAATCACCTGATGGCTACGCCAGCACCACTCGGCAGACAAGCCAGAATCACCTGCAGGGTATGCCGGAACCACCTCTCAGACGTGCCAGAACCCCTTGTCGGACACTCCGGAATCACCTGTCAGGCATGCCGGAACCACCTCTCGAACGTGCCAGAATGACGTGCCAGAGACACCGGATGCACCTGCCGAGCACGCCGGAACCTCCTCTTCGACTCGCCGGAACCACCAGCCAGAGACGCCAAAATCCCCTGCCAGGTAGGCCAGAATCACATGGCGGACGCTCCGGAATCTCCCGCCGGGAAGGTAGGAACCACCTCTCAAACATACTGGAAGCACGTGCCGGACATGCCGGCACCACGTACTGGACAGACCAGAAACACCTGCCGGACCTGCCTGAACCACCTGCTGAGCACACCGGAACAACTTGCTCGACTCGCTGGAGCCACCTGCTGGACACCCCAAAATCACCAGCCAGCTATGCCAGAACCACTTGCCGTACACTCCGGAATCACCTGCTGGTTACACCAGAGCCACTTGGTGGACAATCCAGAATCACCTGCCGGACATGCCAGAACCACCTGTCACACATGCCGGAACCACGTGCCTGACACGCCGGAACCACCTCGCGGACAGACCGGAACCACCTACCAGACATGCCTGAACCACCTGCCGAGCATGCCGGAACCACCTGCCGGACACGCCAAAATCACCTGCGGGCTAGGCCAGAACCACTTGTAGGACTCTCCTGGAGCACCTGCCGGGCATGCGGGAACCACCTCTCAGACGTGCCAGAACCACGCGCGGCACATGACGGAACCCATTACCGGACAGACCGGAACCACCTGCCGGACACGCCAGAATCACCTGCCAAGAACACCGGAACCACCTGAACAGCTCGCCAGAAACACCTGCCGGACATGCCAAAATCACCTGCCGGCTACACCAGAACCTCTTGCCGGACACTCCGGAATCACCTGCCAGACATGATGCAACCAAATGTCAGACGTGCCAGAACCACGTGCCAGAGACACCGGATGCAACTGCCGAGCATGCCGGAACCTCCTGCTCAACTCGCTGTAACCACCTGCCGGGGACG
Source organism: Equus asinus (assembly GCF_041296235.1). Lineage (NCBI taxonomy): Eukaryota > Metazoa > Chordata > Mammalia > Perissodactyla > Equidae > Equus > Equus asinus. The sequence continues at coordinate 115,784 of NW_027225206.1, forward strand.
CCAAAATCACCTGTCAGCTAGGCCAGAACCACGTGGCGGACTCTATGGAATCACCCGCCGGGCATGCCGGAACCAGCTCTCAGACGTGCCAGAAGCACGTGCCGGACACGCCGGAACCACCTACTAGAGAGACCGGAACCACCTGCCAGACCCGCCTGAACCACCTGCTGAGTACGCTGGAACAACCTGCTCTACTCGCTGGAGCCACCTGCTGGACACGCCAAAATCACCTGATGGCTACGCCAGCACCACTCGGCAGACAAGCCAGAATCACCTGCAGGGTATGCCGGAACCACCTCTCAGACGTGCCAGAACCCCTTGTCGGACACTCCGGAATCACCTGTCAGGCATGCCGGAACCACCTCTCGAACGTGCCAGAATGACGTGCCAGAGACACCGGATGCACCTGCCGAGCACGCCGGAACCTCCTCTTCGACTCGCCGGAACCACCAGCCAGAGACGCCAAAATCCCCTGCCAGGTAGGCCAGAATCACATGGCGGACGCTCCGGAATCTCCCGCCGGGAAGGTAGGAACCACCTCTCAAACATACTGGAAGCACGTGCCGGACATGCCGGCACCACGTACTGGACAGACCAGAAACACCTGCCGGACCTGCCTGAACCACCTGCTGAGCACACCGGAACAACTTGCTCGACTCGCTGGAGCCACCTGCTGGACACCCCAAAATCACCAGCCAGCTATGCCAGAACCACTTGCCGTACACTCCGGAATCACCTGCTGGTTACACCAGAGCCACTTGGTGGACAATCCAGAATCACCTGCCGGACATGCCAGAACCACCTGTCACACATGCCGGAACCACGTGCCTGACACGCCGGAACCACCTCGCGGACAGACCGGAACCACCTACCAGACATGCCTGAACCACCTGCCGAGCATGCCGGAACCACCTGCCGGACACGCCAAAATCACCTGCGGGCTAGGCCAGAACCACTTGTAGGACTCTCCTGGAGCACCTGCCGGGCATGCGGGAACCACCTCTCAGACGTGCCAGAACCACGCGCGGCACATGACGGAACCCATTACCGGACAGACCGGAACCACCTGCCGGACACGCCAGAATCACCTGCCAAGAACACCGGAACCACCTGAACAGCTCGCCAGAAACACCTGCCGGACATGCCAAAATCACCTGCCGGCTACACCAGAACCTCTTGCCGGACACTCCGGAATCACCTGCCAGACATGATGCAACCAAATGTCAGACGTGCCAGAACCACGTGCCAGAGACACCGGATGCAACTGCCGAGCATGCCGGAACCTCCTGCTCAACTCGCTGTAACCACCTGCCGGGGACGCCAAAATCACCTGTCAGCTAGGCCAGAACCACGTGGCGGACTCTATGGAATCACCCGCCGGGCATGCCGGAACCAGCTCTCAGACGTGCCAGAAGCACGTGCCGGACACGCCGGAACCACCTACTAGAGAGACCGGAACCACCTGCCAGACCCGCCTGAACCACCTGCTGAGTACGCTGGAACAACCTGCTCTACTCGCTGGAGCCACCTGCTGGACACGCCAAAATCACCTGATGGCTACGCCAGCACCACTCGGCAGACAAGCCAGAATCACCTGCAGGGTATGCCGGAACCACCTCTCAGACGTGCCAGAACCCCTTGTCGGACACTCCGGAATCACCTGTCAGGCATGCCGGAACCACCTCTCGAACGTGCCAGAATGACGTGCCAGAGACACCGGATGCACCTGCCGAGCACGCCGGAACCTCCTCTTCGACTCGCCGGAACCACCAGCCAGAGACGCCAAAATCCCCTGCCAGGTAGGCCAGAATCACATGGCGGACGCTCCGGAATCTCCCGCCGGGAAGGTAGGAACCACCTCTCAAACATACTGGAAGCACGTGCCGGACATGCCGGCACCACGTACTGGACAGACCAGAAACACCTGCCGGACCTGCCTGAACCACCTGCTGAGCACACCGGAACAACTTGCTCGACTCGCTGGAGCCACCTGCTGGACACCCCAAAATCACCAGCCAGCTATGCCAGAACCACTTGCCGTACACTCCGGAATCACCTGCTGGTTACACCAGAGCCACTTGGTGGACAATCCAGAATCACCTGCCGGACATGCCAGAACCACCTGTCACACATGCCGGAACCACGTGCCTGACACGCCGCAACCACCTCGCGGACAGACCGGAACCACCTACCAGACATGCCTGAACCACCTGCCGAGCATGCCGGAACCACCTGCCGGACACGCCAAAATCACCTGCGGGCTAGGCCAGAACCACTTGTAGGACTCTCCTGGAGCACCTGCCGGGCATGCGGGAACCACCTCTCAGACGTGCCAGAACCACGCGCGGCACATGACGGAACCCATTACCGGACAGACCGGAACCACCTGCCGGACACGCCAGAATCACCTGCCAAGAACACCGGAACCACCTGAACAGCTCGCCAGAAACACCTGCCGGACATGCCAAAATCACCTGCCGGCTACACCAGAACCTCTTGCCGGACACTCCGGAATCACCTGCCAGACATGATGCAACCAAATGTCAGACGTGCCAGAACCACGTGCCAGAGACACCGGATGCAACTGCCGAGCATGCCGGAACCTCCTGCTCAACTCGCTGTAACCACCTGCCGGGGACGCCAAAATCACCTGTCAGCTAGGCCAGAACCACGTGGCGGACTCTATGGAATCACCCGCCGGGCATGCCGGAACCAGCTCTCAGACGTGCCAGAAGCACGTGCCGGACACGCCGGAACCACCTACTAGAGAGACCGGAACCACCTGCCAGACCCGCCTGAACCACCTGCTGAGTACGCTGGAACAACCTGCTCTACTCGCTGGAGCCACCTGCTGGACACGCCAAAATCACCTGATGGCTACGCCAGCACCACTCGGCAGACAAGCCAGAATCACCTGCAGGGTATGCCGGAACCACCTCTCAGACGTGCCAGAACCCCTTGTCGGACACTCCGGAATCACCTGTCAGGCATGCCGGAACCACCTCTCGAACGTGCCAGAATGACGTGCCAGAGACACCGGATGCACCTGCCGAGCACGCCGGAACCTCCTCTTCGACTCGCCGGAACCACCAGCCAGAGACGCCAAAATCCCCTGCCAGGTAGGCCAGAATCACATGGCGGACGCTCCGGAATCTCCCGCCGGGAAGGTAGGAACCACCTCTCAAACATACTGGAAGCACGTGCCGGACATGCCGGCACCACGTACTGGACAGACCAGAAACACCTGCCGGACCTGCCTGAACCACCTGCTGAGCACACCGGAACCACCTGCCGGACACGCCAAAATCACCTGCGGGCTAGGCCAGAACCACTTGTAGGACTCTCCTGGAGCACCTGCCGGGCATGCGGGAACCACCTCTCAGACGTGCCAGAACCACGCGCGGCACATGACGGAACCCATTACCGGACAGACCGGAACCACCTGCCGGACACGCCAGAATCACCTGCCAAGAACACCGGAACCACCTGAACAGCTCGCCAGAAACACCTGCCGGACATGCCAAAATCACCTGCCGGCTACACCAGAACCTCTTGCCGGACACTCCGGAATCACCTGCCAGACATGATGCAACCAAATGTCAGACGTGCCAGAACCACGTGCCAGAGACACCGGATGCAACTGCCGAGCATGCCGGAACCTCCTGCTCAACTCGCTGTAACCACCTGCCGGGGACGCCAAAATCACCTGTCAGCTAGGCCAGAACCACGTGGCGGACTCTATGGAATCACCCGCCGGGCATGCCGGAACCAGCTCTCAGACGTGCCAGAAGCACGTGCCGGACACGCCGGAACCACCTACTAGAGAGACCGGAACCACCTGCCAGACCCGCCTGAACCACCTGCTGAGTACGCTGGAACAACCTGCTCTACTCGCTGGAGCCACCTGCTGGACACGCCAAAATCACCTGATGGCTACGCCAGCACCACTCGGCAGACAAGCCAGAATCACCTGCAGGGTATGCCGGAACCACCTCTCAGACGTGCCAGAACCCCTTGTCGGACACTCCGGAATCACCTGTCAGGCATGCCGGAACCACCTCTCGAACGTGCCAGAATGACGTGCCAGAGACACCGGATGCACCTGCCGAGCACGCCGGAACCTCCTCTTCGACTCGCCGGAACCACCAGCCAGAGACGCCAAAATCCCCTGCCAGGTAGGCCAGAATCACATGGCGGACGCTCCGGAATCTCCCGCCGGGAAGGTAGGAACCACCTCTCAAACATACTGGAAGCACGTGCCGGACATGCCGGCACCACGTACTGGACAGACCAGAAACACCTGCCGGACCTGCCTGAACCACCTGCTGAGCACACCGGAACAACTTGCTCGACTCGCTGGAGCCACCTGCTGGACACCCCAAAATCACCAGCCAGCTATGCCAGAACCACTTGCCGTACACTCCGGAATCACCTGCTGGTTACACCAGAGCCACTTGGTGGACAATCCAGAATCACCTGCCGGACATGCCAGAACCACCTGTCACACATGCCGGAACCACGTGCCTGACACGCCGGAACCACCTCGCGGACAGACCGGAACCACCTACCAGACATGCCTGAACCACCTGCCGAGCATGCCGGAACCACCTGCCGGACACGCCAAAATCACCTGCGGGCTAGGCCAGAACCACTTGTAGGACTCTCCTGGAGCACCTGCCGGGCATGCGGGAACCACCTCTCAGACGTGCCAGAACCACGCGCGGCACATGACGGAACCCATTACCGGACAGACCGGAACCACCTGCCGGACACGCCAGAATCACCTGCCAAGAACACCGGAACCACCTGAACAGCTCGCCAGAAACACCTGCCGGACATGCCAAAATCACCTGCCGGCTACACCAGAACCTCTTGCCGGACACTCCGGAATCACCTGCCAGACATGATGCAACCAAATGTCAGACGTGCCAGAACCACGTGCCAGAGACACCGGATGCAACTGCCGAGCATGCCGGAACCTCCTGCTCAACTCGCTGTAACCACCTGCCGGGGACGCCAAAATCACCTGTCAGCTAGGCCAGAACCACGTGGCGGACTCTATGGAATCACCCGCCGGGCATGCCGGAACCAGCTCTCAGACGTGCCAGAAGCACGTGCCGGACACGCCGGAACCACCTACTAGAGAGACCGGAACCACCTGCCAGACCCGCCTGAACCACCTGCTGAGTACGCTGGAACAACCTGCTCTACTCGCTGGAGCCACCTGCTGGACACGCCAAAATCACCTGATGGCTACGCCAGCACCACTCGGCAGACAAGCCAGAATCACCTGCAGGGTATGCCGGAACCACCTCTCAGACGTGCCAGAACCCCTTGTCGGACACTCCGGAATCACCTGTCAGGCATGCCGGAACCACCTCTCGAACGTGCCAGAATGACGTGCCAGAGACACCGGATGCACCTGCCGAGCACGCCGGAACCTCCTCTTCGACTCGCCGGAACCACCAGCCAGAGACGCCAAAATCCCCTGCCAGGTAGGCCAGAATCACATGGCGGACGCTCCGGAATCTCCCGCCGGGAAGGTAGGAACCACCTCTCAAACATACTGGAAGCACGTGCCGGACATGCCGGCACCACGTACTGGACAGACCAGAAACACCTGCCGGACCTGCCTGAACCACCTGCTGAGCACACCGGAACAACTTGCTCGACTCGCTGGAGCCACCTGCTGGACACCCCAAAATCACCAGCCAGCTATGCCAGAACCACTTGCCGTACACTCCGGAATCACCTGCTGGTTACACCAGAGCCACTTGGTGGACAATCCAGAATCACCTGCCGGACATGCCAGAACCACCTGTCACACATGCCGGAACCACGTGCCTGACACGCCGGAACCACCTCGCGGACAGACCGGAACCACCTACCAGACATGCCTGAACCACCTGCCGAGCATGCCGGAACCACCTGCCGGACACGCCAAAATCACCTGCGGGCTAGGCCAGAACCACTTGTAGGACTCTCCTGGAGCACCTGCCGGGCATGCGGGAACCACCTCTCAGACGTGCCAGAACCACGCGCGGCACATGACGGAACCCATTACCGGACAGACCGGAACCACCTGCCGGACACGCCAGAATCACCTGCCAAGAACACCGGAACCACCTGAACAGCTCGCCAGAAACACCTGCCGGACATGCCAAAATCACCTGCCGGCTACACCAGAACCTCTTGCCGGACACTCCGGAATCACCTGCCAGACATGATGCAACCAAATGTCAGACGTGCCAGAACCACGTGCCAGAGACACCGGATGCAACTGCCGAGCATGCCGGAACCTCCTGCTCAACTCGCTGTAACCACCTGCCGGGGACGCCAAAATCACCTGTCAGCTAGGCCAGAACCACGTGGCGGACTCTATGGAATCACCCGCCGGGCATGCCGGAACCAGCTCTCAGACGTGCCAGAAGCACGTGCCGGACACGCCGGAACCACCTACTAGAGAGACCGGAACCACCTGCCAGACCCGCCTGAACCACCTGCTGAGTACGCTGGAACAACCTGCTCTACTCGCTGGAGCCACCTGCTGGACACGCCAAAATCACCTGATGGCTACGCCAGCACCACTCGGCAGACAAGCCAGAATCACCTGCAGGGTATGCCGGAACCACCTCTCAGACGTGCCAGAACCCCTTGTCGGACACTCCGGAATCACCTGTCAGGCATGCCGGAACCACCTCTCGAACGTGCCAGAATGACGTGCCAGAGACACCGGATGCACCTGCCGAGCACGCCGGAACCTCCTCTTCGACTCGCCGGAACCACCAGCCAGAGACGCCAAAATCCCCTGCCAGGTAGGCCAGAATCACATGGCGGACGCTCCGGAATCTCCCGCCGGGAAGGTAGGAACCACCTCTCAAACATACTGGAAGCACGTGCCGGACATGCCGGCACCACGTACTGGACAGACCAGAAACACCTGCCGGACCTGCCTGAACCACCTGCTGAGCACACCGGAACAACTTGCTCGACTCGCTGGAGCCACCTGCTGGACACCCCAAAATCACCAGCCAGCTATGCCAGAACCACTTGCCGTACACTCCGGAATCACCTGCTGGTTACACCAGAGCCACTTGGTGGACAATCCAGAATCACCTGCCGGACATGCCAGAACCACCTGTCACACATGCCGGAACCACGTGCCTGACACGCCGGAACCACCTCGCGGACAGACCGGAACCACCTACCAGACATGCCGGAACCACCTGCCGGACACGCCAAAATCACCTGCGGGCTAGGCCAGAACCACTTGTAGGACTCTCCTGGAGCACCTGCCGGGCATGCGGGAACCACCTCTCAGACGTGCCAGAACCACGCGCGGCACATGACGGAACCCATTACCGGACAGACCGGAACCACCTGCCGGACACGCCAGAATCACCTGCCAAGAACACCGGAACCACCTGAACAGCTCGCCAGAAACACCTGCCGGACATGCCAAAATCACCTGCCGGCTACACCAGAACCTCTTGCCGGACACTCCGGAATCACCTGCCAGACATGATGCAACCAAATGTCAGACGTGCCAGAACCACGTGCCAGAGACACCGGATGCAACTGCCGAGCATGCCGGAACCTCCTGCTCAACTCGCTGTAACCACCTGCCGGGGACGCCAAAATCACCTGTCAGCTAGGCCAGAACCACGTGGCGGACTCTATGGAATCACCCGCCGGGCATGCCGGAACCAGCTCTCAGACGTGCCAGAAGCACGTGCCGGACACGCCGGAACCACCTACTAGAGAGACCGGAACCACCTGCCAGACCCGCCTGAACCACCTGCTGAGTACGCTGGAACAACCTGCTCTACTCGCTGGAGCCACCTGCTGGACACGCCAAAATCACCTGATGGCTACGCCAGCACCACTCGGCAGACAAGCCAGAATCACCTGCAGGGTATGCCGGAACCACCTCTCAGACGTGCCAGAACCCCTTGTCGGACACTCCGGAATCACCTGTCAGGCATGCCGGAACCACCTCTCGAACGTGCCAGAATGACGTGCCAGAGACACCGGATGCACCTGCCGAGCACGCCGGAACCTCCTCTTCGACTCGCCGGAACCACCAGCCAGAGACGCCAAAATCCCCTGCCAGGTAGGCCAGAATCACATGGCGGACGCTCCGGAATCTCCCGCCGGGAAGGTAGGAACCACCTCTCAAACATACTGGAAGCACGTGCCGGACATGCCGGCACCACGTACTGGACAGACCAGAAACACCTGCCGGACCTGCCTGAACCACCTGCTGAGCACACCGGAACAACTTGCTCGACTCGCTGGAGCCACCTGCTGGACACCCCAAAATCACCAGCCAGCTATGCCAGAACCACTTGCCGTACACTCCGGAATCACCTGCTGGTTACACCAGAGCCACTTGGTGGACAATCCAGAATCACCTGCCGGACATGCCAGAACCACCTGTCACACATGCCGGAACCACGTGCCTGACACGCCGGAACCACCTCGCGGACAGACCGGAACCACCTACCAGACATGCCTGAACCACCTGCCGAGCATGCCGGAACCACCTGCCGGACACGCCAAAATCACCTGCGGGCTAGGCCAGAACCACTTGTAGGACTCTCCTGGAGCACCTGCCGGGCATGCGGGAACCACCTCTCAGACGTGCCAGAACCACGCGCGGCACATGACGGAACCCATTACCGGACAGACCGGAACCACCTGCCGGACACGCCAGAATCACCTGCCAAGAACACCGGAACCACCTGAACAGCTCGCCAGAAACACCTGCCGGACATGCCAAAATCACCTGCCGGCTACACCAGAACCTCTTGCCGGACACTCCGGAATCACCTGCCAGACATGATGCAACCAAATGTCAGACGTGCCAGAACCACGTGCCAGAGACACCGGATGCAACTGCCGAGCATGCCGGAACCTCCTGCTCAACTCGCTGTAACCACCTGCCGGGGACGCCAAAATCACCTGTCAGCTAGGCCAGAACCACGTGGCGGACTCTATGGAATCACCCGCCGGGCATGCCGGAACCAGCTCTCAGACGTGCCAGAAGCACGTGCCGGACACGCCGGAACCACCTACTAGAGAGACCGGAACCACCTGCCAGACCCGCCTGAACCACCTGCTGAGTACGCTGGAACAACCTGCTCTACTCGCTGGAGCCACCTGCTGGACACGCCAAAATCACCTGATGGCTACGCCAGCACCACTCGGCAGACAAGCCAGAATCACCTGCAGGGTATGCCGGAACCACCTCTCAGACGTGCCAGAACCCCTTGTCGGACACTCCGGAATCACCTGTCAGGCATGCCGGAACCACCTCTCGAACGTGCCAGAATGACGTGCCAGAGACACCGGATGCACCTGCCGAGCACGCCGGAACCTCCTCTTCGACTCGCCGGAACCACCAGCCAGAGACGCCAAAATCCCCTGCCAGGTAGGCCAGAATCACATGGCGGACGCTCCGGAATCTCCCGCCGGGAAGGTAGGAACCACCTCTCAAACATACTGGAAGCACGTGCCGGACATGCCGGCACCACGTACTGGACAGACCAGAAACACCTGCCGGACCTGCCTGAACCACCTGCTGAGCACACCGGAACAACTTGCTCGACTCGCTGGAGCCACCTGCTGGACACCCCAAAATCACCAGCCAGCTATGCCAGAACCACTTGCCGTACACTCCGGAATCACCTGCTGGTTACACCAGAGCCACTTGGTGGACAATCCAGAATCACCTGCCGGACATGCCAGAACCACCTGTCACACATGCCGGAACCACGTGCCTGACACGCCGGAACCACCTCGCGGACAGACCGGAACCACCTACCAGACATGCCTGAACCACCTGCCGAGCATGCCGGAACCACCTGCCGGACACGCCAAAATCACCTGCGGGCTAGGCCAGAACCACTTGTAGGACTCTCCTGGAGCACCTGCCGGGCATGCGGGAACCACCTCTCAGACGTGCCAGAACCACGCGCGGCACATGACGGAACCCATTACCGGACAGACCGGAACCACCTGCCGGACACGCCAGAATCACCTGCCAAGAACACCGGAACCACCTGAACAGCTCGCCAGAAACACCTGCCGGACATGCCAAAATCACCTGCCGGCTACACCAGAACCTCTTGCCGGACACTCCGGAATCACCTGCCAGACATGATGCAACCAAATGTCAGACGTGCCAGAACCACGTGCCAGAGACACCGGATGCAACTGCCGAGCATGCCGGAACCTCCTGCTCAACTCGCTGTAACCACCTGCCGGGGACGCCAAAATCACCTGTCAGCTAGGCCAGAACCACGTGGCGGACTCTATGGAATCACCCGCCGGGCATGCCGGAACCAGCTCTCAGACGTGCCAGAAGCACGTGCCGGACACGCCGGAACCACCTACTAGAGAGACCGGAACCACCTGCCAGACCCGCCTGAACCACCTGCTGAGTACGCTGGAACAACCTGCTCTACTCGCTGGAGCCACCTGCTGGACACGCCAAAATCACCTGATGGCTACGCCAGCACCACTCGGCAGACAAGCCAGAATCACCTGCAGGGTATGCCGGAACCACCTCTCAGACGTGCCAGAACCCCTTGTCGGACACTCCGGAATCACCTGTCAGGCATGCCGGAACCACCTCTCGAACGTGCCAGAATGACGTGCCAGAGACACCGGATGCACCTGCTGAGCACGCCGGAACCTCCTCTTCGACTCGCCGGAACCACCAGCCAGAGACGCCAAAATCCCCTGCCAGGTAGGCCAGAATCACATGGCGGACGCTCCGGAATCTCCCGCCGGGAAGGTAGGAACCACCTCTCAAACATACTGGAAGCACGTGCCGGACATGCCGGCACCACGTACTGGACAGACCAGAAACACCTGCCGGACCTGCCTGAACCACCTGCTGAGCACACCGGAACAACTTGCTCGACTCGCTGGAGCCACCTGCTGGACACCCCAAAATCACCAGCCAGCTATGCCAGAACCACTTGCCGTACACTCCGGAATCACCTGCTGGTTACACCAGAGCCACTTGGTGGACAATCCAGAATCACCTGCCGGACATGCCAGAACCACCTGTCACACATGCCGGAACCACGTGCCTGACACGCCGGAACCACCTCGCGGACAGACCGGAACCACCTACCAGACATGCCGGAACCACCTGCCGGACACGCCAAAATCACCTGCGGGCTAGGCCAGAACCACTTGTAGGACTCTCCTGGAGCACCTGCCGGGCATGCGGGAACCACCTCTCAGACGTGCCAGAACCACGCGCGGCACATGACGGAACCCATTACCGGACAGACCGGAACCACCTGCCGGACACGCCAGAATCACCTGCCAAGAACACCGGAACCACCTGAACAGCTCGCCAGAAACACCTGCCGGACATGCCAAAATCACCTGCCGGCTACACCAGAACCTCTTGCCGGACACTCCGGAATCACCTGCCAGACATGATGCAACCAAATGTCAGACGTGCCAGAACCACGTGCCAGAGACACCGGATGCAACTGCCGAGCATGCCGGAACCTCCTGCTCAACTCGCTGTAACCACCTGCCGGGGACGCCAAAATCACCTGTCAGCTAGGCCAGAACCACGTGGCGGACTCTATGGAATCACCCGCCGGGCATGCCGGAACCAGCTCTCAGACGTGCCAGAAGCACGTGCCGGACACGCCGGAACCACCTACTAGAGAGACCGGAACCACCTGCCAGACCCGCCTGAACCACCTGCTGAGTACGCTGGAACAACCTGCTCTACTCGCTGGAGCCACCTGCTGGACACGCCAAAATCACCTGATGGCTACGCCAGCACCACTCGGCAGACAAGCCAGAATCACCTGCAGGGTATGCCGGAACCACCTCTCAGACGTGCCAGAACCCCTTGTCGGACACTCCGGAATCACCTGTCAGGCATGCCGGAACCACCTCTCGAACGTGCCAGAATGACGTGCCAGAGACACCGGATGCACCTGCCGAGCACGCCGGAACCTCCTCTTCGACTCGCCGGAACCACCAGCCAGAGACGCCAAAATCCCCTGCCAGGTAGGCCAGAATCACATGGCGGACGCTCCGGAATCTCCCGCCGGGAAGGTAGGAACCACCTCTCAAACATACTGGAAGCACGTGCCGGACATGCCGGCACCACGTACTGGACAGACCAGAAACACCTGCCGGACCTGCCTGAACCACCTGCTGAGCACACCGGAACAACTTGCTCGACTCGCTGGAGCCACCTGCTGGACACCCCAAAATCACCAGCCAGCTATGCCAGAACCACTTGCCGTACACTCCGGAATCACCTGCTGGTTACACCAGAGCCACTTGGTGGACAATCCAGAATCACCTGCCGGACATGCCAGAACCACCTGTCACACATGCCGGAACCACGTGCCTGACACGCCGGAACCACCTCGCGGACAGACCGGAACCACCTACCAGACATGCCGGAACCACCTGCCGGACACGCCAAAATCACCTGCGGGCTAGGCCAGAACCACTTGTAGGACTCTCCTGGAGCACCTGCCGGGCATGCGGGAACCACCTCTCAGACGTGCCAGAACCACGCGCGGCACATGACGGAACCCATTACCGGACAGACCGGAACCACCTGCCGGACATGCCAGAATCACCTGCCAAGAACACCGGAACCACCTGAACAGCTCGCCAGAAACACCTGCCGGACATGCCAAAATCACCTGCCGGCTACACCAGAACCTCTTGCCGGACACTCCGGAATCACCTGCCAGACATGATGCAACCAAATGTCAGACGTGCCAGAACCACGTGCCAGAGACACCGGATGCAACTGCCGAGCATGCCGGAACCTCCTGCTCAACTCGCTGTAACCACCTGCCGGGGACGCCAAAATCACCTGTCAGCTAGGCCAGAACCACGTGGCGGACTCTATGGAATCACCCGCCGGGCATGCCGGAACCAGCTCTCAGACGTGCCAGAAGCACGTGCCGGACACGCCGGAACCACCTACTAGAGAGACCGGAACCACCTGCCAGACCCGCCTGAACCACCTGCTGAGTACGCTGGAACAACCTGCTCTACTCGCTGGAGCCACCTGCTGGACACGCCAAAATCACCTGATGGCTACGCCAGCACCACTCGGCAGACAAGCCAGAATCACCTGCAGGGTATGCCGGAACCACCTCTCAGACGTGCCAGAACCCCTTGTCGGACACTCCGGAATCACCTGTCAGGCATGCCGGAACCACCTCTCGAACGTGCCAGAATGACGTGCCAGAGACACCGGATGCACCTGCTGAGCACGCCGGAACCTCCTCTTCGACTCGCCGGAACCACCAGCCAGAGACGCCAAAATCCCCTGCCAGGTAGGCCAGAATCACATGGCGGACGCTCCGGAATCTCCCGCCGGGAAGGTAGGAACCACCTCTCAAACATACTGGAAGCACGTGCCGGACATGCCGGCACCACGTACTGGACAGACCAGAAACACCTGCCGGACCTGCCTGAACCACCTGCTGAGCACACCGGAACAACTTGCTCGACTCGCTGGAGCCACCTGCTGGACACCCCAAAATCACCAGCCAGCTATGCCAGAACCACTTGCCGTACACTCCGGAATCACCTGCTGGTTACACCAGAGCCACTTGGTGGACAATCCAGAATCACCTGCCGGACATGCCAGAACCACCTGTCACACATGCCGGAACCACGTGCCTGACACGCCGGAACCACCTCGCGGACAGACCGGAACCACCTACCAGACATGCCGGAACCACCTGCCAGACACGCCAAAATCACCTGCGGGCTAGGCCAGAACCACTTGTAGGACTCTCCTGGAGCACCTGCCGGGCATGCGGGAACCACCTCTCAGACGTGCCAGAACCACGCGCGGCACATGACGGAACCCATTACCGGACAGACCGGAACCACCTGCCGGACATGCCAGAATCACCTGCCAAGAACACCGGAACCACCTGAACAGCTCGCCAGAAACACCTGCCGGACATGCCAAAATCACCTGCCGGCTACACCAGAACCTCTTGCCGGACACTCCGGAATCACCTGCCAGACATGATGCAACCAAATGTCAGACGTGCCAGAACCACGTGCCAGAGACACCGGATGCAACTGCCGAGCATGCCGGAACCTCCTGCTCAACTCGCTGTAACCACCTGCCGGGGACGCCAAAATCACCTGTCAGCTAGGCCAGAACCACGTGGCGGACTCTATGGAATCACCCGCCGGGCATGCCGGAACCAGCTCTCAGACGTGCCAGAAGCACGTGCCGGACACGCCGGAACCACCTACTAGAGAGACCGGAACCACCTGCCAGACCCGCCTGAACCACCTGCTGAGTACGCTGGAACAACCTGCTCTACTCGCTGGAGCCACCTGCTGGACACGCCAAAATCACCTGATGGCTACGCCAGCACCACTCGGCAGACAAGCCAGAATCACCTGCAGGGTATGCCGGAACCACCTCTCAGACGTGCCAGAACCCCTTGTCGGACACTCCGGAATCACCTGTCAGGCATGCCGGAACCACCTCTCGAACGTGCCAGAATGACGTGCCAGAGACACCGGATGCACCTGCCGAGCACGCCGGAACCTCCTCTTCGACTCGCCGGAACCACCAGCCAGAGACGCCAAAATCCCCTGCCAGGTAGGCCAGAATCACATGGCGGACGCTCCGGAATCTCCCGCCGGGAAGGTAGGAACCACCTCTCAAACATACTGGAAGCACGTGCCGGACATGCCGGCACCACGTACTGGACAGACCAGAAACACCTGCCGGACCTGCCTGAACCACCTGCTGAGCACACCGGAACAACTTGCTCGACTCGCTGGAGCCACCTGCTGGACACCCCAAAATCACCAGCCAGCTATGCCAGAACCACTTGCCGTACACTCCGGAATCACCTGCTGGTTACACCAGAGCCACTTGGTGGACAATCCAGAATCACCTGCCGGACATGCCAGAACCACCTGTCACACATGCCGGAACCACGTGCCTGACACGCCGCAACCACCTCGCGGACAGACCGGAACCACCTACCAGACATGCCTGAACCACCTGCCGAGCATGCCGGAACCACCTGCCGGACACGCCAAAATCACCTGCGGGCTAGGCCAGAACCACTTGTAGGACTCTCCTGGAGCACCTGCCGGGCATGCGGGAACCACCTCTCAGACGTGCCAGAACCACGCGCGGCACATGACGGAACCCATTACCGGACAGACCGGAACCACCTGCCGGACATGCCAGAATCACCTGCCAAGAACACCGGAACCACCTGAACAGCTCGCCAGAAACACCTGCCGGACATGCCAAAATCACCTGCCGGCTACACCAGAACCTCTTGCCGGACACTCCGGAATCACCTGCCAGACATGATGCAACCAAATGTCAGACGTGCCAGAAACACGTGCCAGAGACACCGGATGCAACTGCCGAGCATGCCGGAACCTCCTGCTCAACTCGCTGTAACCACCTGCCGGGGACGCCAAAATCACCTGTCAGCTAGGCCAGAACCACGTGGCGGACTCTATGGAATCACCCGCCGGGCATGCCGGAACCAGCTCTCAGACGTGCCAGAAGCACGTGCCGGACACGCCGGAACCACCTACTAGAGAGACCGGAACCACCTGCCAGACCCGCCTGAACCACCTGCTGAGTACGCTGGAACAACCTGCTCTACTCGCTGGAGCCACCTGCTGGACACGCCAAAATCACCTGATGGCTACGCCAGCACCACTCGGCAGACAAGCCAGAATCACCTGCAGGGTATGCCGGAACCACCTCTCAGACGTGCCAGAACCCCTTGTCGGACACTCCGGAATCACCTGTCAGGCATGCCGGAACCACCTCTCGAACGTGCCAGAATGACGTGCCAGAGACACCGGATGCACCTGCTGAGCACGCCGGAACCTCCTCTTCGACTCGCCGGAACCACCAGCCAGAGACGCCAAAATCCCCTGCCAGGTAGGCCAGAATCACATGGCGGACGCTCCGGAATCTCCCGCCGGGAAGGTAGGAACCACCTCTCAAACATACTGGAAGCACGTGCCGGACATGCCGGCACCACGTACTGGACAGACCAGAAACACCTGCCGGACCTGCCTGAACCACCTGCTGAGCACACCGGAACAACTTGCTCGACTCGCTGGAGCCACCTGCTGGACACCCCAAAATCACCAGCCAGCTATGCCAGAACCACTTGCCGTACACTCCGGAATCACCTGCTGGTTACACCAGAGCCACTTGGTGGACAATCCAGAATCACCTGCCGGACATGCCAGAACCACCTGTCACACATGCCGGAACCACGTGCCTGACACGCCGGAACCACCTCGCGGACAGACCGGAACCACCTACCAGACATGCCGGAACCACCTGCCGGACACGCCAAAATCACCTGCGGGCTAGGCCAGAACCACTTGTAGGACTCTCCTGGAGCACCTGCCGGGCATGCGGGAACCACCTCTCAGACGTGCCAGAACCACGCGCGGCACATGACGGAACCCATTACCGGACAGACC
This sequence comes from Equus asinus, assembly GCF_041296235.1. Taxonomy (NCBI): domain Eukaryota; kingdom Metazoa; phylum Chordata; class Mammalia; order Perissodactyla; family Equidae; genus Equus; species Equus asinus. Next base: position 132,308 of record NW_027225206.1, read on the forward strand.
GGAACCACCTGCCGGACACGCCAGAATCACCTGCCAAGAACACCGGAACCACCTGAACAGCTCGCCAGAAACACCTGCCGGACATGCCAAAATCACCTGCCGGCTACACCAGAACCTCTTGCCGGACACTCCGGAATCACCTGCCAGACATGATGCAACCAAATGTCAGACGTGCCAGAACCACGTGCCAGAGACACCGGATGCAACTGCCGAGCATGCCGGAACCTCCTGCTCAACTCGCTGTAACCACCTGCCGGGGACGCCAAAATCACCTGTCAGCTAGGCCAGAACCACGTGGCGGACTCTATGGAATCACCCGCCGGGCATGCCGGAACCAGCTCTCAGACGTGCCAGAAGCACGTGCCGGACACGCCGGAACCACCTACTAGAGAGACCGGAACCACCTGCCAGACCCGCCTGAACCACCTGCTGAGTACGCTGGAACAACCTGCTCTACTCGCTGGAGCCACCTGCTGGACACGCCAAAATCACCTGATGGCTACGCCAGCACCACTCGGCAGACAAGCCAGAATCACCTGCAGGGTATGCCGGAACCACCTCTCAGACGTGCCAGAACCCCTTGTCGGACACTCCGGAATCACCTGTCAGGCATGCCGGAACCACCTCTCGAACGTGCCAGAATGACGTGCCAGAGACACCGGATGCACCTGCCGAGCACGCCGGAACCTCCTCTTCGACTCGCCGGAACCACCAGCCAGAGACGCCAAAATCCCCTGCCAGGTAGGCCAGAATCACATGGCGGACGCTCCGGAATCTCCCGCCGGGAAGGTAGGAACCACCTCTCAAACATACTGGAAGCACGTGCCGGACATGCCGGCACCACGTACTGGACAGACCAGAAACACCTGCCGGACCTGCCTGAACCACCTGCTGAGCACACCGGAACAACTTGCTCGACTCGCTGGAGCCACCTGCTGGACACCCCAAAATCACCAGCCAGCTATGCCAGAACCACTTGCCGTACACTCCGGAATCACCTGCTGGTTACACCAGAGCCACTTGGTGGACAATCCAGAATCACCTGCCGGACATGCCAGAACCACCTGTCACACATGCCGGAACCACGTGCCTGACACGCCGGAACCACCTCGCGGACAGACCGGAACCACCTACCAGACATGCCGGAACCACCTGCCAGACACGCCAAAATCACCTGCGGGCTAGGCCAGAACCACTTGTAGGACTCTCCTGGAGCACCTGCCGGGCATGCGGGAACCACCTCTCAGACGTGCCAGAACCACGCGCGGCACATGACGGAACCCATTACCGGACAGACCGGAACCACCTGCCGGACATGCCAGAATCACCTGCCAAGAACACCGGAACCACCTGAACAGCTCGCCAGAAACACCTGCCGGACATGCCAAAATCACCTGCCGGCTACACCAGAACCTCTTGCCGGACACTCCGGAATCACCTGCCAGACATGATGCAACCAAATGTCAGACGTGCCAGAACCACGTGCCAGAGACACCGGATGCAACTGCCGAGCATGCCGGAACCTCCTGCTCAACTCGCTGTAACCACCTGCCGGGGACGCCAAAATCACCTGTCAGCTAGGCCAGAACCACGTGGCGGACTCTATGGAATCACCCGCCGGGCATGCCGGAACCAGCTCTCAGACGTGCCAGAAGCACGTGCCGGACACGCCGGAACCACCTACTAGAGAGACCGGAACCACCTGCCAGACCCGCCTGAACCACCTGCTGAGTACGCTGGAACAACCTGCTCTACTCGCTGGAGCCACCTGCTGGACACGCCAAAATCACCTGATGGCTACGCCAGCACCACTCGGCAGACAAGCCAGAATCACCTGCAGGGTATGCCGGAACCACCTCTCAGACGTGCCAGAACCCCTTGTCGGACACTCCGGAATCACCTGTCAGGCATGCCGGAACCACCTCTCGAACGTGCCAGAATGACGTGCCAGAGACACCGGATGCACCTGCCGAGCACGCCGGAACCTCCTCTTCGACTCGCCGGAACCACCAGCCAGAGACGCCAAAATCCCCTGCCAGGTAGGCCAGAATCACATGGCGGACGCTCCGGAATCTCCCGCCGGGAAGGTAGGAACCACCTCTCAAACATACTGGAAGCACGTGCCGGACATGCCGGCACCACGTACTGGACAGACCAGAAACACCTGCCGGACCTGCCTGAACCACCTGCTGAGCACACCGGAACAACTTGCTCGACTCGCTGGAGCCACCTGCTGGACACCCCAAAATCACCAGCCAGCTATGCCAGAACCACTTGCCGTACACTCCGGAATCACCTGCTGGTTACACCAGAGCCACTTGGTGGACAATCCAGAATCACCTGCCGGACATGCCAGAACCACCTGTCACACATGCCGGAACCACGTGCCTGACACGCCGCAACCACCTCGCGGACAGACCGGAACCACCTACCAGACATGCCTGAACCACCTGCCGAGCATGCCGGAACCACCTGCCGGACACGCCAAAATCACCTGCGGGCTAGGCCAGAACCACTTGTAGGACTCTCCTGGAGCACCTGCCGGGCATGCGGGAACCACCTCTCAGACGTGCCAGAACCACGCGCGGCACATGACGGAACCCATTACCGGACAGACCGGAACCACCTGCCGGACATGCCAGAATCACCTGCCAAGAACACCGGAACCACCTGAACAGCTCGCCAGAAACACCTGCCGGACATGCCAAAATCACCTGCCGGCTACACCAGAACCTCTTGCCGGACACTCCGGAATCACCTGCCAGACATGATGCAACCAAATGTCAGACGTGCCAGAAACACGTGCCAGAGACACCGGATGCAACTGCCGAGCATGCCGGAACCTCCTGCTCAACTCGCTGTAACCACCTGCCGGGGACGCCAAAATCACCTGTCAGCTAGGCCAGAACCACGTGGCGGACTCTATGGAATCACCCGCCGGGCATGCCGGAACCAGCTCTCAGACGTGCCAGAAGCACGTGCCGGACACGCCGGAACCACCTACTAGAGAGACCGGAACCACCTGCCAGACCCGCCTGAACCACCTGCTGAGTACGCTGGAACAACCTGCTCTACTCGCTGGAGCCACCTGCTGGACACGCCAAAATCACCTGATGGCTACGCCAGCACCACTCGGCAGACAAGCCAGAATCACCTGCAGGGTATGCCGGAACCACCTCTCAGACGTGCCAGAACCCCTTGTCGGACACTCCGGAATCACCTGTCAGGCATGCCGGAACCACCTCTCGAACGTGCCAGAATGACGTGCCAGAGACACCGGATGCACCTGCTGAGCACGCCGGAACCTCCTCTTCGACTCGCCGGAACCACCAGCCAGAGACGCCAAAATCCCCTGCCAGGTAGGCCAGAATCACATGGCGGACGCTCCGGAATCTCCCGCCGGGAAGGTAGGAACCACCTCTCAAACATACTGGAAGCACGTGCCGGACATGCCGGCACCACGTACTGGACAGACCAGAAACACCTGCCGGACCTGCCTGAACCACCTGCTGAGCACACCGGAACAACTTGCTCGACTCGCTGGAGCCACCTGCTGGACACCCCAAAATCACCAGCCAGCTATGCCAGAACCACTTGCCGTACACTCCGGAATCACCTGCTGGTTACACCAGAGCCACTTGGTGGACAATCCAGAATCACCTGCCGGACATGCCAGAACCACCTGTCACACATGCCGGAACCACGTGCCTGACACGCCGGAACCACCTCGCGGACAGACCGGAACCACCTACCAGACATGCCGGAACCACCTGCCGGACACGCCAAAATCACCTGCGGGCTAGGCCAGAACCACTTGTAGGACTCTCCTGGAGCACCTGCCGGGCATGCGGGAACCACCTCTCAGACGTGCCAGAACCACGCGCGGCACATGACGGAACCCATTACCGGACAGACCGGAACCACCTGCTGGACACGCCAGAATCACCTGCCAAGAACACCGGAACCACCTGAACAGCTCGCCAGAAACACCTGCCGGACATGCCAAAATCACCTGCCGGCTACACCAGAACCTCTTGCCGGACACTCCGGAATCACCTGCCAGACATGATGCAACCAAATGTCAGACGTGCCAGAACCACGTGCCAGAGACACCGGATGCAACTGCCGAGCATGCCGGAACCTCCTGCTCAACTCGCTGTAACCACCTGCCGGGGACGCCAAAATCACCTGTCAGCTAGGCCAGAACCACGTGGCGGACTCTATGGAATCACCCGCCGGGCATGCCGGAACCAGCTCTCAGACGTGCCAGAAGCACGTGCCGGACACGCCGGAACCACCTACTAGAGAGACCGGAACCACCTGCCAGACCCGCCTGAACCACCTGCTGAGTACGCTGGAACAACCTGCTCTACTCGCTGGAGCCACCTGCTGGACACGCCAAAATCACCTGATGGCTACGCCAGCACCACTCGGCAGACAAGCCAGAATCACCTGCAGGGTATGCCGGAACCACCTCTCAGACGTGCCAGAACCCCTTGTCGGACACTCCGGAATCACCTGTCAGGCATGCCGGAACCACCTCTCGAACGTGCCAGAATGACGTGCCAGAGACACCGGATGCACCTGCTGAGCACGCCGGAACCTCCTCTTCGACTCGCCGGAACCACCAGCCAGAGACGCCAAAATCCCCTGCCAGGTAGGCCAGAATCACATGGCGGACGCTCCGGAATCTCCCGCCGGGAAGGTAGGAACCACCTCTCAAACATACTGGAAGCACGTGCCGGACATGCCGGCACCACGTACTGGACAGACCAGAAACACCTGCCGGACCTGCCTGAACCACCTGCTGAGCACACCGGAACAACTTGCTCGACTCGCTGGAGCCACCTGCTGGACACCCCAAAATCACCAGCCAGCTATGCCAGAACCACTTGCCGTACACTCCGGAATCACCTGCTGGTTACACCAGAGCCACTTGGTGGACAATCCAGAATCACCTGCCGGACATGCCAGAACCACCTGTCACACATGCCGGAACCACGTGCCTGACACGCCGCAACCACCTCGCGGACAGACCGGAACCACCTACCAGACATGCCTGAACCACCTGCCGAGCATGCCGGAACCACCTGCCGGACACGCCAAAATCACCTGCGGGCTAGGCCAGAACCACTTGTAGGACTCTCCTGGAGCACCTGCCGGGCATGCGGGAACCACCTCTCAGACGTGCCAGAACCACGCGCGGCACATGACGGAACCCATTACCGGACAGACCGGAACCACCTGCCGGACATGCCAGAATCACCTGCCAAGAACACCGGAACCACCTGAACAGCTCGCCAGAAACACCTGCCGGACATGCCAAAATCACCTGCCGGCTACACCAGAACCTCTTGCCGGACACTCCGGAATCACCTGCCAGACATGATGCAACCAAATGTCAGACGTGCCAGAACCACGTGCCAGAGACACCGGATGCAACTGCCGAGCATGCCGGAACCTCCTGCTCAACTCGCTGTAACCACCTGCCGGGGACGCCAAAATCACCTGTCAGCTAGGCCAGAACCACGTGGCGGACTCTATGGAATCACCCGCCGGGCATGCCGGAACCAGCTCTCAGACGTGCCAGAAGCACGTGCCGGACACGCCGGAACCACCTACTAGAGAGACCGGAACCACCTGCCAGACCCGCCTGAACCACCTGCTGAGTACGCTGGAACAACCTGCTCTACTCGCTGGAGCCACCTGCTGGACACGCCAAAATCACCTGATGGCTACGCCAGCACCACTCGGCAGACAAGCCAGAATCACCTGCAGGGTATGCCGGAACCACCTCTCAGACGTGCCAGAACCCCTTGTCGGACACTCCGGAATCACCTGTCAGGCATGCCGGAACCACCTCTCGAACGTGCCAGAATGACGTGCCAGAGACACCGGATGCACCTGCTGAGCACGCCGGAACCTCCTCTTCGACTCGCCGGAACCACCAGCCAGAGACGCCAAAATCCCCTGCCAGGTAGGCCAGAATCACATGGCGGACGCTCCGGAATCTCCCGCCGGGAAGGTAGGAACCACCTCTCAAACATACTGGAAGCACGTGCCGGACATGCCGGCACCACGTACTGGACAGACCAGAAACACCTGCCGGACCTGCCTGAACCACCTGCTGAGCACACCGGAACAACTTGCTCGACTCGCTGGAGCCACCTGCTGGACACCCCAAAATCACCAGCCAGCTATGCCAGAACCACTTGCCGTACACTCCGGAATCACCTGCTGGTTACACCAGAGCCACTTGGTGGACAATCCAGAATCACCTGCCGGACATGCCAGAACCACCTGTCACACATGCCGGAACCACGTGCCTGACACGCCGGAACCACCTCGCGGACAGACCGGAACCACCTACCAGACATGCCGGAACCACCTGCCGGACACGCCAAAATCACCTGCGGGCTAGGCCAGAACCACTTGTAGGACTCTCCTGGAGCACCTGCCGGGCATGCGGGAACCACCTCTCAGACGTGCCAGAACCACGCGCGGCACATGACGGAACCCATTACCGGACAGACCGGAACCACCTGCCGGACACGCCAGAATCACCTGCCAAGAACACCGGAACCACCTGAACAGCTCGCCAGAAACACCTGCCGGACATGCCAAAATCACCTGCCGGCTACACCAGAACCTCTTGCCGGACACTCCGGAATCACCTGCCAGACATGATGCAACCAAATGTCAGACGTGCCAGAACCACGTGCCAGAGACACCGGATGCAACTGCCGAGCATGCCGGAACCTCCTGCTCAACTCGCTGTAACCACCTGCCGGGGACGCCAAAATCACCTGTCAGCTAGGCCAGAACCACGTGGCGGACTCTATGGAATCACCCGCCGGGCATGCCGGAACCAGCTCTCAGACGTGCCAGAAGCACGTGCCGGACACGCCGGAACCACCTACTAGAGAGACCGGAACCACCTGCCAGACCCGCCTGAACCACCTGCTGAGTACGCTGGAACAACCTGCTCTACTCGCTGGAGCCACCTGCTGGACACGCCAAAATCACCTGATGGCTACGCCAGCACCACTCGGCAGACAAGCCAGAATCACCTGCAGGGTATGCCGGAACCACCTCTCAGACGTGCCAGAACCCCTTGTCGGACACTCCGGAATCACCTGTCAGGCATGCCGGAACCACCTCTCGAACGTGCCAGAATGACGTGCCAGAGACACCGGATGCACCTGCCGAGCACGCCGGAACCTCCTCTTCGACTCGCCGGAACCACCAGCCAGAGACGCCAAAATCCCCTGCCAGGTAGGCCAGAATCACATGGCGGACGCTCCGGAATCTCCCGCCGGGAAGGTAGGAACCACCTCTCAAACATACTGGAAGCACGTGCCGGACATGCCGGCACCACGTACTGGACAGACCAGAAACACCTGCCGGACCTGCCTGAACCACCTGCTGAGCACACCGGAACAACTTGCTCGACTCGCTGGAGCCACCTGCTGGACACCCCAAAATCACCAGCCAGCTATGCCAGAACCACTTGCCGTACACTCCGGAATCACCTGCTGGTTACACCAGAGCCACTTGGTGGACAATCCAGAATCACCTGCCGGACATGCCAGAACCACCTGTCACACATGCCGGAACCACGTGCCTGACACGCCGGAACCACCTCGCGGACAGACCGGAACCACCTACCAGACATGCCTGAACCACCTGCCGAGCATGCCGGAACCACCTGCCGGACACGCCAAAATCACCTGCGGGCTAGGCCAGAACCACTTGTAGGACTCTCCTGGAGCACCTGCCGGGCATGCGGGAACCACCTCTCAGACGTGCCAGAACCACGCGCGGCACATGACGGAACCCATTACCGGACAGACCGGAACCACCTGCCGGACATGCCAGAATCACCTGCCAAGAACACCGGAACCACCTGAACAGCTCGCCAGAAACACCTGCCGGACATGCCAAAATCACCTGCCGGCTACACCAGAACCTCTTGCCGGACACTCCGGAATCACCTGCCAGACATGATGCAACCAAATGTCAGACGTGCCAGAACCACGTGCCAGAGACACCGGATGCAACTGCCGAGCATGCCGGAACCTCCTGCTCAACTCGCTGTAACCACCTGCCGGGGACGCCAAAATCACCTGTCAGCTAGGCCAGAACCACGTGGCGGACTCTATGGAATCACCCGCCGGGCATGCCGGAACCAGCTCTCAGACGTGCCAGAAGCACGTGCCGGACACGCCGGAACCACCTACTAGAGAGACCGGAACCACCTGCCAGACCCGCCTGAACCACCTGCTGAGTACGCTGGAACAACCTGCTCTACTCGCTGGAGCCACCTGCTGGACACGCCAAAATCACCTGATGGCTACGCCAGCACCACTCGGCAGACAAGCCAGAATCACCTGCAGGGTATGCCGGAACCACCTCTCAGACGTGCCAGAACCCCTTGTCGGACACTCCGGAATCACCTGTCAGGCATGCCGGAACCACCTCTCGAACGTGCCAGAATGACGTGCCAGAGACACCGGATGCACCTGCCGAGCACGCCGGAACCTCCTCTTCGACTCGCCGGAACCACCAGCCAGAGACGCCAAAATCCCCTGCCAGGTAGGCCAGAATCACATGGCGGACGCTCCGGAATCTCCCGCCGGGAAGGTAGGAACCACCTCTCAAACATACTGGAAGCACGTGCCGGACATGCCGGCACCACGTACTGGACAGACCAGAAACACCTGCCGGACCTGCCTGAACCACCTGCTGAGCACACCGGAACAACTTGCTCGACTCGCTGGAGCCACCTGCTGGACACCCCAAAATCACCAGCCAGCTATGCCAGAACCACTTGCCGTACACTCCGGAATCACCTGCTGGTTACACCAGAGCCACTTGGTGGACAATCCAGAATCACCTGCCGGACATGCCAGAACCACCTGTCACACATGCCGGAACCACGTGCCTGACACGCCGCAACCACCTCGCGGACAGACCGGAACCACCTACCAGACATGCCTGAACCACCTGCCGAGCATGCCGGAACCACCTGCCGGACACGCCAAAATCACCTGCGGGCTAGGCCAGAACCACTTGTAGGACTCTCCTGGAGCACCTGCCGGGCATGCGGGAACCACCTCTCAGACGTGCCAGAACCACGCGCGGCACATGACGGAACCCATTACCGGACAGACCGGAACCACCTGCCGGACACGCCAGAATCACCTGCCAAGAACACCGGAACCACCTGAACAGCTCGCCAGAAACACCTGCCGGACATGCCAAAATCACCTGCCGGCTACACCAGAACCTCTTGCCGGACACTCCGGAATCACCTGCCAGACATGATGCAACCAAATGTCAGACGTGCCAGAACCACGTGCCAGAGACACCGGATGCAACTGCCGAGCATGCCGGAACCTCCTGCTCAACTCGCTGTAACCACCTGCCGGGGACGCCAAAATCACCTGTCAGCTAGGCCAGAACCACGTGGCGGACTCTATGGAATCACCCGCCGGGCATGCCGGAACCAGCTCTCAGACGTGCCAGAAGCACGTGCCGGACACGCCGGAACCACCTACTAGAGAGACCGGAACCACCTGCCAGACCCGCCTGAACCACCTGCTGAGTACGCTGGAACAACCTGCTCTACTCGCTGGAGCCACCTGCTGGACACGCCAAAATCACCTGATGGCTACGCCAGCACCACTCGGCAGACAAGCCAGAATCACCTGCAGGGTATGCCGGAACCACCTCTCAGACGTGCCAGAACCCCTTGTCGGACACTCCGGAATCACCTGTCAGGCATGCCGGAACCACCTCTCGAACGTGCCAGAATGACGTGCCAGAGACACCGGATGCACCTGCCGAGCACGCCGGAACCTCCTCTTCGACTCGCCGGAACCACCAGCCAGAGACGCCAAAATCCCCTGCCAGGTAGGCCAGAATCACATGGCGGACGCTCCGGAATCTCCCGCCGGGAAGGTAGGAACCACCTCTCAAACATACTGGAAGCACGTGCCGGACATGCCGGCACCACGTACTGGACAGACCAGAAACACCTGCCGGACCTGCCTGAACCACCTGCTGAGCACACCGGAACAACTTGCTCGACTCGCTGGAGCCACCTGCTGGACACCCCAAAATCACCAGCCAGCTATGCCAGAACCACTTGCCGTACACTCCGGAATCACCTGCTGGTTACACCAGAGCCACTTGGTGGACAATCCAGAATCACCTGCCGGACATGCCAGAACCACCTGTCACACATGCCGGAACCACGTGCCTGACACGCCGGAACCACCTCGCGGACAGACCGGAACCACCTACCAGACATGCCTGAACCACCTGCCGAGCATGCCGGAACCACCTGCCGGACACGCCAAAATCACCTGCGGGCTAGGCCAGAACCACTTGTAGGACTCTCCTGGAGCACCTGCCGGGCATGCGGGAACCACCTCTCAGACGTGCCAGAACCACGCGCGGCACATGACGGAACCCATTACCGGACAGACCGGAACCACCTGCCGGACACGCCAGAATCACCTGCCAAGAACACCGGAACCACCTGAACAGCTCGCCAGAAACACCTGCCGGACATGCCAAAATCACCTGCCGGCTACACCAGAACCTCTTGCCGGACACTCCGGAATCACCTGCCAGACATGATGCAACCAAATGTCAGACGTGCCAGAACCACGTGCCAGAGACACCGGATGCAACTGCCGAGCATGCCGGAACCTCCTGCTCAACTCGCTGTAACCACCTGCCGGGGACGCCAAAATCACCTGTCAGCTAGGCCAGAACCACGTGGCGGACTCTATGGAATCACCCGCCGGGCATGCCGGAACCAGCTCTCAGACGTGCCAGAAGCACGTGCCGGACACGCCGGAACCACCTACTAGAGAGACCGGAACCACCTGCCAGACCCGCCTGAACCACCTGCTGAGTACGCTGGAACAACCTGCTCTACTCGCTGGAGCCACCTGCTGGACACGCCAAAATCACCTGATGGCTACGCCAGCACCACTCGGCAGACAAGCCAGAATCACCTGCAGGGTATGCCGGAACCACCTCTCAGACGTGCCAGAACCCCTTGTCGGACACTCCGGAATCACCTGTCAGGCATGCCGGAACCACCTCTCGAACGTGCCAGAATGACGTGCCAGAGACACCGGATGCACCTGCCGAGCACGCCGGAACCTCCTCTTCGACTCGCCGGAACCACCAGCCAGAGACGCCAAAATCCCCTGCCAGGTAGGCCAGAATCACATGGCGGACGCTCCGGAATCTCCCGCCGGGAAGGTAGGAACCACCTCTCAAACATACTGGAAGCACGTGCCGGACATGCCGGCACCACGTACTGGACAGACCAGAAACACCTGCCGGACCTGCCTGAACCACCTGCTGAGCACACCGGAACAACTTGCTCGACTCGCTGGAGCCACCTGCTGGACACCCCAAAATCACCAGCCAGCTATGCCAGAACCACTTGCCGTACACTCCGGAATCACCTGCTGGTTACACCAGAGCCACTTGGTGGACAATCCAGAATCACCTGCCGGACATGCCAGAACCACCTGTCACACATGCCGGAACCACGTGCCTGACACGCCGGAACCACCTCGCGGACAGACCGGAACCACCTACCAGACATGCCTGAACCACCTGCCGAGCATGCCGGAACCACCTGCCGGACACGCCAAAATCACCTGCGGGCTAGGCCAGAACCACTTGTAGGACTCTCCTGGAGCACCTGCCGGGCATGCGGGAACCACCTCACAGACGTGCCAGAACCACGCGCGGCACATGACGGAACCCATTACCGGACAGACCGGAACCACCTGCCGGACATGCCAGAATCACCTGCCAAGAACACCGGAACCACCTGAACAGCTCGCCAGAAACACCTGCCGGACATGCCAAAATCACCTGCCGGCTACACCAGAACCTCTTGCCGGACACTCCGGAATCACCTGCCAGACATGATGCAACCAAATGTCAGACGTGCCAGAACCACGTGCCAGAGACACCGGATGCAACTGCCGAGCATGCCGGAACCTCCTGCTCAACTCGCTGTAACCACCTGCCGGGGACGCCAAAATCACCTGTCAGCTAGGCCAGAACCACGTGGCGGACTCTATGGAATCACCCGCCGGGCATGCCGGAACCAGCTCTCAGACGTGCCAGAAGCACGTGCCGGACACGCCGGAACCACCTACTAGAGAGACCGGAACCACCTGCCAGACCCGCCTGAACCACCTGCTGAGTACGCTGGAACAACCTGCTCTACTCGCTGGAGCCACCTGCTGGACACGCCAAAATCACCTGATGGCTACGCCAGCACCACTCGGCAGACAAGCCAGAATCACCTGCAGGGTATGCCGGAACCACCTCTCAGACGTGCCAGAACCCCTTGTCGGACACTCCGGAATCACCTGTCAGGCATGCCGGAACCACCTCTCGAACGTGCCAGAATGACGTGCCAGAGACACCGGATGCACCTGCTGAGCACGCCGGAACCTCCTCTTCGACTCGCCGGAACCACCAGCCAGAGACGCCAAAATCCCCTGCCAGGTAGGCCAGAATCACATGGCGGACGCTCCGGAATCTCCCGCCGGGAAGGTAGGAACCACCTCTCAAACATACTGGAAGCACGTGCCGGACATGCCGGCACCACGTACTGGACAGACCAGAAACACCTGCCGGACCTGCCTGAACCACCTGCTGAGCACACCGGAACAACTTGCTCGACTCGCTGGAGCCACCTGCTGGACACCCCAAAATCACCAGCCAGCTATGCCAGAACCACTTGCCGTACACTCCGGAATCACCTGCTGGTTACACCAGAGCCACTTGGTGGACAATCCAGAATCACCTGCCGGACATGCCAGAACCACCTGTCACACATGCCGGAACCACGTGCCTGACACGCCGGAACCACCTCGCGGACAGACCGGAACCACCTACCAGACATGCCGGAACCACCTGCCAGACACGCCAAAATCACCTGCGGGCTAGGCCAGAACCACTTGTAGGACTCTCCTGGAGCACCTGCCGGGCATGCGGGAACCACCTCTCAGACGTGCCAGAACCACGCGCGGCACATGACGGAACCCATTACCGGACAGACCGGAACCACCTGCCGGACATGCCAGAATCACCTGCCAAGAACACCGGAACCACCTGAACAGCTCGCCAGAAACACCTGCCGGACATGCCAAAATCACCTGCCGGCTACACCAGAACCTCTTGCCGGACACTCCGGAATCACCTGCCAGACATGATGCAACCAAATGTCAGACGTGCCAGAACCACGTGCCAGAGACACCGGATGCAACTGCCGAGCATGCCGGAACCTCCTGCTCAACTCGCTGTAACCACCTGCCGGGGACGCCAAAATCACCTGTCAGCTAGGCCAGAACCACGTGGCGGACTCTATGGAATCACCCGCCGGGCATGCCGGAACCAGCTCTCAGACGTGCCAGAAGCACGTGCCGGACACGCCGGAACCACCTACTAGAGAGACCGGAACCACCTGCCAGACCCGCCTGAACCACCTGCTGAGTACGCTGGAACAACCTGCTCTACTCGCTGGAGCCACCTGCTGGACACGCCAAAATCACCTGATGGCTACGCCAGCACCACTCGGCAGACAAGCCAGAATCACCTGCAGGGTATGCCGGAACCACCTCTCAGACGTGCCAGAACCCCTTGTCGGACACTCCGGAATCACCTGTCAGGCATGCCGGAACCACCTCTCGAACGTGCCAGAATGACGTGCCAGAGACACCGGATGCACCTGCCGAGCACTCCGGAACCTCCTCTTCGACTCGCCGGAACCACCAGCCAGAGACGCCAAAATCCCCTGCCAGGTAGGCCAGAATCACATGGCGGACGCTCCGGAATCTCCCGCCGGGAAGGTAGGAACCACCTCTCAAACATACTGGAAGCACGTGCCGGACATGCCGGCACCACGTACTGGACAGACCAGAAACACCTGCCGGACCTGCCTGAACCACCTGCTGAGCACACCGGAACAACTTGCTCGACTCGCTGGAGCCACCTGCTGGACACCCCAAAATCACCAGCCAGCTATGCCAGAACCACTTGCCGTACACTCCGGAATCACCTGCTGGTTACACCAGAGCCACTTGGTGGACAATCCAGAATCACCTGCCGGACATGCCAGAACCACCTGTCACACATGCCGGAACCACGTACCTGACACGCCGCAACCACCTCGCGGACAGACCGGAACCACCTACCAGACATGCCTGAACCACCTGCCGAGCATGCCGGAACCACCTGCCGGACACGCCAAAATCACCTGCGGGCTAGGCCAGAACCACTTGTAGGACTCTCCTGGAGCACCTGCCGGGCATGCGGGAACCACCTCTCAGACGTGCCAGAACCACGCGCGGCACATGACGGAACCCATTACCGGACAGACCGGAACCACCTGCCGGACATGCCAGAATCACCTGCCAAGAACACCGGAACCACCTGAACAGCTCGCCAGAAACACCTGCCGGACATGCCAAAATCACCTGCCGGCTACACCAGAACCTCTTGCCGGACACTCCGGAATCACCTGCCAGACATGATGCAACCAAATGTCAGACGTGCCAGAACCACGTGCCAGAGACACCGGATGCAACTGCCGAGCATGCCGGAACCTCCTGCTCAACTCGCTGTAACCACCTGCCGGGGACGCCAAAATCACCTGTCAGCTAGGCCAGAACCACGTGGCGGACTCTATGGAATCACCCGCCGGGCATGCCGGAACCAGCTCTCAGACGTGCCAGAAGCACGTGCCGGACACGCCGGAACCACCTACTAGAGAGACCGGAACCACCTGCCAGACCCGCCTGAACCACCTGCTGAGTACGCTGGAACAACCTGCTCTACTCGCTGGAGCCACCTGCTGGACACGCCAAAATCACCTGATGGCTACGCCAGCACCACTCGGCAGACAAGCCAGAATCACCTGCAGGGTATGCCGGAACCACCTCTCAGACGTGCCAGAACCCCTTGTCGGACACTCCGGAATCACCTGTCAGGCATGCCGGAACCACCTTTCGAACGTGCCAGAATGACGTGCCAGAGACACCGGATGCACCTGCCGAGCACGCCGGAACCTCCTCTTCGACTCGCCGGAACCACCAGCCAGAGACGCCAAAATCCCCTGCCAGGTAGGCCAGAATCACATGGCGGACGCTCCGGAATCTCCCGCCGGGAAGGTAGGAACCACCTCTCAAACATACTGGAAGCACGTGCCGGACATGCCGGCACCACGTACTGGACAGACCAGAAACACCTGCCGGACCTGCCTGAACCACCTGCTGAGCACACCGGAACAACTTGCTCGACTCGCTGGAGCCACCTGCTGGACACCCCAAAATCACCAGCCAGCTATGCCAGAACCACTTGCCGTACACTCCGGAATCACCTGCTGGTTACACCAGAGCCACTTGGTGGACAATCCAGAATCACCTGCCGGACATGCCAGAACCACCTGTCACACATGCCGGAACCACGTGCCTGACACGCCGGAACCACCTCGCGGACAGACCGGAACCACCTACCAGACATGCCGGAACCACCTGCCGGACACGCCAAAATCACCTGCGGGCTAGGCCAGAACCACTTGTAGGACTCTCCTGGAGCACCTGCCGGGCATGCGGGAACCACCTCTCAGACGTGCCAGAACCACGTGCGGCACATGACGGAACCCATTACCGGACAGACTGGAACCACCTGCTGGACACGCCAGAATCACCTGCCAAGAACACCGGAACCACCTGAACAGCTCGCCAGAAACACCTGCCGGACATGCCAAAATCACCTGCCGGCTACACCAGAACCTCTTGCCGGACACTCCGGAATCACCTGCCAGACATGATGCAACCAAATGTCAGACGTGCCAGAACCACGTGCCAGAGACACCGGATGCAACTGCCGAGCATGCCGGAACCTCCTGCTCAACTCGCTGTAACCACCTGCCGGGGACGCCAAAATCACCTGTCAGCTAGGCCAGAACCACGTGGCGGACTCTATGGAATCACCCGCCGGGCATGCCGGAACCAGCTCTCAGACGTGCCAGAAGCACGTGCCGGACACGCCGGAACCACCTACTAGAGAGACCGGAACCACCTGCCAGACCCGCCTGAACCACCTGCTGAGTACGCTGGAACAACCTGCTCTACTCGCTGGAGCCACCTGCTGGACACGCCAAAATCACCTGATGGCTACGCCAGCACCACTCGGCAGACAAGCCAGAATCACCTGCAGGGTATGCCGGAACCACCTCTCAGACGTGCCAGAACCCCTTGTCGGACACTCCGGAATCACCTGTCAGGCATGCCGGAACCACCTCTCGAACGTGCCAGAATGACGTGCCAGAGACACCGGATGCACCTGCCGAGCACGCCGGAACCTCCTCTTCGACTCGCCGGAACCACCAGCCAGAGACGCCAAAATCCCCTGCCAGGTAGGCCAGAATCACATGGCGGACGCTCCGGAATCTCCCGCCGGGAAGGTAGGAACCACCTCTCAAACATACTGGAAGCACGTGCCGGACATGCCGGCACCACGTACTGGACAGACCAGAAACACCTGCCGGACCTGCCTGAACCACCTGCTGAGCACACCGGAACAACTTGCTCGACTCGCTGGAGCCACCTGCTGGACACCCCAAAATCACCAGCCAGCTATGCCAGAACCACTTGCCGTACACTCCGGAATCACCTGCTGGTTACACCAGAGCCACTTGGTGGACAATCCAGAATCACCTGCCGGACATGCCAGAACCACCTGTCACACATGCCGGAACCACGTGCCTGACACGCCGGAACCACCTCGCGGACAGACCGGAACCACCTACCAGACATGCCGGAACCACCTGCCGGACACGCCAAAATCACCTGCGGGCTAGGCCAGAACCACTTGTAGGACTCTCCTGGAGCACCTGCCGGGCATGCGGGAACCACCTCTCAGACGTGCCAGAACCACGTGCGGCACATGACGGAACCCATTACCGGACAGACCGGAACCACCTGCTGGACACGCCAGAATCACCTGCCAAGAACACCGGAACCACCTGAACAGCTCGCCAGAAACACCTGCCGGACATGCCAAAATCACCTGCCGGCTACACCAGAACCTCTTGCCGGACACTCCGGAATCACCTGCCAGACATGATGCAACCAAATGTCAGACGTGCCAGAACCACGTGCCAGAGACACCGGATGCAACTGCCGAGCATGCCGGAACCTCCTGCTCAACTCGCTGTAACCACCTGCCGGGGACGCCAAAATCACCTGTCAGCTAGGCCAGAACCACGTGGCGGACTCTATGGAATCACCCGCCGGGCATGCCGGAACCAGCTCTCAGACGTGCCAGAAGCACGTGCCGGACACGCCGGAACCACCTACTAGAGAGACCGGAACCACCTGCCAGACCCGCCTGAACCACCTGCTGAGTACGCTGGAACAACCTGCTCTACTCGCTGGAGCCACCTGCTGGACACGCCAAAATCACCTGATGGCTACGCCAGCACCACTCGGCAGACAAGCCAGAATCACCTGCAGGGTATGCCGGAACCACCTCTCAGACGTGCCAGAACCCCTTGTCGGACACTCCGGAATCACCTGTCAGGCATGCTGGAACCACCTCTCGAACGTGCCAGAATGACGTGCCAGAGACACCGGATGCACCTGCCGAGCACGCCGGAACCTCCTCTTCGACTCGCCGGAACCACCAGCCAGAGACGCCAAAATCCCCTGCCAGGTAGGCCAGAATCACATGGCGGACGCTCCGGAATCTCCCGCCGGGAAGGTAGGAACCACCTCTCAAACATACTGGAAGCACGTGCCGGACATGCCGGCACCACGTACTGGACAGACCAGAAACACCTGCCGGACCTGCCTGAACCACCTGCTGAGCACACCGGAACAACTTGCTCGACTCGCTGGAGCCACCTGCTGGACACCCCAAAATCACCAGCCAGCTATGCCAGAACCACTTGCCGTACACTCCGGAATCACCTGCTGGTTACACCAGAGCCACTTGGTGGACAATCCAGAATCACCTGCCGGACATGCCAGAACCACCTGTCACACATGCCGGAACCACGTGCCTGACACGCCGGAACCACCTCGCGGACAGACCGGAACCACCTACCAGACATGCCGGAACCACCTGCCGGACACGCCAAAATCACCTGCGGGCTAGGCCAGAACCACTTGTAGGACTCTCCTGGAGCACCTGCCGGGCATGCGGGAACCACCTCTCAGACGTGCCAGAACCACGTGCGGCACATGACGGAACCCATTACCGGACAGACCGGAACCACCTGCTGGACACGCCAGAATCACCTGCCAAGAACACCGGAACCACCTGAACAGCTCGCCAGAAACACCTGCCGGACATGCCAAAATCACCTGCCGGCTACACCAGAACCTCTTGCCGGACACTCCGGAATCACCTGCCAGACATGATGCAACCAAATGTCAGACGTGCCAGAACCACGTGCCAGAGACACCGGATGCAACTGCCGAGCATGCCGGAACCTCCTGCTCAACTCGCTGTAACCACCTGCCGGGGACGCCAAAATCACCTGTCAGCTAGGCCAGAACCACGTGGCGGACTCTATGGAATCACCCGCCGGGCATGCCGGAACCAGCTCTCAGACGTGCCAGAAGCACGTGCCGGACACGCCGGAACCACCTACTAGAGAGACCGGAACCACCTGCCAGACCCGCCTGAACCACCTGCTGAGTACGCTGGAACAACCTGCTCTACTCGCTGGAGCCACCTGCTGGACACGCCAAAATCACCTGATGGCTACGCCAGCACCACTCGGCAGACAAGCCAGAATCACCTGCAGGGTATGCCGGAACCACCTCTCAGACGTGCCAGAACCCCTTGTCGGACACTCCGGAATCACCTGTCAGGCATGCTGGAACCACCTCTCGAACGTGCCAGAATGACGTGCCAGAGACACCGGATGCACCTGCCGAGCACGCCGGAACCTCCTCTTCGACTCGCCGGAACCACCAGCCAGAGACGCCAAAATCCCCTGCCAGGTAGGCCAGAATCACATGGCGGACGCTCCGGAATCTCCCGCCGGGAAGGTAGGAACCACCTCTCAAACATACTGGAAGCACGTGCCGGACATGCCGGCACCACGTACTGGACAGACCAGAAACACCTGCCGGACCTGCCTGAACCACCTGCTGAGCACACCGGAACAACTTGCTCGACTCGCTGGAGCCACCTGCTGGACACCCCAAAATCACCAGCCAGCTATGCCAGAACCACTTGCCGTACACTCCGGAATCACCTGCTGGTTACACCAGAGCCACTTGGTGGACAATCCAGAATCACCTGCCGGACATGCCAGAACCACCTGTCACACATGCCGGAACCACGTGCCTGACACGCCGGAACCACCTCGCGGACAGACCGGAACCACCTACCAGACATGCCGGAACCACCTGCCGGACACGCCAAAATCACCTGCGGGCTAGGCCAGAACCACTTGTAGGACTCTCCTGGAGCACCTGCCGGGCATGCGGGAACCACCTCTCAGACGTGCCAGAACCACGCGCGGCAAATGACGGAACCCATTACCGGACAGACCGGAACCACCTGCCGGACACGCCAGAATCACCTGCCAAGAACACCGGAACCACCTGAACAGCTCGCCAGAAACACCTGCCGGACATGCCAAAATCACCTGCCGGCTACACCAGAACCTCTTGCCGGACACTCCGGAATCACCTGCCAGACATGATGCAACCAAATGTCAGACGTGCCAGAACCACGTGCCAGAGACACCGGATGCAACTGCCGAGCATGCCGGAACCTCCTGCTCAACTCGCTGTAACCACCTGCCGGGGACGCCAAAATCACCTGTCAGCTAGGCCAGAACCACGTGGCGGACTCTATGGAATCACCCGCCGGGCATGCCGGAACCAGCTCTCAGACGTGCCAGAAGCACGTGCCGGACACGCCGGAACCACCTACTAGAGAGACCGGAACCACCTGCCAGACCCGCCTGAACCACCTGCTGAGTACGCTGGAACAACCTGCTCTACTCGCTGGAGCCACCTGCTGGACACGCCAAAATCACCTGATGGCTACGCCAGCACCACTCGGCAGACAAGCCAGAATCACCTGCAGGGTATGCCGGAACCACCTCTCAGACGTGCCAGAACCCCTTGTCGGACACTCCGGAATCACCTGTCAGGCATGCCGGAACCACCTCTCGAACGTGCCAGAATGACGTGCCAGAGACACCGGATGCACCTGCCGAGCATGCCGGAACCTCCTCTTCGACTCGCCGGAACCACCAGCCAGAGACGCCAAAATCCCCTGCCAGGTAGGCCAGAATCACATGGCGGACGCTCCGGAATCTCCCGCCGGGAAGGTAGGAACCACCTCTCAAACATACTGGAAGCACGTGCCGGACATGCCGGCACCACGTACTGGACAGACCAGAAACACCTGCCGGACCTGCCTGAACCACCTGCTGAGCACACCGGAACAACTTGCTCGACTCGCTGGAGCCACCTGCTGGACACCCCAAAATCACCAGCCAGCTATGCCAGAACCACTTGCCGTACACTCCGGAATCACCTGCTGGTTACACCAGAGCCACTTGGTGGACAATCCAGAATCACCTGCCGGACATGCCAGAACCACCTGTCACACATGCCGGAACCACGTGCCTGACACGCCGGAACCACCTCGCGGACAGACCGGAACCACCTACCAGACATGCCTGAACCACCTGCCGAGCATGCCGGAACCACCTGCCGGACACGCCAAAATCACCTGCGGGCTAGGCCAGAACCACTTGTAGGACTCTCCTGGAGCACCTGCCGGGCATGCGGGAACCACCTCTCAGACGTGCCAGAACCACGTGCGGCACATGACGGAACCCATTACCGGACAGACCGGAACCACCTGCCGGACACGCCAGAATCACCTGCCAAGAACACCGGAACCACCTGAACAGCTCGCCAGAAACACCTGCCGGACATGCCAAAATCACCTGCCGGCTACACCAGAACCTCTTGCCGGACACTCCGGAATCACCTGCCAGACATGATGCAACCAAATGTCAGACGTGCCAGAACCACGTGCCAGAGACACCGGATGCAACTGCCGAGCATGCCGGAACCTCCTGCTCAACTCGCTGTAACCACCTGCCGGGGACGCCAAAATCACCTGTCAGCTAGGCCAGAACCACGTGGCGGACTCTATGGAATCACCCGCCGGGCATGCCGGAACCAGCTCTCAGACGTGCCAGAAGCACGTGCCGGACACGCCGGAACCACCTACTAGAGAGACCGGAACCACCTGCCAGACCCGCCTGAACCACCTGCTGAGTACGCTGGAACAACCTGCTCTACTCGCTGGAGCCACCTGCTGGACACGCCAAAATCACCTGATGGCTACGCCAGCACCACTCGGCAGACAAGCCAGAATCACCTGCAGGGTATGCCGGAACCACCTCTCAGACGTGCCAGAACCCCTTGTCGGACACTCCGGAATCACCTGTCAGGCATGCCGGAACCACCTCTCGAACGTGCCAGAATGACGTGCCAGAGACACCGGATGCACCTGCCGAGCATGCCGGAACCTCCTCTTCGACTCGCCGGAACCACCAGCCAGAGACGCCAAAATCCCCTGCCAGGTAGGCCAGAATCACATGGCGGACGCTCCGGAATCTCCCGCCGGGAAGGTAGGAACCACCTCTCAAACATACTGGAAGCACGTGCCGGACATGCCGGCACCACGTACTGGACAGACCAGAAACACCTGCCGGACCTGCCTGAACCACCTGCTGAGCACACCGGAACAACTTGCTCGACTCGCTGGAGCCACCTGCTGGACACCCCAAAATCACCAGCCAGCTATGCCAGAACCACTTGCCGTACACTCCGGAATCACCTGCTGGTTACACCAGAGCCACTTGGTGGACAATCCAGAATCACCTGCCGGACATGCCAGAACCACCTGTCACACATGCCGGAACCACGTGCCTGACACGCCGGAACCACCTCGCGGACAGACCGGAACCACCTACCAGACATGCCTGAACCACCTGCCGAGCATGCCGGAACCACCTGCCGGACACGCCAAAATCACCTGCGGGCTAGGCCAGAACCACTTGTAGGACTCTCCTGGAGCACCTGCCGGGCATGCGGGAACCACCTCTCAGACGTGCCAGAACCACGTGCGGCACATGACGGAACCCATTACCGGACAGACCGGAACCACCTGCCGGACACGCCAGAATCACCTGCCAAGAACACCGGAACCACCTGAACAGCTCGCCAGAAACACCTGCCGGACATGCCAAAATCACCTGCCGGCTACACCAGAACCTCTTGCCGGACACTCCGGAATCACCTGCCAGACATGATGCAACCAAATGTCAGACGTGCCAGAACCACGTGCCAGAGACACCGGATGCAACTGCCGAGCATGCCGGAACCTCCTGCTCAACTCGCTGTAACCACCTGCCGGGGACGCCAAAATCACCTGTCAGCTAGGCCAGAACCACGTGGCGGACTCTATGGAATCACCCGCCGGGCATGCCGGAACCAGCTCTCAGACGTGCCAGAAGCACGTGCCGGACACGCCGGAACCACCTACTAGAGAGACCGGAACCACCTGCCAGACCCGCCTGAACCACCTGCTGAGTACGCTGGAACAACCTGCTCTACTCGCTGGAGCCACCTGCTGGACACGCCAAAATCACCTGATGGCTACGCCAGCACCACTCGGCAGACAAGCCAGAATCACCTGCAGGGTATGCCGGAACCACCTCTCAGACGTGCCAGAACCCCTTGTCGGACACTCCGGAATCACCTGTCAGGCATGCCGGAACCACCTCTCGAACGTGCCAGAATGACGTGCCAGAGACACCGGATGCACCTGCCGAGCACGCCGGAACCTCCTCTTCGACTCGCCGGAACCACCAGCCAGAGACGCCAAAATCCCCTGCCAGGTAGGCCAGAATCACATGGCGGACGCTCCGGAATCTCCCGCCGGGAAGGTAGGAACCACCTCTCAAACATACTGGAAGCACGTGCCGGACATGCCGGCACCACGTACTGGACAGACCAGAAACACCTGCCGGACCTGCCTGAACCACCTGCTGAGCACACCGGAACAACTTGCTCGACTCGCTGGAGCCACCTGCTGGACACCCCAAAATCACCAGCCAGCTATGCCAGAACCACTTGCCGTACACTCCGGAATCACCTGCTGGTTACACCAGAGCCACTTGGTGGACAATCCAGAATCACCTGCCGGACATGCCAGAACCACCTGTCACACATGCCGGAACCACGTGCCTGACACGCCGGAACCACCTCGCGGACAGACCGGAACCACCTACCAGACATGCCTGAACCACCTGCCGAGCATGCCGGAACCACCTGCCGGACACGCCAAAATCACCTGCGGGCTAGGCCAGAACCACTTGTAGGACTCTCCTGGAGCACCTGCCGGGCATGCGGGAACCACCTCTCAGACGTGCCAGAACCACGTGCGGCACATGACGGAACCCATTACCGGACAGACCGGAACCACCTGCCGGACACGCCAGAATCACCTGCCAAGAACACCGGAACCACCTGAACAGCTCGCCAGAAACACCTGCCGGACATGCCAAAATCACCTGCCGGCTACACCAGAACCTCTTGCCGGACACTCCGGAATCACCTGCCAGACATGATGCAACCAAATGTCAGACGTGCCAGAACCACGTGCCAGAGACACCGGATGCAACTGCCGAGCATGCCGGAACCTCCTGCTCAACTCGCTGTAACCACCTGCCGGGGACGCCAAAATCACCTGTCAGCTAGGCCAGAACCACGTGGCGGACTCTATGGAATCACCCGCCGGGCATGCCGGAACCAGCTCTCAGACGTGCCAGAAGCACGTGCCGGACACGCCGGAACCACCTACTAGAGAGACCGGAACCACCTGCCAGACCCGCCTGAACCACCTGCTGAGTACGCTGGAACAACCTGCTCTACTCGCTGGAGCCACCTGCTGGACACGCCAAAATCACCTGATGGCTACGCCAGCACCACTCGGCAGACAAGCCAGAATCACCTGCAGGGTATGCCGGAACCACCTCTCAGACGTGCCAGAACCCCTTGTCGGACACTCCGGAATCACCTGTCAGGCATGCCGGAACCACCTCTCGAACGTGCCAGAATGACGTGCCAGAGACACCGGATGCACCTGCCGAGCACGCCGGAACCTCCTCTTCGACTCGCCGGAACCACCAGCCAGAGACGCCAAAATCCCCTGCCAGGTAGGCCAGAATCACATGGCGGACGCTCCGGAATCTCCCGCCGGGAAGGTAGGAACCACCTCTCAAACATACTGGAAGCACGTGCCGGACATGCCGGCACCACGTACTGGACAGACCAG
Source organism: Equus asinus (assembly GCF_041296235.1). Lineage (NCBI taxonomy): Eukaryota > Metazoa > Chordata > Mammalia > Perissodactyla > Equidae > Equus > Equus asinus. The sequence goes on from NW_027225206.1 coordinate 156,752, forward strand.
AAACACCTGCCGGACCTGCCTGAACCACCTGCTGAGCACACCGGAACAACTTGCTCGACTCGCTGGAGCCACCTGCTGGACACCCCAAAATCACCAGCCAGCTATGCCAGAACCACTTGCCGTACACTCCGGAATCACCTGCTGGTTACACCAGAGCCACTTGGTGGACAATCCAGAATCACCTGCCGGACATGCCAGAACCACCTGTCACACATGCCGGAACCACGTGCCTGACACGCCGGAACCACCTCGCGGACAGACCGGAACCACCTACCAGACATGCCTGAACCACCTGCCGAGCATGCCGGAACCACCTGCCGGACACGCCAAAATCACCTGCGGGCTAGGCCAGAACCACTTGTAGGACTCTCCTGGAGCACCTGCCGGGCATGCGGGAACGACCTCTCAGACGTGCCAGAACCACGTGCGGCACATGACGGAACCCATTACCGGACAGACCGGAACCACCTGCCGGACACGCCAGAATCACCTGCCAAGAACACCGGAACCACCTGAACAGCTCGCCAGAAACACCTGCCGGACATGCCAAAATCACCTGCCGGCTACACCAGAACCTCTTGCCGGACACTCCGGAATCACCTGCCAGACATGATGCAACCAAATGTCAGACGTGCCAGAACCACGTGCCAGAGACACCGGATGCAACTGCCGAGCATGCCGGAACCTCCTGCTCAACTCGCTGTAACCACCTGCCGGGGACGCCAAAATCACCTGTCAGCTAGGCCAGAACCACGTGGCGGACTCTATGGAATCACCCGCCGGGCATGCCGGAACCAGCTCTCAGACGTGCCAGAAGCACATGCCGGACATGCCGGAACCACCTACTAGAGAGACCGGAACCACCTGCCAGACCCGCCTGAACCACCTGCTGAGTACGCTGGAACAACCTGCTCTACTCGCTGGAGCCACCTGCTGGACACGCCAAAATCACCTGATGGCTACGCCAGCACCACTCGGCAGACAAGCCAGAATCACCTGCAGGGTATGCCGGAACCACCTCTCAGACGTGCCAGAACCCCTTGTCGGACACTCCGGAATCACCTGTCAGGCATGCCGGAACCACCTCTCGAACGTGCCAGAATGACGTGCCAGAGACACCGGATGCACCTGCCGAGCACGCCGGAACCTCCTCTTCGACTCGCCGGAACCACCAGCCAGAGACGCCAAAATCCCCTGCCAGGTAGGCCAGAATCACATGGCGGACGCTCCGGAATCTCCCGCCGGGAAGGTAGGAACCACCTCTCAAACATACTGGAAGCACGTGCCGGACATGCCGGCACCACGTACTGGACAGACCAGAAACACCTGCCGGACCTGCCTGAACCACCTGCTGAGCACACCGGAACAACTTGCTCGACTCGCTGGAGCCACCTGCTGGACACCCCAAAATCACCAGCCAGCTATGCCAGAACCACTTGCCGTACACTCCGGAATCACCTGCTGGTTACACCAGAGCCACTTGGTGGACAATCCAGAATCACCTGCCGGACATGCCAGAACCACCTGTCACACATGCCGGAACCACGTGCCTGACACGCCGGAACCACCTCGCGGACAGACCGGAACCACCTACCAGACATGCCTGAACCACCTGCCGAGCATGCCGGAACCACCTGCCGGACACGCCAAAATCACCTGCGGGCTAGGCCAGAACCACTTGTAGGACTCTCCTGGAGCACCTGCCGGGCATGCGGGAACCACCTCTCAGACGTGCCAGAACCACGTGCGGCACATGACGGAACCCATTACCGGACAGACCGGAACCACCTGCCGGACACGCCAGAATCACCTGCCAAGAACACCGGAACCACCTGAACAGCTCGCCAGAAACACCTGCCGGACATGCCAAAATCACCTGCCGGCTACACCAGAACCTCTTGCCGGACACTCCGGAATCACCTGCCAGACATGATGCAACCAAATGTCAGACGTGCCAGAACCACGTGCCAGAGACACCGGATGCAACTGCCGAGCATGCCGGAACCTCCTGCTCAACTCGCTGTAACCACCTGCCGGGGACGCCAAAATCACCTGTCAGCTAGGCCAGAACCACGTGGCGGACTCTATGGAATCACCCGCCGGGCATGCCGGAACCAGCTCTCAGACGTGCCAGAAGCACGTGCCGGACACGCCGGAACCACCTACTAGAGAGACCGGAACCACCTGCCAGACCCGCCTGAACCACCTGCTGAGTACGCTGGAACAACCTGCTCTACTCGCTGGAGCCACCTGCTGGACACGCCAAAATCACCTGATGGCTACGCCAGCACCACTCGGCAGACAAGCCAGAATCACCTGCAGGGTATGCCGGAACCACCTCTCAGACGTGCCAGAACCCCTTGTCGGACACTCCGGAATCACCTGTCAGGCATGCCGGAACCACCTCTCGAACGTGCCAGAATGACGTGCCAGAGACACCGGATGCACCTGCCGAGCACGCCGGAACCTCCTCTTCGACTCGCCGGAACCACCAGCCAGAGACGCCAAAATCCCCTGCCAGGTAGGCCAGAATCACATGGCGGACGCTCCGGAATCTCCCGCCGGGAAGGTAGGAACCACCTCTCAAACATACTGGAAGCACGTGCCGGACATGCCGGCACCACGTACTGGACAGACCAGAAACACCTGCCGGACCTGCCTGAACCACCTGCTGAGCACACCGGAACAACTTGCTCGACTCGCTGGAGCCACCTGCTGGACACCCCAAAATCACCAGCCAGCTATGCCAGAACCACTTGCCGTACACTCCGGAATCACCTGCTGGTTACACCAGAGCCACTTGGTGGACAATCCAGAATCACCTGCCGGACATGCCAGAACCACCTGTCACACATGCCGGAACCACGTGCCTGACACGCCGGAACCACCTCGCGGACAGACCGGAACCACCTACCAGACATGCCTGAACCACCTGCCGAGCATGCCGGAACCACCTGCCGGACACGCCAAAATCACCTGCGGGCTAGGCCAGAACCACTTGTAGGACTCTCCTGGAGCACCTGCCGGGCATGCGGGAACGACCTCTCAGACGTGCCAGAACCACGTGCGGCACATGACGGAACCCATTACCGGACAGACCGGAACCACCTGCCGGACACGCCAGAATCACCTGCCAAGAACACCGGAACCACCTGAACAGCTCGCCAGAAACACCTGCCGGACATGCCAAAATCACCTGCCGGCTACACCAGAACCTCTTGCCGGACACTCCGGAATCACCTGCCAGACATGATGCAACCAAATGTCAGACGTGCCAGAACCACGTGCCAGAGACACCGGATGCAACTGCCGAGCATGCCGGAACCTCCTGCTCAACTCGCTGTAACCACCTGCCGGGGACGCCAAAATCACCTGTCAGCTAGGCCAGAACCACGTGGCGGACTCTATGGAATCACCCGCCGGGCATGCCGGAACCAGCTCTCAGACGTGCCAGAAGCACGTGCCGGACACGCCGGAACCACCTACTAGAGAGACCGGAACCACCTGCCAGACCCGCCTGAACCACCTGCTGAGTACGCTGGAACAACCTGCTCTACTCGCTGGAGCCACCTGCTGGACACGCCAAAATCACCTGATGGCTACGCCAGCACCACTCGGCAGACAAGCCAGAATCACCTGCAGGGTATGCCGGAACCACCTCTCAGACGTGCCAGAACCCCTTGTCGGACACTCCGGAATCACCTGTCAGGCATGCCGGAACCACCTCTCGAACGTGCCAGAATGACGTGCCAGAGACACCGGATGCACCTGCCGAGCACGCCGGAACCTCCTCTTCGACTCGCCGGAACCACCAGCCAGAGACGCCAAAATCCCCTGCCAGGTAGGCCAGAATCACATGGCGGACGCTCCGGAATCTCCCGCCGGGAAGGTAGGAACCACCTCTCAAACATACTGGAAGCACGTGCCGGACATGCCGGCACCACGTACTGGACAGACCAGAAACACCTGCCGGACCTGCCTGAACCACCTGCTGAGCACACCGGAACAACTTGCTCGACTCGCTGGAGCCACCTGCTGGACACCCCAAAATCACCAGCCAGCTATGCCAGAACCACTTGCCGTACACTCCGGAATCACCTGCTGGTTACACCAGAGCCACTTGGTGGACAATCCAGAATCACCTGCCGGACATGCCAGAACCACCTGTCACACATGCCGGAACCACGTGCCTGACACGCCGGAACCACCTCGCGGACAGACCGGAACCACCTACCAGACATGCCTGAACCACCTGCCGAGCATGCCGGAACCACCTGCCGGACACGCCAAAATCACCTGCGGGCTAGGCCAGAACCACTTGTAGGACTCTCCTGGAGCACCTGCCGGGCATGCGGGAACCACCTCTCAGACGTGCCAGAACCACGTGCGGCACATGACGGAACCCATTACCGGACAGACCGGAACCACCTGCCGGACACGCCAGAATCACCTGCCAAGAACACCGGAACCACCTGAACAGCTCGCCAGAAACACCTGCCGGACATGCCAAAATCACCTGCCGGCTACACCAGAACCTCTTGCCGGACACTCCGGAATCACCTGCCAGACATGATGCAACCAAATGTCAGACGTGCCAGAACCACGTGCCAGAGACACCGGATGCAACTGCCGAGCATGCCGGAACCTCCTGCTCAACTCGCTGTAACCACCTGCCGGGGACGCCAAAATCACCTGTCAGCTAGGCCAGAACCACGTGGCGGACTCTATGGAATCACCCGCCGGGCATGCCGGAACCAGCTCTCAGACGTGCCAGAAGCACGTGCCGGACACGCCGGAACCACCTACTAGAGAGACCGGAACCACCTGCCAGACCCGCCTGAACCACCTGCTGAGTACGCTGGAACAACCTGCTCTACTCGCTGGAGCCACCTGCTGGACACGCCAAAATCACCTGATGGCTACGCCAGCACCACTCGGCAGACAAGCCAGAATCACCTGCAGGGTATGCCGGAACCACCTCTCAGACGTGCCAGAACCCCTTGTCGGACACTCCGGAATCACCTGTCAGGCATGCCGGAACCACCTCTCGAACGTGCCAGAATGACGTGCCAGAGACACCGGATGCACCTGCCGAGCACGCCGGAACCTCCTCTTCGACTCGCCGGAACCACCAGCCAGAGACGCCAAAATCCCCTGCCAGGTAGGCCAGAATCACATGGCGGACGCTCCGGAATCTCCCGCCGGGAAGGTAGGAACCACCTCTCAAACATACTGGAAGCACGTGCCGGACATGCCGGCACCACGTACTGGACAGACCAGAAACACCTGCCGGACCTGCCTGAACCACCTGCTGAGCACACCGGAACAACTTGCTCGACTCGCTGGAGCCACCTGCTGGACACCCCAAAATCACCAGCCAGCTATGCCAGAACCACTTGCCGTACACTCCGGAATCACCTGCTGGTTACACCAGAGCCACTTGGTGGACAATCCAGAATCACCTGCCGGACATGCCAGAACCACCTGTCACACATGCCGGAACCACGTGCCTGACACGCCGGAACCACCTCGCGGACAGACCGGAACCACCTACCAGACATGCCGGAACCACCTGCCGAGCATGCCGGAACCACCTGCCGGACACGCCAAAATCACCTGCGGGCTAGGCCAGAACCACTTGTAGGACTCTCCTGGAGCACCTGCCGGGCATGCGGGAACCACCTCTCAGACGTGCCAGAACCACGTGCGGCACATGACGGAACCCATTACCGGACAGACCGGAACCACCTGCCGGACACGCCAGAATCACCTGCCAAGAACACCGGAACCACCTGAACAGCTCGCCAGAAACACCTGCCGGACATGCCAAAATCACCTGCCGGCTACACCAGAACCTCTTGCCGGACACTCCGGAATCACCTGCCAGACATGATGCAACCAAATGTCAGACGTGCCAGAACCACGTGCCAGAGACACCGGATGCAACTGCCGAGCATGCCGGAACCTCCTGCTCAACTCGCTGTAACCACCTGCCGGGGACGCCAAAATCACCTGTCAGCTAGGCCAGAACCACGTGGCGGACTCTATGGAATCACCCGCCGGGCATGCCGGAACCAGCTCTCAGACGTGCCAGAAGCACGTGCCGGACACGCCGGAACCACCTACTAGAGAGACCGGAACCACCTGCCAGACCCGCCTGAACCACCTGCTGAGTACGCTGGAACAACCTGCTCTACTCGCTGGAGCCACCTGCTGGACACGCCAAAATCACCTGATGGCTACGCCAGCACCACTCGGCAGACAAGCCAGAATCACCTGCAGGGTATGCCGGAACCACCTCTCAGACGTGCCAGAACCCCTTGTCGGACACTCCGGAATCACCTGTCAGGCATGCCGGAACCACCTCTCGAACGTGCCAGAATGACGTGCCAGAGACACCGGATGCACCTGCCGAGCACGCCGGAACCTCCTCTTCGACTCGCCGGAACCACCAGCCAGAGACGCCAAAATCCCCTGCCAGGTAGGCCAGAATCACATGGCGGACGCTCCGGAATCTCCCGCCGGGAAGGTAGGAACCACCTCTCAAACATACTGGAAGCACGTGCCGGACATGCCGGCACCACGTACTGGACAGACCAGAAACACCTGCCGGACCTGCCTGAACCACCTGCTGAGCACACCGGAACAACTTGCTCGACTCGCTGGAGCCACCTGCTGGACACCCCAAAATCACCAGCCAGCTATGCCAGAACCACTTGCCGTACACTCCGGAATCACCTGCTGGTTACACCAGAGCCACTTGGTGGACAATCCAGAATCACCTGCCGGACATGCCAGAACCACCTGTCACACATGCCGGAACCACGTGCCTGACACGCCGGAACCACCTCGCGGACAGACCGGAACCACCTACCAGACATGCCGGAACCACCTGCCGAGCATGCCGGAACCACCTGCCGGACACGCCAAAATCACCTGCGGGCTAGGCCAGAACCACTTGTAGGACTCTCCTGGAGCACCTGCCGGGCATGCGGGAACCACCTCTCAGACGTGCCAGAACCACGTGCGGCACATGACGGAACCCATTACCGGACAGACCGGAACCACCTGCCGGACACGCCAGAATCACCTGCCAAGAACACCGGAACCACCTGAACAGCTCGCCAGAAACACCTGCCGGACATGCCAAAATCACCTGCCGGCTACACCAGAACCTCTTGCCGGACACTCCGGAATCACCTGCCAGACATGATGCAACCAAATGTCAGACGTGCCAGAACCACGTGCCAGAGACACCGGATGCAACTGCCGAGCATGCCGGAACCTCCTGCTCAACTCGCTGTAACCACCTGCCGGGGACGCCAAAATCACCTGTCAGCTAGGCCAGAACCACGTGGCGGACTCTATGGAATCACCCGCCGGGCATGCCGGAACCAGCTCTCAGACGTGCCAGAAGCACGTGCCGGACACGCCGGAACCACCTACTAGAGAGACCGGAACCACCTGCCAGACCCGCCTGAACCACCTGCTGAGTACGCTGGAACAACCTGCTCTACTCGCTGGAGCCACCTGCTGGACACGCCAAAATCACCTGATGGCTACGCCAGCACCACTCGGCAGACAAGCCAGAATCACCTGCAGGGTATGCCGGAACCACCTCTCAGACGTGCCAGAACCCCTTGTCGGACACTCCGGAATCACCTGTCAGGCATGCCGGAACCACCTCTCGAACGTGCCAGAATGACGTGCCAGAGACACCGGATGCACCTGCCGAGCACGCCGGAACCTCCTCTTCGACTCGCCGGAACCACCAGCCAGAGACGCCAAAATCCCCTGCCAGGTAGGCCAGAATCACATGGCGGACGCTCCGGAATCTCCCGCCGGGAAGGTAGGAACCACCTCTCAAACATACTGGAAGCACGTGCCGGACATGCCGGCACCACGTACTGGACAGACCAGAAACACCTGCCGGACCTGCCTGAACCACCTGCTGAGCACACCGGAACAACTTGCTCGACTCGCTGGAGCCACCTGCTGGACACCCCAAAATCACCAGCCAGCTATGCCAGAACCACTTGCCGTACACTCCGGAATCACCTGCTGGTTACACCAGAGCCACTTGGTGGACAATCCAGAATCACCTGCCGGACATGCCAGAACCACCTGTCACACATGCCGGAACCACGTGCCTGACACGCCGGAACCACCTCGCGGACAGACCGGAACCACCTACCAGACATGCCGGAACCACCTGCCGGACACGCCAAAATCACCTGCGGGCTAGGCCAGAACCACTTGTAGGACTCTCCTGGAGCACCTGCCGGGCATGCGGGAACCACCTCTCAGACGTGCCAGAACCACGTGCGGCACATGACGGAACCCATTACCGGACAGACCGGAACCACCTGCCGGACACGCCAGAATCACCTGCCAAGAACACCGGAACCACCTGAACAGCTCGCCAGAAACACCTGCCGGACATGCCAAAATCACCTGCCGGCTACACCAGAACCTCTTGCCGGACACTCCGGAATCACCTGCCAGACATGATGCAACCAAATGTCAGACGTGCCAGAACCACGTGCCAGAGACACCGGATGCAACTGCCGAGCATGCCGGAACCTCCTGCTCAACTCGCTGTAACCACCTGCCGGGGACGCCAAAATCACCTGTCAGCTAGGCCAGAACCACGTGGCGGACTCTATGGAATCACCCGCCGGGCATGCCGGAACCAGCTCTCAGACGTGCCAGAAGCACGTGCCGGACACGCCGGAACCACCTACTAGAGAGACCGGAACCACCTGCCAGACCCGCCTGAACCACCTGCTGAGTACGCTGGAACAACCTGCTCTACTCGCTGGAGCCACCTGCTGGACACGCCAAAATCACCTGATGGCTACGCCAGCACCACTCGGCAGACAAGCCAGAATCACCTGCAGGGTATGCCGGAACCACCTCTCAGACGTGCCAGAACCCCTTGTCGGACACTCCGGAATCACCTGTCAGGCATGCCGGAACCACCTCTCGAACGTGCCAGAATGACGTGCCAGAGACACCGGATGCACCTGCCGAGCACGCCGGAACCTCCTCTTCGACTCGCCGGAACCACCAGCCAGAGACGCCAAAATCCCCTGCCAGGTAGGCCAGAATCACATGGCGGACGCTCCGGAATCTCCCGCCGGGAAGGTAGGAACCACCTCTCAAACATACTGGAAGCACGTGCCGGACATGCCGGCACCACGTACTGGACAGACCAGAAACACCTGCCGGACCTGCCTGAACCACCTGCTGAGCACACCGGAACAACTTGCTCGACTCGCTGGAGCCACCTGCTGGACACCCCAAAATCACCAGCCAGCTATGCCAGAACCACTTGCCGTACACTCCGGAATCACCTGCTGGTTACACCAGAGCCACTTGGTGGACAATCCAGAATCACCTGCCGGACATGCCAGAACCACCTGTCACACATGCCGGAACCACGTGCCTGACACGCCGGAACCACCTCGCGGACAGACCGGAACCACCTACCAGACATGCCGGAACCACCTGCCGGACACGCCAAAATCACCTGCGGGCTAGGCCAGAACCACTTGTAGGACTCTCCTGGAGCACCTGCCGGGCATGCGGGAACCACCTCTCAGACGTGCCAGAACCACGTGCGGCACATGACGGAACCCATTACCGGACAGACCGGAACCACCTGCTGGACACGCCAGAATCACCTGCCAAGAACACCGGAACCACCTGAACAGCTCGCCAGAAACACCTGCCGGACATGCCAAAATCACCTGCCGGCTACACCAGAACCTCTTGCCGGACACTCCGGAATCACCTGCCAGACATGATGCAACCAAATGTCAGACGTGCCAGAACCACGTGCCAGAGACACCGGATGCAACTGCCGAGCATGCCGGAACCTCCTGCTCAACTCGCTGTAACCACCTGCCGGGGACGCCAAAATCACCTGTCAGCTAGGCCAGAACCACGTGGCGGACTCTATGGAATCACCCGCCGGGCATGCCGGAACCAGCTCTCAGACGTGCCAGAAGCACGTGCCGGACACGCCGGAACCACCTACTAGAGAGACCGGAACCACCTGCCAGACCCGCCTGAACCACCTGCTGAGTACGCTGGAACAACCTGCTCTACTCGCTGGAGCCACCTGCTGGACACGCCAAAATCACCTGATGGCTACGCCAGCACCACTCGGCAGACAAGCCAGAATCACCTGCAGGGTATGCCGGAACCACCTCTCAGACGTGCCAGAACCCCTTGTCGGACACTCCGGAATCACCTGTCAGGCATGCCGGAACCACCTCTCGAACGTGCCAGAATGACGTGCCAGAGACACCGGATGCACCTGCCGAGCACGCCGGAACCTCCTCTTCGACTCGCCGGAACCACCAGCCAGAGACGCCAAAATCCCCTGCCAGGTAGGCCAGAATCACATGGCGGACGCTCCGGAATCTCCCGCCGGGAAGGTAGGAACCACCTCTCAAACATACTGGAAGCACGTGCCGGACATGCCGGCACCACGTACTGGACAGACCAGAAACACCTGCCGGACCTGCCTGAACCACCTGCTGAGCACACCGGAACAACTTGCTCGACTCGCTGGAGCCACCTGCTGGACACCCCAAAATCACCAGCCAGCTATGCCAGAACCACTTGCCGTACACTCCGGAATCACCTGCTGGTTACACCAGAGCCACTTGGTGGACAATCCAGAATCACCTGCCGGACATGCCAGAACCACCTGTCACACATGCCGGAACCACGTGCCTGACACGCCGGAACCACCTCGCGGACAGACCGGAACCACCTACCAGACATGCCGGAACCACCTGCCGGACACGCCAAAATCACCTGCGGGCTAGGCCAGAACCACTTGTAGGACTCTCCTGGAGCACCTGCCGGGCATGCGGGAACCACCTCTCAGACGTGCCAGAACCACGTGCGGCACATGACGGAACCCATTACCGGACAGACCGGAACCACCTGCTGGACACGCCAGAATCACCTGCCAAGAACACCGGAACCACCTGAACAGCTCGCCAGAAACACCTGCCGGACATGCCAAAATCACCTGCCGGCTACACCAGAACCTCTTGCCGGACACTCCGGAATCACCTGCCAGACATGATGCAACCAAATGTCAGACGTGCCAGAACCACGTGCCAGAGACACCGGATGCAACTGCCGAGCATGCCGGAACCTCCTGCTCAACTCGCTGTAACCACCTGCCGGGGACGCCAAAATCACCTGTCAGCTAGGCCAGAACCACGTGGCGGACTCTATGGAATCACCCGCCGGGCATGCCGGAACCAGCTCTCAGACGTGCCAGAAGCACGTGCCGGACACGCCGGAACCACCTACTAGAGAGACCGGAACCACCTGCCAGACCCGCCTGAACCACCTGCTGAGTACGCTGGAACAACCTGCTCTACTCGCTGGAGCCACCTGCTGGACACGCCAAAATCACCTGATGGCTACGCCAGCACCACTCGGCAGACAAGCCAGAATCACCTGCAGGGTATGCCGGAACCACCTCTCAGACGTGCCAGAACCCCTTGTCGGACACTCCGGAATCACCTGTCAGGCATGCCGGAACCACCTCTCGAACGTGCCAGAATGACGTGCCAGAGACACCGGATGCACCTGCCGAGCACGCCGGAACCTCCTCTTCGACTCGCCGGAACCACCAGCCAGAGACGCCAAAATCCCCTGCCAGGTAGGCCAGAATCACATGGCGGACGCTCCGGAATCTCCCGCCGGGAAGGTAGGAACCACCTCTCAAACATACTGGAAGCACGTGCCGGACATGCCGGCACCACGTACTGGACAGACCAGAAACACCTGCCGGACCTGCCTGAACCACCTGCTGAGCACACCGGAACAACTTGCTCGACTCGCTGGAGCCACCTGCTGGACACCCCAAAATCACCAGCCAGCTATGCCAGAACCACTTGCCGTACACTCCGGAATCACCTGCTGGTTACACCAGAGCCACTTGGTGGACAATCCAGAATCACCTGCCGGACATGCCAGAACCACCTGTCACACATGCCGGAACCACGTGCCTGACACGCCGGAACCACCTCGCGGACAGACCGGAACCACCTACCAGACATGCCGGAACCACCTGCCGGACACGCCAAAATCACCTGCGGGCTAGGCCAGAACCACTTGTAGGACTCTCCTGGAGCACCTGCCGGGCATGCGGGAACCACCTCTCAGACGTGCCAGAACCACGTGCGGCACATGACGGAACCCATTACCGGACAGACCGGAACCACCTGCCGGACACGCCAGAATCACCTGCCAAGAACACCGGAACCACCTGAACAGCTCGCCAGAAACACCTGCCGGACATGCCAAAATCACCTGCCGGCTACACCAGAACCTCTTGCCGGACACTCCGGAATCACCTGCCAGACATGATGCAACCAAATGTCAGACGTGCCAGAACCACGTGCCAGAGACACCGGATGCAACTGCCGAGCATGCCGGAACCTCCTGCTCAACTCGCTGTAACCACCTGCCGGGGACGCCAAAATCACCTGTCAGCTAGGCCAGAACCACGTGGCGGACTCTATGGAATCACCCGCCGGGCATGCCGGAACCAGCTCTCAGACGTGCCAGAAGCACGTGCCGGACACGCCGGAACCACCTACTAGAGAGACCGGAACCACCTGCCAGACCCGCCTGAACCACCTGCTGAGTACGCTGGAACAACCTGCTCTACTCGCTGGAGCCACCTGCTGGACACGCCAAAATCACCTGATGGCTACGCCAGCACCACTCGGCAGACAAGCCAGAATCACCTGCAGGGTATGCCGGAACCACCTCTCAGACGTGCCAGAACCCCTTGTCGGACACTCCGGAATCACCTGTCAGGCATGCCGGAACCACCTCTCGAACGTGCCAGAATGACGTGCCAGAGACACCGGATGCACCTGCCGAGCACGCCGGAACCTCCTCTTCGACTCGCCGGAACCACCAGCCAGAGACGCCAAAATCCCCTGCCAGGTAGGCCAGAATCACATGGCGGACGCTCCGGAATCTCCCGCCGGGAAGGTAGGAACCACCTCTCAAACATACTGGAAGCACGTGCCGGACATGCCGGCACCACGTACTGGACAGACCAGAAACACCTGCCGGACCTGCCTGAACCACCTGCTGAGCACACCGGAACAACTTGCTCGACTCGCTGGAGCCACCTGCTGGACACCCCAAAATCACCAGCCAGCTATGCCAGAACCACTTGCCGTACACTCCGGAATCACCTGCTGGTTACACCAGAGCCACTTGGTGGACAATCCAGAATCACCTGCCGGACATGCCAGAACCACCTGTCACACATGCCGGAACCACGTGCCTGACACGCCGGAACCACCTCGCGGACAGACCGGAACCACCTACCAGACATGCCGGAACCACCTGCCGGACACGCCAAAATCACCTGCGGGCTAGGCCAGAACCACTTGTAGGACTCTCCTGGAGCACCTGCCGGGCATGCGGGAACCACCTCTCAGACGTGCCAGAACCACGTGCGGCACATGACGGAACCCATTACCGGACAGACCGGAACCACCTGCTGGACACGCCAGAATCACCTGCCAAGAACACCGGAACCACCTGAACAGCTCGCCAGAAACACCTGCCGGACATGCCAAAATCACCTGCCGGCTACACCAGAACCTCTTGCCGGACACTCCGGAATCACCTGCCAGACATGATGCAACCAAATGTCAGACGTGCCAGAACCACGTGCCAGAGACACCGGATGCAACTGCCGAGCATGCCGGAACCTCCTGCTCAACTCGCTGTAACCACCTGCCGGGGACGCCAAAATCACCTGTCAGCTAGGCCAGAACCACGTGGCGGACTCTATGGAATCACCCGCCGGGCATGCCGGAACCAGCTCTCAGATGTGCCAGAAGCACGTGCTGGACACGCCGGAACCACCTACTAGAGAGACCGGAACCACCTGCCAGACCCGCCTGAACCACCTGCTGAGTACGCTGGAACAACCTGCTCTACTCGCTGGAGCCACCTGCTGGACACGCCAAAATCACCTGATGGCTACGCCAGCACCACTCGGCAGACAAGCCAGAATCACCTGCAGGGTATGCCGGAACCACCTCTCAGACGTGCCAGAACCCCTTGTCGGACACTCCGGAATCACCTGTCAGGCATGCCGGAACCACCTCTCGAACGTGCCAGAATGACGTGCCAGAGACACCGGATGCACCTGCCGAGCACGCCGGAACCTCCTCTTCGACTCGCCGGAACCACCAGCCAGAGACGCCAAAATCCCCTGCCAGGTAGGCCAGAATCACATGGCGGACGCTCCGGAATCTCCCGCCGGGAAGGTAGGAACCACCTCTCAAACATACTGGAAGCACGTGCCGGACATGCCGGCACCACGTACTGGACAGACCAGAAACACCTGCCGGACCTGCCTGAACCACCTGCTGAGCACACCGGAACAACTTGCTCGACTCGCTGGAGCCACCTGCTGGACACCCCAAAATCACCAGCCAGCTATGCCAGAACCACTTGCCGTACACTCCGGAATCACCTGCTGGTTACACCAGAGCCACTTGGTGGACAATCCAGAATCACCTGCCGGACATGCCAGAACCACCTGTCACACATGCCGGAACCACGTGCCTGACACGCCGGAACCACCTCGCGGACAGACCGGAACCACCTACCAGACATGCCTGAACCACCTGCCGAGCATGCCGGAACCACCTGCCGGACACGCCAAAATCACCTGCGGGCTAGGCCAGAACCACTTGTAGGACTCTCCTGGAGCACCTGCCGGGCATGCGGGAACCACCTCTCAGACGTGCCAGAACCACGTGCGGCACATGACGGAACCCATTACCGGACAGACCGGAACCACCTGCCGGACACGCCAGAATCACCTGCCAAGAACACCGGAACCACCTGAACAGCTCGCCAGAAACACCTGCCGGACATGCCAAAATCACCTGCCGGCTACACCAGAACCTCTTGCCGGACACTCCGGAATCACCTGCCAGACATGATGCAACCAAATGTCAGACGTGCCAGAACCACGTGCCAGAGACACCGGATGCAACTGCCGAGCATGCCGGAACCTCCTGCTCAACTCGCTGTAACCACCTGCCGGGGACGCCAAAATCACCTGTCAGCTAGGCCAGAACCACGTGGCGGACTCTATGGAATCACCCGCCGGGCATGCCGGAACCAGCTCTCAGATGTGCCAGAAGCACGTGCCGGACACGCCGGAACCACCTACTAGAGAGACCGGAACCACCTGCCAGACCCGCCTGAACCACCTGCTGAGTACGCTGGAACAACCTGCTCTACTCGCTGGAGCCACCTGCTGGACACGCCAAAATCACCTGATGGCTACGCCAGCACCACTCGGCAGACAAGCCAGAATCACCTGCAGGGTATGCCGGAACCACCTCTCAGACGTGCCAGAACCCCTTGTCGGACACTCCGGAATCACCTGTCAGGCATGCCGGAACCACCTCTCGAACGTGCCAGAATGACGTGCCAGAGACACCGGATGCACCTGCCGAGCACGCCGGAACCTCCTCTTCGACTCGCCGGAACCACCAGCCAGAGACGCCAAAATCCCCTGCCAGGTAGGCCAGAATCACATGGCGGACGCTCCGGAATCTCCCGCCGGGAAGGTAGGAACCACCTCTCAAACATACTGGAAGCACGTGCCGGACATGCCGGCACCACGTACTGGACAGACCAGAAACACCTGCCGGACCTGCCTGAACCACCTGCTGAGCACACCGGAACAACTTGCTCGACTCGCTGGAGCCACCTGCTGGACACCCCAAAATCACCAGCCAGCTATGCCAGAACCACTTGCCGTACACTCCGGAATCACCTGCTGGTTACACCAGAGCCACTTGGTGGACAATCCAGAATCACCTGCCGGACATGCCAGAACCACCTGTCACACATGCCGGAACCACGTGCCTGACACGCCGGAACCACCTCGCGGACAGACCGGAACCACCTACCAGACATGCCTGAACCACCTGCCGAGCATGCCGGAACCACCTGCCGGACACGCCAAAATCACCTGCGGGCTAGGCCAGAACCACTTGTAGGACTCTCCTGGAGCACCTGCCGGGCATGCGGGAACCACCTCTCAGACGTGCCAGAACCACGTGCGGCACATGACGGAACCCATTACTGGACAGACCGGAACCACCTGCCGGACACGCCAGAATCACCTGCCAAGAACACCGGAACCACCTGAACAGCTCGCCAGAAACACCTGCCGGACATGCCAAAATCACCTGCCGGCTACACCAGAACCTCTTGCCGGACACTCCGGAATCACCTGCCAGACATGATGCAACCAAATGTCAGACGTGCCAGAACCACGTGCCAGAGACACCGGATGCAACTGCCGAGCATGCCGGAACCTCCTGCTCAACTCGCTGTAACCACCTGCCGGGGACGCCAAAATCACCTGTCAGCTAGGCCAGAACCACGTGGCGGACTCTATGGAATCACCCGCCGGGCATGCCGGAACCAGCTCTCAGACGTGCCAGAAGCACGTGCCGGACACGCCGGAACCACCTACTAGAGAGACCGGAACCACCTGCCAGACCCGCCTGAACCACCTGCTGAGTACGCTGGAACAACCTGCTCTACTCGCTGGAGCCACCTGCTGGACACGCCAAAATCACCTGATGGCTACGCCAGCACCACTCGGCAGACAAGCCAGAATCACCTGCAGGGTATGCCGGAACCACCTCTCAGACGTGCCAGAACCCCTTGTCGGACACTCCGGAATCACCTGTCAGGCATGCCGGAACCACCTCTCGAACGTGCCAGAATGACGTGCCAGAGACACCGGATGCACCTGCCGAGCACGCCGGAACCTCCTCTTCGACTCGCCGGAACCACCAGCCAGAGACGCCAAAATCCCCTGCCAGGTAGGCCAGAATCACATGGCGGACGCTCCGGAATCTCCCGCCGGGAAGGTAGGAACCACCTCTCAAACATACTGGAAGCACGTGCCGGACATGCCGGCACCACGTACTGGACAGACCAGAAACACCTGCCGGACCTGCCTGAACCACCTGCTGAGCACACCGGAACAACTTGCTCGACTCGCTGGAGCCACCTGCTGGACACCCCAAAATCACCAGCCAGCTATGCCAGAACCACTTGCCGTACACTCCGGAATCACCTGCTGGTTACACCAGAGCCACTTGGTGGACAATCCAGAATCACCTGCCGGACATGCCAGAACCACCTGTCACACATGCCGGAACCACGTGCCTGACACGCCGGAACCACCTCGCGGACAGACCGGAACCACCTACCAGACATGCCTGAACCACCTGCCGAGCATGCCGGAACCACCTGCCGGACACGCCAAAATCACCTGCGGGCTAGGCCAGAACCACTTGTAGGACTCTCCTGGAGCACCTGCCGGGCATGCGGGAACCACCTCTCAGACGTGCCAGAACCACGTGCGGCACATGACGGAACCCATTACCGGACAGACCGGAACCACCTGCTGGACACGCCAGAATCACCTGCCAAGAACACCGGAACCACCTGAACAGCTCGCCAGAAACACCTGCCGGACATGCCAAAATCACCTGCCGGCTACACCAGAACCTCTTGCCGGACACTCCGGAATCACCTGCCAGACATGATGCAACCAAATGTCAGACGTGCCAGAACCACGTGCCAGAGACACCGGATGCAACTGCCGAGCATGCCGGAACCTCCTGCTCAACTCGCTGTAACCACCTGCCGGGGACGCCAAAATCACCTGTCAGCTAGGCCAGAACCACGTGGCGGACTCTATGGAATCACCCGCCGGGCATGCCGGAACCAGCTCTCAGACGTGCCAGAAGCACGTGCCGGACACGCCGGAACCACCTACTAGAGAGACCGGAACCACCTGCCAGACCCGCCTGAACCACCTGCTGAGTACGCTGGAACAACCTGCTCTACTCGCTGGAGCCACCTGCTGGACACGCCAAAATCACCTGATGGCTACGCCAGCACCACTCGGCAGACAAGCCAGAATCACCTGCAGGGTATGCCGGAACCACCTCTCAGACGTGCCAGAACCCCTTGTCGGACACTCCGGAATCACCTGTCAGGCATGCCGGAACCACCTCTCGAACGTGCCAGAATGACGTGCCAGAGACACCGGATGCACCTGCCGAGCACGCCGGAACCTCCTCTTCGACTCGCCGGAACCACCAGCCAGAGATGCCAAAATCCCCTGCCAGGTAGGCCAGAATCACATGGCGGACGCTCCGGAATCTCCCGCCGGGAAGGTAGGAACCACCTCTCAAACATACTGGAAGCACGTGCCGGACATGCCGGCACCACGTACTGGACAGACCAGAAACACCTGCCGGACCTGCCTGAACCACCTGCTGAGCACACCGGAACAACTTGCTCGACTCGCTGGAGCCACCTGCTGGACACCCCAAAATCACCAGCCAGCTATGCCAGAACCACTTGCCGTACACTCCGGAATCACCTGCTGGTTACACCAGAGCCACTTGGTGGACAATCCAGAATCACCTGCCGGACATGCCAGAACCACCTGTCACACATGCCGGAACCACGTGCCTGACACGCCGGAACCACCTCGCGGACAGACCGGAACCACCTACCAGACATGCCTGAACCACCTGCCGAGCATACCGGAACCACCTGCCGGACACGCCAAAATCACCTGCGGGCTAGGCCAGAACCACTTGTAGGACTCTCCTGGAGCACCTGCCGGGCATGCGGGAACCACCTCTCAGACGTGCCAGAACCACGTGCGGCACATGACGGAACCCATTACCGGACAGACCGGAACCACCTGCTGGACACGCCAGAATCACCTGCCAAGAACACCGGAACCACCTGAACAGCTCGCCAGAAACACCTGCCGGACATGCCAAAATCACCTGCCGGCTACACCAGAACCTCTTGCTGGACACTCCGGAATCACCTGCCAGACATGATGCAACCAAATGTCAGACGTGCCAGAACCACGTGCCAGAGACACCGGATGCAACTGCCGAGCATGCCGGAACCTCCTGCTCAACTCGCTGTAACCACCTGCCGGGGACGCCAAAATCACCTGTCAGCTAGGCCAGAACCACGTGGCGGACTCTATGGAATCACCCGCCGGGCATGCCGGAACCAGCTCTCAGACGTGCCAGAAGCACGTGCCGGACACGCCGGAACCACCTACTAGAGAGACCGGAACCACCTGCCAGACCCGCCTGAACCACCTGCTGAGTACGCTGGAACAACCTGCTCTACTCGCTGGAGCCACCTGCTGGACACGCCAAAATCACCTGATGGCTACGCCAGCACCACTCGGCAGACAAGCCAGAATCACCTGCAGGGTATGCCGGAACCACCTCTCAGACGTGCCAGAACCCCTTGTCGGACACTCCGGAATCACCTGTCAGGCATGCCGGAACCACCTCTCGAACGTGCCAGAATGACGTGCCAGAGACACCGGATGCACCTGCCGAGCACGCCGGAACCTCCTCTTCGACTCGCCGGAACCACCAGCCAGAGACGCCAAAATCCCCTGCCAGGTAGGCCAGAATCACATGGCGGACGCTCCGGAATCTCCCGCCGGGAAGGTAGGAACCACCTCTCAAACATACTGGAAGCACGTGCCGGACATGCCGGCACCACGTACTGGACAGACCAGAAACACCTGCCGGACCTGCCTGAACCACCTGCTGAGCACACCGGAACAACTTGCTCGACTCGCTGGAGCCACCTGCTGGACACCCCAAAATCACCAGCCAGCTATGCCAGAACCACTTGCCGTACACTCCGGAATCACCTGCTGGTTACACCAGAGCCACTTGGTGGACAATCCAGAATCACCTGCCGGACATGCCAGAACCACCTGTCACACATGCCGGAACCACGTGCCTGACACGCCGGAACCACCTCGCGGACAGACCGGAACCACCTACCAGACATGCCGGAACCACCTGCCGGACACGCCAAAATCACCTGCGGGCTAGGCCAGAACCACTTGTAGGACTCTCCTGGAGCACCTGCCGGGCATGCGGGAACCACCTCTCAGACGTGCCAGAACCACGTGCGGCACATGACGGAACCCATTACCGGACAGACCGGAACCACCTGCTGGACACGCCAGAATCACCTGCCAAGAACACCGGAACCACCTGAACAGCTCGCCAGAAACACCTGCCGGACATGCCAAAATCACCTGCCGGCTACACCAGAACCTCTTGCCGGACACTCCGGAATCACCTGCCAGACATGATGCAACCAAATGTCAGACGTGCCAGAACCACGTGCCAGAGACACCGGATGCAACTGCCGAGCATGCCGGAACCTCCTGCTCAACTCGCTGTAACCACCTGCCGGGGACGCCAAAATCACCTGTCAGCTAGGCCAGAACCACGTGGCGGACTCTATGGAATCACCCGCCGGGCATGCCGGAACCAGCTCTCAGACGTGCCAGAAGCACGTGCCGGACACGCCGGAACCACCTACTAGAGAGACCGGAACCACCTGCCAGACCCGCCTGAACCACCTGCTGAGTACGCTGGAACAACCTGCTCTACTCGCTGGAGCCACCTGCTGGACACGCCAAAATCACCTGATGGCTACGCCAGCACCACTCGGCAGACAAGCCAGAATCACCTGCAGGGTATGCCGGAACCACCTCTCAGACGTGCCAGAACCCCTTGTCGGACACTCCGGAATCACCTGTCAGGCATGCCGGAACCACCTCTCGAACGTGCCAGAATGACGTGCCAGAGACACCGGATGCACCTGCCGAGCACGCCGGAACCTCCTCTTCGACTCGCCGGAACCACCAGCCAGAGACGCCAAAATCCCCTGCCAGGTAGGCCAGAATCACATGGCGGACGCTCCGGAATCTCCCGCCGGGAAGGTAGGAACCACCTCTCAAACATACTGGAAGCACGTGCCGGACATGCCGGCACCACGTACTGGACAGACCAGAAACACCTGCCGGACCTGCCTGAACCACCTGCTGAGCACACCGGAACAACTTGCTCGACTCGCTGGAGCCACCTGCTGGACACCCCAAAATCACCAGCCAGCTATGCCAGAACCACTTGCCGTACACTCCGGAATCACCTGCCAGACATGATGCAACCAAATGTCAGACGTGCCAGAACCACGTGCCAGAGACACCGGATGCAACTGCCGAGCATGCCGGAACCTCCTGCTCAACTCGCTGTAACCACCTGCCGGGGACGCCAAAATCACCTGTCAGCTAGGCCAGAACCACGTGGCGGACTCTATGGAATCACCCGCCGGGCATGCCGGAACCAGCTCTCAGACGTGCCAGAAGCACGTGCCGGACACGCCGGAACCACCTACTAGAGAGACCGGAACCACCTGCCAGACCCGCCTGAACCACCTGCTGAGTACGCTGGAACAACCTGCTCTACTCGCTGGAGCCACCTGCTGGACACGCCAAAATCACCTGATGGCTACGCCAGCACCACTCGGCAGACAAGCCAGAATCACCTGCAGGGTATGCCGGAACCACCTCTCAGACGTGCCAGAACCCCTTGTCGGACACTCCGGAATCACCTGTCAGGCATGCCGGAACCACCTCTCGAACGTGCCAGAATGACGTGCCAGAGACACCGGATGCACCTGCCGAGCATGCCGGAACCTCCTCTTCGACTCGCCGGAACCACCAGCCAGAGACGCCAAAATCCCCTGCCAGGTAGGCCAGAATCACATGGCGGACGCTCCGGAATCTCCCGCCGGGAAGGTAGGAACCACCTCTCAAACATACTGGAAGCACGTGCCGGACATGCCGGCACCACGTACTGGACAGACCAGAAACACCTGCCGGACCTGCCTGAACCACCTGCTGAGCACACCGGAACAACTTGCTCGACTCGCTGGAGCCACCTGCTGGACACCCCAAAATCACCAGCCAGCTATGCCAGAACCACTTGCCGTACACTCCGGAATCACCTGCTGGTTACACCAGAGCCACTTGGTGGACAATCCAGAATCACCTGCCGGACATGCCAGAACCACCTGTCACACATGCCGGAACCACGTGCCTGACACGCCGGAACCACCTCGCGGACAGACCGGAACCACCTACCAGACATGCCGGAACCACCTGCCGGACACGCCAAAATCACCTGCGGGCTAGGCCAGAACCACTTGTAGGACTCTCCTGGAGCACCTGCCGGGCATGCGGGAACCACCTCTCAGACGTGCCAGAACCACGTGCGGCACATGACGGAACCCATTACCGGACAGACCGGAACCACCTGCTGGACACGCCAGAATCACCTGCCAAGAACACCGGAACCACCTGAACAGCTCGCCAGAAACACCTGCCGGACATGCCAAAATCACCTGCCGGCTACACCAGAACCTCTTGCCGGACACTCCGGAATCACCTGCCAGACATGATGCAACCAAATGTCAGACGTGCCAGAACCACGTGCCAGAGACACCGGATGCAACTGCCGAGCATGCCGGAACCTCCTGCTCAACTCGCTGTAACCACCTGCCGGGGACGCCAAAATCACCTGTCAGCTAGGCCAGAACCACGTGGCGGACTCTATGGAATCACCCGCCGGGCATGCCGGAACCAGCTCTCAGACGTGCCAGAAGCACGTGCCGGACACGCCGGAACCACCTACTAGAGAGACCGGAACCACCTGCCAGACCCGCCTGAACCACCTGCTGAGTACGCTGGAACAACCTGCTCTACTCGCTGGAGCCACCTGCTGGACACGCCAAAATCACCTGATGGCTACGCCAGCACCACTCGGCAGACAAGCCAGAATCACCTGCAGGGTATGCCGGAACCACCTCTCAGACGTGCCAGAACCCCTTGTCGGACACTCCGGAATCACCTGTCAGGCATGCCGGAACCACCTCTCGAACGTGCCAGAATGACGTGCCAGAGACACCGGATGCACCTGCCGAGCACGCCGGAACCTCCTCTTCGACTCGCCGGAACCACCAGCCAGAGACGCCAAAATCCCCTGCCAGGTAGGCCAGAATCACATGGCGGACGCTCCGGAATCTCCCGCCGGGAAGGTAGGAACCACCTCTCAAACATACTGGAAGCACGTGCCGGACATGCCGGCACCACGTACTGGACAGACCAGAAACACCTGCCGGACCTGCCTGAACCACCTGCTGAGCACACCGGAACAACTTGCTCGACTCGCTGGAGCCACCTGCTGGACACCCCAAAATCACCAGCCAGCTATGCCAGAACCACTTGCCGTACACTCCGGAATCACCTGCCAGACATGATGCAACCAAATGTCAGACGTGCCAGAACCACGTGCCAGAGACACCGGATGCAACTGCCGAGCATGCCGGAACCTCCTGCTCAACTCGCTGTAACCACCTGCCGGGGACGCCAAAATCACCTGTCAGCTAGGCCAGAACCACGTGGCGGACTCTATGGAATCACCCGCCGGGCATGCCGGAACCAGCTCTCAGACGTGCCAGAAGCACGTGCCGGACACGCCGGAACCACCTACTAGAGAGACCGGAACCACCTGCCAGACCCGCCTGAACCACCTGCTGAGTACGCTGGAACAACCTGCTCTACTCGCTGGAGCCACCTGCTGGACACGCCAAAATCACCTGATGGCTACGCCAGCACCACTCGGCAGACAAGCCAGAATCACCTGCAGGGTATGCCGGAACCACCTCTCAGACGTGCCAGAACCCCTTGTCGGACACTCCGGAATCACCTGTCAGGCATGCCGGAACCACCTCTCGAACGTGCCAGAATGACGTGCCAGAGACACCGGATGCACCTGCCGAGCACGCCGGAACCTCCTCTTCGACTCGCCGGAACCACCAGCCAGAGACGCCAAAATCCCCTGCCAGGTAGGCCAGAATCACATGGCGGACGCTCCGGAATCTCCCGCCGGGAAGGTAGGAACCACCTCTCAAACATACTGGAAGCACGTGCCGGACATGCCGGCACCACGTACTGGACAGACCAGAAACACCTGCCGGACCTGCCTGAACCACCTGCTGAGCACACCGGAACAACTTGCTCGACTCGCTGGAGCCACCTGCTGGACACCCCAAAATCACCAGCCAGCTATGCCAGAACCACTTGCCGTACACTCCGGAATCACCTGCTGGTTACACCAGAGCCACTTGGTGGACAATCCAGAATCACCTGCCGGACATGCCAGAACCACCTGTCACACATGCCGGAACCACGTGCCTGACACGCCGGAACCACCTCGCGGACAGACCGGAACCACCTACCAGACATGCCGGAACCACCTGCCGGACACGCCAAAATCACCTGCGGGCTAGGCCAGAACCACTTGTAGGACTCTCCTGGAGCACCTGCCGGGCATGCGGGAACCACCTCTCAGACGTGCCAGAACCACGTGCGGCACATGACGGAACCCATTACCGGACAGACCGGAACCACCTGCTGGACACGCCAGAATCACCTGCCAAGAACACCGGAACCACCTGAACAGCTCGCCAGAAACACCTGCCGGACATGCCAAAATCACCTGCCGGCTACACCAGAACCTCTTGCCGGACACTCCGGAATCACCTGCCAGACATGATGCAACCAAATGTCAGACGTGCCAGAACCACGTGCCAGAGACACCGGATGCAACTGCCGAGCATGCCGGAACCTCCTGCTCAACTCGCTGTAACCACCTGCCGGGGACGCCAAAATCACCTGTCAGCTAGGCCAGAACCACGTGGCGGACTCTATGGAATCACCCGCCGGGCATGCCGGAACCAGCTCTCAGACGTGCCAGAAGCACGTGCCGGACACGCCGGAACCACCTACTAGAGAGACCGGAACCACCTGCCAGACCCGCCTGAACCACCTGCTGAGTACGCTGGAACAACCTGCTCTACTCGCTGGAGCCACCTGCTGGACACGCCAAAATCACCTGATGGCTACGCCAGCACCACTCGGCAGACAAGCCAGAATCACCTGCAGGGTATGCCGGAACCACCTCTCAGACGTGCCAGAACCCCTTGTCGGACACTCCGGAATCACCTGTCAGGCATGCCGGAACCACCTCTCGAACGTGCCAGAATGACGTGCCAGAGACACCGGATGCACCTGCCGAGCACGCCGGAACCTCCTCTTCGACTCGCCGGAACCACCAGCCAGAGACGCCAAAATCCCCTGCCAGGTAGGCCAGAATCACATGGCGGACGCTCCGGAATCTCCCGCCGGGAAGGTAGGAACCACCTCTCAAACATACTGGAAGCACGTGCCGGACATGCCGGCACCACGTACTGGACAGACCAGAAACACCTGCCGGACCTGCCTGAACCACCTGCTGAGCACACCGGAACAACTTGCTCGACTCGCTGGAGCCACCTGCTGGACACCCCAAAATCACCAGCCAGCTATGCCAGAACCACTTGCCGTACACTCCGGAATCACCTGCTGGTTACACCAGAGCCACTTGGTGGACAATCCAGAATCACCTGCCGGACATGCCAGAACCACCTGTCACACATGCCGGAACCACGTGCCTGACACGCCGGAACCACCTCGCGGACAGACCGGAACCACCTACCAGACATGCCGGAACCACCTGCCGGACACGCCAAAATCACCTGCGGGCTAGGCCAGAACCACTTGTAGGACTCTCCTGGAGCACCTGCCGGGCATGCGGGAACCACCTCTCAGACGTGCCAGAACCACGTGCGGCACATGACGGAACCCATTACCGGACAGACCGGAACCACCTGCTGGACACGCCAGAATCACCTGCCAAGAACACCGGAACCACCTGAACAGCTCGCCAGAAACACCTGCCGGACATGCCAAAATCACCTGCCGGCTACACCAGAACCTCTTGCCGGACACTCCGGAATCACCTGCCAGACATGATGCAACCAAATGTCAGACGTGCCAGAACCACGTGCCAGAGACACCGGATGCAACTGCCGAGCATGCCGGAACCTCCTGCTCAACTCGCTGTAACCACCTGCCGGGGACGCCAAAATCACCTGTCAGCTAGGCCAGAACCACGTGGCGGACTCTATGGAATCACCCGCCGGGCATGCCGGAACCAGCTCTCAGACGTGCCAGAAGCACGTGCCGGACACGCCGGAACCACCTACTAGAGAGACCGGAACCACCTGCCAGACCCGCCTGAACCACCTGCTGAGTACGCTGGAACAACCTGCTCTACTCGCTGGAGCCACCTGCTGGACACGCCAAAATCACCTGATGGCTACGCCAGCACCACTCGGCAGACAAGCCAGAATCACCTGCAGGGTATGCCGGAACCACCTCTCAGACGTGCCAGAACCCCTTGTCGGACACTCCGGAATCACCTGTCAGGCATGCCGGAACCACCTCTCGAACGTGCCAGAATGACGTGCCAGAGACACCGGATGCACCTGCCGAGCACGCCGGAACCTCCTCTTCGACTCGCCGGAACCACCAGCCAGAGACGCCAAAATCCCCTGCCAGGTAGGCCAGAATCACATGGCGGACGCTCCGGAATCTCCCGCCGGGAAGGTAGGAACCACCTCTCAAACATACTGGAAGCACGTGCCGGACATGCCGGCACCACGTACTGGACAGACCAGAAACACCTGCCGGACCTGCCTGAACCACCTGCTGAGCACACCGGAACAACTTGCTCGACTCGCTGGAGCCACCTGCTGGACACCCCAAAATCACCAGCCAGCTATGCCAGAACCACTTGCCGTACACTCCGGAATCACCTGCCAGACATGATGCAACCAAATGTCAGACGTGCCAGAACCACGTGCCAGAGACACCGGATGCAACTGCCGAGCATGCCGGAACCTCCTGCTCAACTCGCTGTAACCACCTGCCGGGGACGCCAAAATCACCTGTCAGCTAGGCCAGAACCACGTGGCGGACTCTATGGAATCACCCGCCGGGCATGCCGGAACCAGCTCTCAGACGTGCCAGAAGCACGTGCCGGACACGCCGGAACCACCTACTAGAGAGACCGGAACCACCTGCCAGACCCGCCTGAACCACCTGCTGAGTACGCTGGAACAACCTGCTCTACTCGCTGGAGCCACCTGCTGGACACGCCAAAATCACCTGATGGCTACGCCAGCACCACTCGGCAGACAAGCCAGAATCACCTGCAGGGTATGCCGGAACCACCTCTCAGACGTGCCAGAACCCCTTGTCGGACACTCCGGAATCACCTGTCAGGCATGCCGGAACCACCTCTCGAACGTGCCAGAATGACGTGCCAGAGACACCGGATGCACCTGCCGAGCACGCCGGAACCTCCTCTTCGACTCGCCGGAACCACCAGCCAGAGACGCCAAAATCCCCTGCCAGGTAGGCCAGAATCACATGGCGGACGCTCCGGAATCTCCCGCCGGGAAGGTAGGAACCACCTCTCAAACATACTGGAAGCACGTGCCGGACATGCCGGCACCACGTACTGGACAGACCAGAAACACCTGCCGGACCTGCCTGAACCACCTGCTGAGCACACCGGAACAACTTGCTCGACTCGCTGGAGCCACCTGCTGGACACCCCAAAATCACCAGCCAGCTATGCCAGAACCACTTGCCGTACACTCCGGAATCACCTGCTGGTTACACCAGAGCCACTTGGTGGACAATCCAGAATCACCTGCCGGACATGCCAGAACCACCTGTCACACATGCCGGAACCACGTGCCTGACACGCCGGAACCACCTCGCGGACAGACCGGAACCACCTACCAGACATGCCGGAACCACCTGCCGGACACGCCAAAATCACCTGCGGGCTAGGCCAGAACCACTTGTAGGACTCTGCTGGAGCACCTGCCGGGCATGCGGGAACCACCTCTCAGACGTGCCAGAACCACGTGCGGCACATGACGGAACCCATTACCGGACAGACCGGAACCACCTGCTGGACACGCCAGAATCACCTGCCAAGAACACCGGAACCACCTGAACAGCTCGCCAGAAACACCTGCCGGACATGCCAAAATCACCTGCCGGCTACACCAGAACCTCTTGCCGGACACTCCGGAATCACCTGCCAGACATGATGCAACCAAATGTCAGACGTGCCAGAACCACGTGCCAGAGACACCGGATGCAACTGCCGAGCATGCCGGAACCTCCTGCTCAACTCGCTGTAACCACCTGCCGGGGACGCCAAAATCACCTGTCAGCTAGGCCAGAACCACGTGGCGGACTCTATGGAATCACCCGCCGGGCATGCCGGAACCAGCTCTCAGACGTGCCAGAAGCACGTGCCGGACACGCCGGAACCACCTACTAGAGAGACCGGAACCACCTGCCAGACCCGCCTGAACCACCTGCTGAGTACGCTGGAACAACCTGCTCTACTCGCTGGAGCCACCTGCTGGACACGCCAAAATCACCTGATGGCTACGCCAGCACCACTCGGCAGACAAGCCAGAATCACCTGCAGGGTATGCCGGAACCACCTCTCAGACGTGCCAGAACCCCTTGTCGGACACTCCGGAATCACCTGTCAGGCATGCCGGAACCACCTCTCGAACGTGCCAGAATGACGTGCCAGAGACACCGGATGCACCTGCCGAGCACGCCGGAACCTCCTCTTCGACTCGCCGGAACCACCAGCCAGAGACGCCAAAATCCCCTGCCAGGTAGGCCAGAATCACATGGCGGACGCTCCGGAATCTCCCGCCGGGAAGGTAGGAACCACCTCTCAAACATACTGGAAGCACGTGCCGGACATGCCGGCACCACGTACTGGACAGACCAGAAACACCTGCCGGACCTGCCTGAACCACCTGCTGAGCACACCGGAACAACTTGCTCGACTCGCTGGAGCCACCTGCTGGACACCCCAAAATCACCAGCCAGCTATGCCAGAACCACTTGCCGTACACTCCGGAATCACCTGCTGGTTACACCAGAGCCACTTGGTGGACAATCCAGAATCACCTGCCGGACATGCCAGAACCACCTGTCACACATGCCGGAACCACGTGCCTGACACGCCGGAACCACCTCGCGGACAGACCGGAACCACCTACCAGACATGCCTGAACCACCTGCCGAGCATGCCGGAACCACCTGCCGGACACGCCAAAATCACCTGCGGGCTAGGCCAGAACCACTTGTAGGACTCTCCTGGAGCACCTGCCGGGCATGCGGGAACCACCTCTCAGACGTGCCAGAACCACGTGCGGCACATGACGGAACCCATTACCGGACAGACCGGAACCACCTGCTGGACACGCCAGAATCACCTGCCAAGAACACCGGAACCACCTGAACAGCTCGCCAGAAACACCTGCCGGACATGCCAAAATCACCTGCCGGCTACACCAGAACCTCTTGCCGGACACTCCGGAATCACCTGCCAGACATGATGCAACCAAATGTCAGACGTGCCAGAACCACGTGCCAGAGACACCGGATGCAACTGCCGAGCATGCCGGAACCTCCTGCTCAACTCGCTGTAACCACCTGCCGGGGACGCCAAAATCACCTGTCAGCTAGGCCAGAACCACGTGGCGGACTCTATGGAATCACCCGCCGGGCATGCCGGAACCAGCTCTCAGACGTGCCAGAAGCACGTGCCGGACACGCCGGAACCACCTACTAGAGAGACCGGAACCACCTGCCAGACCTGCCTGAACCACCTGCTGAGTACGCTGGAACAACCTGCTCTACTCGCTGGAGCCACCTGCTGGACACGCCAAAATCACCTGATGGCTACGCCAGCACCACTCGGCAGACAAGCCAGAATCACCTGCAGGGTATGCCGGAACCACCTCTCAGACGTGCCAGAACCCCTTGTCGGACACTCCGGAATCACCTGTCAGGCATGCCGGAACCACCTCTCGAACGTGCCAGAATGACGTGCCAGAGACACCGGATGCACCTGCCGAGCACGCCGGAACCTCCTCTTCGACTCGCCGGAACCACCAGCCAGAGACGCCAAAATCCCCTGCCAGGTAGGCCAGAATCACATGGCGGACGCTCCGGAATCTCCCGCCGGGAAGGTAGGAACCACCTCTCAAACATACTGGAAGCACGTGCCGGACATGCCGGCACCACGTACTGGACAGACCAGAAACACCTGCCGGACCTGCCTGAACCACCTGCTGAGCACACCGGAACAACTTGCTCGACTCGCTGGAGCCACCTGCTGGACACCCCAAAATCACCAGCCAGCTATGCCAGAACCACTTGCCGTACACTCCGGAATCACCTGCTGGTTACACCAGAGCCACTTGGTGGACAATCCAGAATCACCTGCCGGACATGCCAGAACCACCTGTCACACATGCCGGAACCACGTGCCTGACACGCCGGAACCACCTCGCGGACAGACCGGAACCACCTACCAGACATGCCTGAACCACCTGCCGAGCATGCCGGAACCACCTGCCGGACACGCCAAAATCACCTGCGGGCTAGGCCAGAACCACTTGTAGGACTCTCCTGGAGCACCTGCCGGGCATGCGGGAACCACCTCTCAGACGTGCCAGAACCACGTGCGGCACATGACGGAACCCATTACCGGACAGACCGGAACCACCTGCTGGACACGCCAGAATCACCTGCCAAGAACACCGGAACCACCTGAACAGCTCGCCAGAAACACCTGCCGGACATGCCAAAATCACCTGCCGGCTACACCAGAACCTCTTGCCGGACACTCCGGAATCACCTGCCAGACATGATGCAACCAAATGTCAGACGTGCCAGAACCACGTGCCAGAGACACCGGATGCAACTGCCGAGCATGCCGGAACCTCCTGCTCAACTCGCTGTAACCACCTGCCGGGGACGCCAAAATCACCTGTCAGCTAGGCCAGAACCACGTGGCGGACTCTATGGAATCACCCGCCGGGCATGCCGGAACCAGCTCTCAGACGTGCCAGAAGCACGTGCCGGACACGCCGGAACCACCTACTAGAGAGACCGGAACCACCTGCCAGACCCGCCTGAACCACCTGCTGAGTACGCTGGAACAACCTGCTCTACTCGCTGGAGCCACCTGCTGGACACGCCAAAATCACCTGATGGCTACGCCAGCACCACTCGGCAGACAAGCCAGAATCACCTGCAGGGTATGCCGGAACCACCTCTCAGACGTGCCAGAACCCCTTGTCGGACACTCCGGAATCACCTGTCAGGCATGCCGGAACCACCTCTCGAACGTGCCAGAATGACGTGCCAGAGACACCGGATGCACCTGCCGAGCACGCCGGAACCTCCTCTTCGACTCGCCGGAACCACCAGCCAGAGACGCCAAAATCCCCTGCCAGGTAGGCCAGAATCACATGGCGGACGCTCCGGAATCTCCCGCCGGGAAGGTAGGAACCACCTCTCAAACATACTGGAAGCACGTGCCGGACATGCCGGCACCACGTACTGGACAGACCAGAAACACCTGCCGGACCTGCCTGAACCACCTGCTGAGCACACCGGAACAACTTGCTCGACTCGCTGGAGCCACCTGCTGGACACCCCAAAATCACCAGCCAGCTATGCCAGAACCACTTGCCGTACACTCCGGAATCACCTGCTGGTTACACCAGAGCCACTTGGTGGACAATCCAGAATCACCTGCCGGACATGCCAGAACCACCTGTCACACATGCCGGAACCACGTGCCTGACACGCCGGAACCACCTCGCGGACAGACCGGAACCACCTACCAGACATGCCTGAACCACCTGCCGAGCATGCCGGAACCACCTGCCGGACACGCCAAAATCACCTGCGGGCTAGGCCAGAACCACTTGTAGGACTCTCCTGGAGCACCTGCCGGGCATGCGGGAACCACCTCTCAGACGTGCCAGAACCACGTGCGGCACATGACGGAACCCATTACCGGACAGACCGGAACCACCTGCCGGACACGCCAGAATCACCTGCCAAGAACACCGGAACCACCTGAACAGCTCGCCAGAAACACCTGCCGGACATGCCAAAATCACCTGCCGGCTACACCAGAACCTCTTGCCGGACACTCCGGAATCACCTGCCAGACATGATGCAACCAAATGTCAGACGTGCCAGAACCACGTGCCAGAGACACCGGATGCAACTGCCGAGCATGCCGGAACCTCCTGCTCAACTCGCTGTAACCACCTGCCGGGGACGCCAAAATCACCTGTCAGCTAGGCCAGAACCACGTGGCGGACTCTATGGAATCACCCGCCGGGCATGCCGGAACCAGCTCTCAGACGTGCCAGAAGCACGTGCCGGACACGCCGGAACCACCTACTAGAGAGACCGGAACCACCTGCCAGACCCGCCTGAACCACCTGCTGAGTACGCTGGAACAACCTGCTCTACTCGCTGGAGCCACCTGCTGGACACGCCAAAATCACCTGATGGCTACGCCAGCACCACTCGGCAGACAAGCCAGAATCACCTGCAGGGTATGCCGGAACCACCTCTCAGACGTGCCAGAACCCCTTGTCGGACACTCCGGAATCACCTGTCAGGCATGCCGGAACCACCTCTCGAACGTGCCAGAATGACGTGCCAGAGACACCGGATGCACCTGCCGAGCACGCCGGAACCTCCTCTTCGACTCGCCGGAACCACCAGCCAGAGACGCCAAAATCCCCTGCCAGGTAGGCCAGAATCACATGGCGGACGCTCCGGAATCTCCCGCCGGGAAGGTAGGAACCACCTCTCAAACATACTGGAAGCACGTGCCGGACATGCCGGCACCACGTACTGGACAGACCAGAAACACCTGCCGGACCTGCCTGAACCACCTGCTGAGCACACCGGAACAACTTGCTCGACTCGCTGGAGCCACCTGCTGGACACCCCAAAATCACCAGCCAGCTATGCCAGAACCACTTGCCGTACACTCCGGAATCACCTGCTGGTTACACCAGAGCCACTTGGTGGACAATCCAGAATCACCTGCCGGACATGCCAGAACCACCTGTCACACATGCCGGAACCACGTGCCTGACACGCCGGAACCACCTCGCGGACAGACCGGAACCACCTACCAGACATGCCTGAACCACCTGCCGAGCATGCCGGAACCACCTGCCGGACACGCCAAAATCACCTGCGGGCTAGGCCAGAACCACTTGTAGGACTCTCCTGGAGCACCTGCCGGGCATGCGGGAACCACCTCTCAGACGTGCCAGAACCACGCGCGGCACATGACGGAACCCATTACCGGACAGACCGGAACCACCTGCCGGACACGCCAGAATCACCTGCCAAGAACACCGGAACCACCTGAACAGCTCGCCAGAAACACCTGCCGGACATGCCAAAATCACCTGCCGGCTACACCAGAACCTCTTGCCGGACACTCCGGAATCACCTGCCAGACATGATGCAACCAAATGTCAGACGTGCCAGAACCACGTGCCAGAGACACCGGATGCAACTGCCGAGCATGCCGGAACCTCCTGCTCAACTCGCTGTAACCACCTGCCGGGGACGCCAAAATCACCTGTCAGCTAGGCCAGAACCACGTGGCGGACTCTATGGAATCACCCGCCGGGCATGCCGGAACCAGCTCTCAGACGTGCCAGAAGCACGTGCCGGACACGCCGGAACCACCTACTAGAGAGACCGGAACCACCTGCCAGACCCGCCTGAACCACCTGCTGAGTACGCTGGAACAACCTGCTCTACTCGCTGGAGCCACCTGCTGGACACGCCAAAATCACCTGATGGCTACGCCAGCACCACTCGGCAGACAAGCCAGAATCACCTGCAGGGTATGCCGGAACCACCTCTCAGACGTGCCAGAACCCCTTGTCGGACACTCCGGAATCACCTGTCAGGCATGCCGGAACCACCTCTCGAACGTGCCAGAATGACGTGCCAGAGACACCGGATGCACCTGCCGAGCACGCCGGAACCTCCTCTTCGACTCGCCGGAACCACCAGCCAGAGACGCCAAAATCCCCTGCCAGGTAGGCCAGAATCACATGGCGGACGCTCCGGAATCTCCCGCCGGGAAGGTAGGAACCACCTCTCAAACATACTGGAAGCACGTGCCGGACATGCCGGCACCACGTACTGGACAGACCAGAAACACCTGCCGGACCTGCCTGAACCACCTGCTGAGCACACCGGAACAACTTGCTCGACTCGCTGGAGCCACCTGCTGGACACCCCAAAATCACCAGCCAGCTATGCCAGAACCACTTGCCGTACACTCCGGAATCACCTGCTGGTTACACCAGAGCCACTTGGTGGACAATCCAGAATCACCTGCCGGACATGCCAGAACCACCTGTCACACATGCCGGAACCACGTGCCTGACACGCCGGAACCACCTCGCGGACAGACCGGAACCACCTACCAGACATGCCTGAACCACCTGCCGAGCATGCCGGAACCACCTGCCGGACACGCCAAAATCACCTGCGGGCTAGGCCAGAACCACTTGTAGGACTCTCCTGGAGCACCTGCCGGGCATGCGGGAACCACCTCTCAGACGTGCCAGAACCACGCGCGGCACATGACGGAACCCATTACCGGACAGACCGGAACCACCTGCCGGACACGCCAGAATCACCTGCCAAGAACACCGGAACCACCTGAACAGCTCGCCAGAAACACCTGCCGGACATGCCAAAATCACCTGCCGGCTACACCAGAACCTCTTGCCGGACACTCCGGAATCACCTGCCAGACATGATGCAACCAAATGTCAGACGTGCCAGAACCACGTGCCAGAGACACCGGATGCAACTGCCGAGCATGCCGGAACCTCCTGCTCAACTCGCTGTAACCACCTGCCGGGGACGCCAAAATCACCTGTCAGCTAGGCCAGAACCACGTGGCGGACTCTATGGAATCACCCGCCGGGCATGCCGGAACCAGCTCTCAGACGTGCCAGAAGCACGTGCCGGACACGCCGGAACCACCTACTAGAGAGACCGGAACCACCTGCCAGACCCGCCTGAACCACCTGCTGAGTACGCTGGAACAACCTGCTCTACTCGCTGGAGCCACCTGCTGGACACGCCAAAATCACCTGATGGCTACGCCAGCACCACTCGGCAGACAAGCCAGAATCACCTGCAGGGTATGCCGGAACCACCTCTCAGACGTGCCAGAACCCCTTGTCGGACACTCCGGAATCACCTGTCAGGCATGCCGGAACCACCTCTCGAACGTGCCAGAATGACGTGCCAGAGACACCGGATGCACCTGCCGAGCACGCCGGAACCTCCTCTTCGACTCGCCGGAACCACCAGCCAGAGACGCCAAAATCCCCTGCCAGGTAGGCCAGAATCACATGGCGGACGCTCCGGAATCTCCCGCCGGGAAGGTAGGAACCACCTCTCAAACATACTGGAAGCACGTGCCGGACATGCCGGCACCACGTACTGGACAGACCAGAAACACCTGCCGGACCTGCCTGAACCACCTGCTGAGCACACCGGAACAACTTGCTCGACTCGCTGGAGCCACCTGCTGGACACCCCAAAATCACCAGCCAGCTATGCCAGAACCACTTGCCGTACACTCCGGAATCACCTGCTGGTTACACCAGAGCCACTTGGTGGACAATCCAGAATCACCTGCCGGACATGCCAGAACCACCTGTCACACATGCCGGAACCACGTGCCTGACACGCCGGAACCACCTCGCGGACAGACCGGAACCACCTACCAGACATGCCTGAACCACCTGCCGAGCATGCCGGAACCACCTGCCGGACACGCCAAAATCACCTGCGGGCTAGGCCAGAACCACTTGTAGGACTCTCCTGGAGCACCTGCCGGGCATGCGGGAACCACCTCTCAGACGTGCCAGAACCACGCGCGGCACATGACGGAACCCATTACCGGACAGACCGGAACCACCTGCCGGACACGCCAGAATCACCTGCCAAGAACACCGGAACCACCTGAACAGCTCGCCAGAAACACCTGCCAGACATGCCAAAATCACCTGCCGGCTACACCAGAACCTCTTGCCGGACACTCCGGAATCACCTGCCAGACATGATGCAACCAAATGTCAGACGTGCCAGAACCACGTGCCAGAGACACCGGATGCAACTGCCGAGCATGCCGGAACCTCCTGCTCAACTCGCTGTAACCACCTGCCGGGGACGCCAAAATCACCTGTCAGCTAGGCCAGAACCACGTGGCGGACTCTATGGAATCACCCGCCGGGCATGCCGGAACCAGCTCTCAGACGTGCCAGAAGCACGTGCCGGACACGCCGGAACCACCTACTAGAGAGACCGGAACCACCTGCCAGACCCGCCTGAACCACCTGCTGAGTACGCTGGAACAACCTGCTCTACTCGCTGGAGCCACCTGCTGGACACGCCAAAATCACCTGATGGCTACGCCAGCACCACTCGGCAGACAAGCCAGAATCACCTGCAGGGTATGCCGGAACCACCTCTCAGACGTGCCAGAACCCCTTGTCGGACACTCCGGAATCACCTGTCAGGCATGCCGGAACCACCTCTCGAACGTGCCAGAATGACGTGCCAGAGACACCGGATGCACCTGCCGAGCACGCCGGAACCTCCTCTTCGACTCGCCGGAACCACCAGCCAGAGACGCCAAAATCCCCTGCCAGGTAGGCCAGAATCACATGGCGGACGCTCCGGAATCTCCCGCCGGGAAGGTAGGAACCACCTCTCAAACATACTGGAAGCACGTGCCGGACATGCCGGCACCACGTACTGGACAGACCAGAAACACCTGCCGGACCTGCCTGAACCACCTGCTGAGCACACCGGAACAACTTGCTCGACTCGCTGGAGCCACCTGCTGGACACCCCAAAATCACCAGCCAGCTATGCCAGAACCACTTGCCGTACACTCCGGAATCACCTGCTGGTTACACCAGAGCCACTTGGTGGACAATCCAGAATCACCTGCCGGACATGCCAGAACCACCTGTCACACATGCCGGAACCACGTGCCTGACACGCCGGAACCACCTCGCGGACAGACCGGAACCACCTACCAGACATGCCTGAACCACCTGCCGAGCATGCCGGAACCACCTGCCGGACACGCCAAAATCACCTGCGGGCTAGGCCAGAACCACTTGTAGGACTCTCCTGGAGCACCTGCCGGGCATGCGGGAACCACCTCTCAGACGTGCCAGAACCACGCGCGGCACATGACGGAACCCATTACCGGACAGACCGGAACCACCTGCCGGACACGCCAGAATCACCTGCCAAGAACACCGGAACCACCTGAACAGCTCGCCAGAAACACCTGCCGGACATGCCAAAATCACCTGCCGGCTACACCAGAACCTCTTGCCGGACACTCCGGAATCACCTGCCAGACATGATGCAACCAAATGTCAGACGTGCCAGAACCACGTGCCAGAGACACCGGATGCAACTGCCGAGCATGCCGGAACCTCCTGCTCAACTCGCTGTAACCACCTGCCGGGGACGCCAAAATCACCTGTCAGCTAGGCCAGAACCACGTGGCGGACTCTATGGAATCACCCGCCGGGCATGCCGGAACCAGCTCTCAGACGTGCCAGAAGCACGTGCCGGACACGCCGGAACCACCTACTAGAGAGACCGGAACCACCTGCCAGACCCGCCTGAACCACCTGCTGAGTACGCTGGAACAACCTGCTCTACTCGCTGGAGCCACCTGCTGGACACGCCAAAATCACCTGATGGCTACGCCAGCACCACTCGGCAGACAAGCCAGAATCACCTGCAGGGTATGCCGGAACCACCTCTCAGACGTGCCAGAACCCCTTGTCGGACACTCCGGAATCACCTGTCAGGCATGCCGGAACCACCTCTCGAACGTGCCAGAATGACGTGCCAGAGACACCGGATGCACCTGCCGAGCACGCCGGAACCTCCTCTTCGACTCGCCGGAACCACCAGCCAGAGACGCCAAAATCCCCTGCCAGGTAGGCCAGAATCACATGGCGGACGCTCCGGAATCTCCCGCCGGGAAGGTAGGAACCACCTCTCAAACATACTGGAAGCACGTGCCGGACATGCCGGCACCACGTACTGGACAGACCAGAAACACCTGCCGGACCTGCCTGAACCACCTGCTGAGCACACCGGAACAACTTGCTCGACTCGCTGGAGCCACCTGCTGGACACCCCAAAATCACCAGCCAGCTATGCCAGAACCACTTGCCGTACACTCCGGAATCACCTGCTGGTTACACCAGAGCCACTTGGTGGACAATCCAGAATCACCTGCCGGACATGCCAGAACCACCTGTCACACATGCCGGAACCACGTGCCTGACACGCCGGAACCACCTCGCGGACAGACCGGAACCACCTACCAGACATGCCTGAACCACCTGCCGAGCATGCCGGAACCACCTGCCGGACACGCCAAAATCACCTGCGGGCTAGGCCAGAACCACTTGTAGGACTCTCCTGGAGCACCTGCCGGGCATGCGGGAACCACCTCTCAGACGTGCCAGAACCACGCGCGGCACATGACGGAACCCATTACCGGACAGACCGGAACCACCTGCCGGACACGCCAGAATCACCTGCCAAGAACACCGGAACCACCTGAACAGCTCGCCAGAAACACCTGCCGGACATGCCAAAATCACCTGCCGGCTACACCAGAACCTCTTGCCGGACACTCCGGAATCACCTGCCAGACATGATGCAACCAAATGTCAGACGTGCCAGAACCACGTGCCAGAGACACCGGATGCAACTGCCGAGCATGCCGGAACCTCCTGCTCAACTCGCTGTAACCACCTGCCGGGGACGCCAAAATCACCTGTCAGCTAGGCCAGAACCACGTGGCGGACTCTATGGAATCACCCGCCGGGCATGCCGGAACCAGCTCTCAGACGTGCCAGAAGCACGTGCCGGACACGCCGGAACCACCTACTAGAGAGACCGGAACCACCTGCCAGACCCGCCTGAACCACCTGCTGAGTACGCTGGAACAACCTGCTCTACTCGCTGGAGCCACCTGCTGGACACGCCAAAATCACCTGATGGCTACGCCAGCACCACTCGGCAGACAAGCCAGAATCACCTGCAGGGTATGCCGGAACCACCTCTCAGACGTGCCAGAACCCCTTGTCGGACACTCCGGAATCACCTGTCAGGCATGCCGGAACCACCTCTCGAACGTGCCAGAATGACGTGCCAGAGACACCGGATGCACCTGCCGAGCACGCCGGAACCTCCTCTTCGACTCGCCGGAACCACCAGCCAGAGACGCCAAAATCCCCTGCCAGGTAGGCCAGAATCACATGGCGGACGCTCCGGAATCTCCCGCCGGGAAGGTAGGAACC
This sequence comes from Equus asinus, assembly GCF_041296235.1. NCBI lineage: Eukaryota > Metazoa > Chordata > Mammalia > Perissodactyla > Equidae > Equus > Equus asinus. The sequence goes on from NW_027225206.1 coordinate 196,004, forward strand.
ACCTCTCAAACATACTGGAAGCACGTGCCGGACATGCCGGCACCACGTACTGGACAGACCAGAAACACCTGCCGGACCTGCCTGAACCACCTGCTGAGCACACCGGAACAACTTGCTCGACTCGCTGGAGCCACCTGCTGGACACCCCAAAATCACCAGCCAGCTATGCCAGAACCACTTGCCGTACACTCCGGAATCACCTGCTGGTTACACCAGAGCCACTTGGTGGACAATCCAGAATCACCTGCCGGACATGCCAGAACCACCTGTCACACATGCCGGAACCACGTGCCTGACACGCCGGAACCACCTCGCGGACAGACCGGAACCACCTACCAGACATGCCTGAACCACCTGCCGAGCATGCCGGAACCACCTGCCGGACACGCCAAAATCACCTGCGGGCTAGGCCAGAACCACTTGTAGGACTCTCCTGGAGCACCTGCCGGGCATGCGGGAACCACCTCTCAGACGTGCCAGAACCACGCGCGGCACATGACGGAACCCATTACCGGACAGACCGGAACCACCTGCCGGACACGCCAGAATCACCTGCCAAGAACACCGGAACCACCTGAACAGCTCGCCAGAAACACCTGCCGGACATGCCAAAATCACCTGCCGGCTACACCAGAACCTCTTGCCGGACACTCCGGAATCACCTGCCAGACATGATGCAACCAAATGTCAGACGTGCCAGAACCACGTGCCAGAGACACCGGATGCAACTGCCGAGCATGCCGGAACCTCCTGCTCAACTCGCTGTAACCACCTGCCGGGGACGCCAAAATCACCTGTCAGCTAGGCCAGAACCACGTGGCGGACTCTATGGAATCACCCGCCGGGCATGCCGGAACCAGCTCTCAGACGTGCCAGAAGCACGTGCCGGACACGCCGGAACCACCTACTAGAGAGACCGGAACCACCTGCCAGACCCGCCTGAACCACCTGCTGAGTACGCTGGAACAACCTGCTCTACTCGCTGGAGCCACCTGCTGGACACGCCAAAATCACCTGATGGCTACGCCAGCACCACTCGGCAGACAAGCCAGAATCACCTGCAGGGTATGCCGGAACCACCTCTCAGACGTGCCAGAACCCCTTGTCGGACACTCCGGAATCACCTGTCAGGCATGCCGGAACCACCTCTCGAACGTGCCAGAATGACGTGCCAGAGACACCGGATGCACCTGCCGAGCACGCCGGAACCTCCTCTTCGACTCGCCGGAACCACCAGCCAGAGACGCCAAAATCCCCTGCCAGGTAGGCCAGAATCACATGGCGGACGCTCCGGAATCTCCCGCCGGGAAGGTAGGAACCACCTCTCAAACATACTGGAAGCACGTGCCGGACATGCCGGCACCACGTACTGGACAGACCAGAAACACCTGCCGGACCTGCCTGAACCACCTGCTGAGCACACCGGAACAACTTGCTCGACTCGCTGGAGCCACCTGCTGGACACCCCAAAATCACCAGCCAGCTATGCCAGAACCACTTGCCGTACACTCCGGAATCACCTGCTGGTTACACCAGAGCCACTTGGTGGACAATCCAGAATCACCTGCCGGACATGCCAGAACCACCTGTCACACATGCCGGAACCACGTGCCTGACACGCCGGAACCACCTCGCGGACAGACCGGAACCACCTACCAGACATGCCTGAACCACCTGCCGAGCATGCCGGAACCACCTGCCGGACACGCCAAAATCACCTGCGGGCTAGGCCAGAACCACTTGTAGGACTCTCCTGGAGCACCTGCCAGGCATGCGGGAACCACCTCTCAGACGTGCCAGAACCACGTGCGGCACATGACGGAACCCATTACCGGACAGACCGGAACCACCTGCCGGACACGCCAGAATCACCTGCCAAGAACACCGGAACCACCTGAACAGCTCGCCAGAAACACCTGCCGGACATGCCAAAATCACCTGCCGGCTACACCAGAACCTCTTGCCGGACACTCCGGAATCACCTGCCAGACATGATGCAACCAAATGTCAGACGTGCCAGAACCACGTGCCAGAGACACCGGATGCAACTGCCGAGCATGCCGGAACCTCCTGCTCAACTCGCTGTAACCACCTGCCGGGGACGCCAAAATCACCTGTCAGCTAGGCCAGAACCACGTGGCGGACTCTATGGAATCACCCGCCGGGCATGCCGGAACCAGCTCTCAGACGTGCCAGAAGCACGTGCCGGACACGCCGGAACCACCTACTAGAGAGACCGGAACCACCTGCCAGACCCGCCTGAACCACCTGCTGAGTACGCTGGAACAACCTGCTCTACTCGCTGGAGCCACCTGCTGGACACGCCAAAATCACCTGATGGCTACGCCAGCACCACTCGGCAGACAAGCCAGAATCACCTGCAGGGTATGCCGGAACCACCTCTCAGACGTGCCAGAACCCCTTGTCGGACACTCCGGAATCACCTGTCAGGCATGCCGGAACCACCTCTCGAACGTGCCAGAATGACGTGCCAGAGACACCGGATGCACCTGCCGAGCACGCCGGAACCTCCTCTTCGACTCGCCGGAACCACCAGCCAGAGACGCCAAAATCCCCTGCCAGGTAGGCCAGAATCACATGGCGGACGCTCCGGAATCTCCCGCCGGGAAGGTAGGAACCACCTCTCAAACATACTGGAAGCACGTGCCGGACATGCCGGCACCACGTACTGGACAGACCAGAAACACCTGCCGGACCTGCCTGAACCACCTGCTGAGCACACCGGAACAACTTGCTCGACTCGCTGGAGCCACCTGCTGGACACCCCAAAATCACCAGCCAGCTATGCCAGAACCACTTGCCGTACACTCCGGAATCACCTGCTGGTTACACCAGAGCCACTTGGTGGACAATCCAGAATCACCTGCCGGACATGCCAGAACCACCTGTCACACATGCCGGAACCACGTGCCTGACACGCCGGAACCACCTCGCGGACAGACCGGAACCACCTACCAGACATGCCTGAACCACCTGCCGAGCATGCCGGAACCACCTGCCGGACACGCCAAAATCACCTGCGGGCTAGGCCAGAACCACTTGTAGGACTCTCCTGGAGCACCTGCCGGGCATGCGGGAACCACCTCTCAGACGTGCCAGAACCACGTGCGGCACATGACGGAACCCATTACCGGACAGACCGGAACCACCTGCCGGACACGCCAGAATCACCTGCCAAGAACACCGGAACCACCTGAACAGCTCGCCAGAAACACCTGCCGGACATGCCAAAATCACCTGCCGGCTACACCAGAACCTCTTGCCGGACACTCCGGAATCACCTGCCAGACATGATGCAACCAAATGTCAGACGTGCCAGAACCACGTGCCAGAGACACCGGATGCAACTGCCGAGCATGCCGGAACCTCCTGCTCAACTCGCTGTAACCACCTGCCGGGGACGCCAAAATCACCTGTCAGCTAGGCCAGAACCACGTGGCGGACTCTATGGAATCACCCGCCGGGCATGCCGGAACCAGCTCTCAGACGTGCCAGAAGCACGTGCCGGACACGCCGGAACCACCTACTAGAGAGACCGGAACCACCTGCCAGACCCGCCTGAACCACCTGCTGAGTACGCTGGAACAACCTGCTCTACTCGCTGGAGCCACCTGCTGGACACGCCAAAATCACCTGATGGCTACGCCAGCACCACTCGGCAGACAAGCCAGAATCACCTGCAGGGTATGCCGGAACCACCTCTCAGACGTGCCAGAACCCCTTGTCGGACACTCCGGAATCACCTGTCAGGCATGCCGGAACCACCTCTCGAACGTGCCAGAATGACGTGCCAGAGACACCGGATGCACCTGCCGAGCACGCCGGAACCTCCTCTTCGACTCGCCGGAACCACCAGCCAGAGACGCCAAAATCCCCTGCCAGGTAGGCCAGAATCACATGGCGGACGCTCCGGAATCTCCCGCCGGGAAGGTAGGAACCACCTCTCAAACATACTGGAAGCACGTGCCGGACATGCCGGCACCACGTACTGGACAGACCAGAAACACCTGCCGGACCTGCCTGAACCACCTGCTGAGCACACCGGAACAACTTGCTCGACTCGCTGGAGCCACCTGCTGGACACCCCAAAATCACCAGCCAGCTATGCCAGAACCACTTGCCGTACACTCCGGAATCACCTGCTGGTTACACCAGAGCCACTTGGTGGACAATCCAGAATCACCTGCCGGACATGCCAGAACCACCTGTCACACATGCCGGAACCACGTGCCTGACACGCCGGAACCACCTCGCGGACAGACCGGAACCACCTACCAGACATGCCTGAACCACCTGCCGAGCATGCCGGAACCACCTGCCGGACACGCCAAAATCACCTGCGGGCTAGGCCAGAACCACTTGTAGGACTCTCCTGGAGCACCTGCCGGGCATGCGGGAACCACCTCTCAGACGTGCCAGAACCACGCGCGGCACATGACGGAACCCATTACCGGACAGACCGGAACCACCTGCCGGACACGCCAGAATCACCTGCCAAGAACACCGGAACCACCTGAACAGCTCGCCAGAAACACCTGCCGGACATGCCAAAATCACCTGCCGGCTACACCAGAACCTCTTGCCGGACACTCCGGAATCACCTGCCAGACATGATGCAACCAAATGTCAGACGTGCCAGAACCACGTGCCAGAGACACCGGATGCAACTGCCGAGCATGCCGGAACCTCCTGCTCAACTCGCTGTAACCACCTGCCGGGGACGCCAAAATCACCTGTCAGCTAGGCCAGAACCACGTGGCGGACTCTATGGAATCACCCGCCGGGCATGCCGGAACCAGCTCTCAGACGTGCCAGAAGCACGTGCCGGACACGCCGGAACCACCTACTAGAGAGACCGGAACCACCTGCCAGACCCGCCTGAACCACCTGCTGAGTACGCTGGAACAACCTGCTCTACTCGCTGGAGCCACCTGCTGGACACGCCAAAATCACCTGATGGCTACGCCAGCACCACTCGGCAGACAAGCCAGAATCACCTGCAGGGTATGCCGGAACCACCTCTCAGACGTGCCAGAACCCCTTGTCGGACACTCCGGAATCACCTGTCAGGCATGCCGGAACCACCTCTCGAACGTGCCAGAATGACGTGCCAGAGACACCGGATGCACCTGCCGAGCACGCCGGAACCTCCTCTTCGACTCGCCGGAACCACCAGCCAGAGACGCCAAAATCCCCTGCCAGGTAGGCCAGAATCACATGGCGGACGCTCCGGAATCTCCCGCCGGGAAGGTAGGAACCACCTCTCAAACATACTGGAAGCACGTGCCGGACATGCCGGCACCACGTACTGGACAGACCAGAAACACCTGCCGGACCTGCCTGAACCACCTGCTGAGCACACCGGAACAACTTGCTCGACTCGCTGGAGCCACCTGCTGGACACCCCAAAATCACCAGCCAGCTATGCCAGAACCACTTGCCGTACACTCCGGAATCACCTGCTGGTTACACCAGAGCCACTTGGTGGACAATCCAGAATCACCTGCCGGACATGCCAGAACCACCTGTCACACATGCCGGAACCACGTGCCTGACACGCCGGAACCACCTCGCGGACAGACCGGAACCACCTACCAGACATGCCTGAACCACCTGCCGAGCATGCCGGAACCACCTGCCGGACACGCCAAAATCACCTGCGGGCTAGGCCAGAACCACTTGTAGGACTCTCCTGGAGCACCTGCCAGGCATGCGGGAACCACCTCTCAGACGTGCCAGAACCACGTGCGGCACATGACGGAACCCATTACCGGACAGACCGGAACCACCTGCCGGACACGCCAGAATCACCTGCCAAGAACACCGGAACCACCTGAACAGCTCGCCAGAAACACCTGCCGGACATGCCAAAATCACCTGCCGGCTACACCAGAACCTCTTGCCGGACACTCCGGAATCACCTGCCAGACATGATGCAACCAAATGTCAGACGTGCCAGAACCACGTGCCAGAGACACCGGATGCAACTGCCGAGCATGCCGGAACCTCCTGCTCAACTCGCTGTAACCACCTGCCGGGGACGCCAAAATCACCTGTCAGCTAGGCCAGAACCACGTGGCGGACTCTATGGAATCACCCGCCGGGCATGCCGGAACCAGCTCTCAGACGTGCCAGAAGCACGTGCCGGACACGCCGGAACCACCTACTAGAGAGACCGGAACCACCTGCCAGACCCGCCTGAACCACCTGCTGAGTACGCTGGAACAACCTGCTCTACTCGCTGGAGCCACCTGCTGGACACGCCAAAATCACCTGATGGCTACGCCAGCACCACTCGGCAGACAAGCCAGAATCACCTGCAGGGTATGCCGGAACCACCTCTCAGACGTGCCAGAACCCCTTGTCGGACACTCCGGAATCACCTGTCAGGCATGCCGGAACCACCTCTCGAACGTGCCAGAATGACGTGCCAGAGACACCGGATGCACCTGCCGAGCACGCCGGAACCTCCTCTTCGACTCGCCGGAACCACCAGCCAGAGACGCCAAAATCCCCTGCCAGGTAGGCCAGAATCACATGGCGGACGCTCCGGAATCTCCCGCCGGGAAGGTAGGAACCACCTCTCAAACATACTGGAAGCACGTGCCGGACATGCCGGCACCACGTACTGGACAGACCAGAAACACCTGCCGGACCTGCCTGAACCACCTGCTGAGCACACCGGAACAACTTGCTCGACTCGCTGGAGCCACCTGCTGGACACCCCAAAATCACCAGCCAGCTATGCCAGAACCACTTGCCGTACACTCCGGAATCACCTGCTGGTTACACCAGAGCCACTTGGTGGACAATCCAGAATCACCTGCCGGACATGCCAGAACCACCTGTCACACATGCCGGAACCACGTGCCTGACACGCCGGAACCACCTCGCGGACAGACCGGAACCACCTACCAGACATGCCTGAACCACCTGCCGAGCATGCCGGAACCACCTGCCGGACACGCCAAAATCACCTGCGGGCTAGGCCAGAACCACTTGTAGGACTCTCCTGGAGCACCTGCCGGGCATGCGGGAACCACCTCTCAGACGTGCCAGAACCACGCGCGGCACATGACGGAACCCATTACCGGACAGACCGGAACCACCTGCCGGACACGCCAGAATCACCTGCCAAGAACACCGGAACCACCTGAACAGCTCGCCAGAAACACCTGCCGGACATGCCAAAATCACCTGCCGGCTACACCAGAACCTCTTGCCGGACACTCCGGAATCACCTGCCAGACATGATGCAACCAAATGTCAGACGTGCCAGAACCACGTGCCAGAGACACCGGATGCAACTGCCGAGCATGCCGGAACCTCCTGCTCAACTCGCTGTAACCACCTGCCGGGGACGCCAAAATCACCTGTCAGCTAGGCCAGAACCACGTGGCGGACTCTATGGAATCACCCGCCGGGCATGCCGGAACCAGCTCTCAGACGTGCCAGAAGCACGTGCCGGACACGCCGGAACCACCTACTAGAGAGACCGGAACCACCTGCCAGACCCGCCTGAACCACCTGCTGAGTACGCTGGAACAACCTGCTCTACTCGCTGGAGCCACCTGCTGGACACGCCAAAATCACCTGATGGCTACGCCAGCACCACTCGGCAGACAAGCCAGAATCACCTGCAGGGTATGCCGGAACCACCTCTCAGACGTGCCAGAACCCCTTGTCGGACACTCCGGAATCACCTGTCAGGCATGCCGGAACCACCTCTCGAACGTGCCAGAATGACGTGCCAGAGACACCGGATGCACCTGCCGAGCACGCCGGAACCTCCTCTTCGACTCGCCGGAACCACCAGCCAGAGACGCCAAAATCCCCTGCCAGGTAGGCCAGAATCACATGGCGGACGCTCCGGAATCTCCCGCCGGGAAGGTAGGAACCACCTCTCAAACATACTGGAAGCACGTGCCGGACATGCCGGCACCACGTACTGGACAGACCAGAAACACCTGCCGGACCTGCCTGAACCACCTGCTGAGCACACCGGAACAACTTGCTCGACTCGCTGGAGCCACCTGCTGGACACCCCAAAATCACCAGCCAGCTATGCCAGAACCACTTGCCGTACACTCCGGAATCACCTGCTGGTTACACCAGAGCCACTTGGTGGACAATCCAGAATCACCTGCCGGACATGCCAGAACCACCTGTCACACATGCCGGAACCACGTGCCTGACACGCCGGAACCACCTCGCGGACAGACCGGAACCACCTACCAGACATGCCTGAACCACCTGCCGAGCATGCCGGAACCACCTGCCGGACACGCCAAAATCACCTGCGGGCTAGGCCAGAACCACTTGTAGGACTCTCCTGGAGCACCTGCCGGGCATGCGGGAACCACCTCTCAGACGTGCCAGAACCACGCGCGGCACATGACGGAACCCATTACCGGACAGACCGGAACCACCTGCCGGACACGCCAGAATCACCTGCCAAGAACACCGGAACCACCTGAACAGCTCGCCAGAAACACCTGCCGGACATGCCAAAATCACCTGCCGGCTACACCAGAACCTCTTGCCGGACACTCCGGAATCACCTGCCAGACATGATGCAACCAAATGTCAGACGTGCCAGAACCACGTGCCAGAGACACCGGATGCAACTGCCGAGCATGCCGGAACCTCCTGCTCAACTCGCTGTAACCACCTGCCGGGGACGCCAAAATCACCTGTCAGCTAGGCCAGAACCACGTGGCGGACTCTATGGAATCACCCGCCGGGCATGCCGGAACCAGCTCTCAGACGTGCCAGAAGCACGTGCCGGACACGCCGGAACCACCTACTAGAGAGACCGGAACCACCTGCCAGACCCGCCTGAACCACCTGCTGAGTACGCTGGAACAACCTGCTCTACTCGCTGGAGCCACCTGCTGGACACGCCAAAATCACCTGATGGCTACGCCAGCACCACTCGGCAGACAAGCCAGAATCACCTGCAGGGTATGCCGGAACCACCTCTCAGACGTGCCAGAACCCCTTGTCGGACACTCCGGAATCACCTGTCAGGCATGCCGGAACCACCTCTCGAACGTGCCAGAATGACGTGCCAGAGACACCGGATGCACCTGCCGAGCACGCCGGAACCTCCTCTTCGACTCGCCGGAACCACCAGCCAGAGACGCCAAAATCCCCTGCCAGGTAGGCCAGAATCACATGGCGGACGCTCCGGAATCTCCCGCCGGGAAGGTAGGAACCACCTCTCAAACATACTGGAAGCACGTGCCGGACATGCCGGCACCACGTACTGGACAGACCAGAAACACCTGCCGGACCTGCCTGAACCACCTGCTGAGCACACCGGAACAACTTGCTCGACTCGCTGGAGCCACCTGCTGGACACCCCAAAATCACCAGCCAGCTATGCCAGAACCACTTGCCGTACACTCCGGAATCACCTGCTGGTTACACCAGAGCCACTTGGTGGACAATCCAGAATCACCTGCCGGACATGCCAGAACCACCTGTCACACATGCCGGAACCACGTGCCTGACACGCCGGAACCACCTCGCGGACAGACCGGAACCACCTACCAGACATGCCTGAACCACCTGCCGAGCATGCCGGAACCACCTGCCGGACACGCCAAAATCACCTGCGGGCTAGGCCAGAACCACTTGTAGGACTCTCCTGGAGCACCTGCCGGGCATGCGGGAACCACCTCTCAGACGTGCCAGAACCACGCGCGGCACATGACGGAACCCATTACCGGACAGACCGGAACCACCTGCCGGACACGCCAGAATCACCTGCCAAGAACACCGGAACCACCTGAACAGCTCGCCAGAAACACCTGCCGGACATGCCAAAATCACCTGCCGGCTACACCAGAACCTCTTGCCGGACACTCCGGAATCACCTGCCAGACATGATGCAACCAAATGTCAGACGTGCCAGAACCACGTGCCAGAGACACCGGATGCAACTGCCGAGCATGCCGGAACCTCCTGCTCAACTCGCTGTAACCACCTGCCGGGGACGCCAAAATCACCTGTCAGCTAGGCCAGAACCACGTGGCGGACTCTATGGAATCACCCGCCGGGCATGCCGGAACCAGCTCTCAGACGTGCCAGAAGCACGTGCCGGACACGCCGGAACCACCTACTAGAGAGACCGGAACCACCTGCCAGACCCGCCTGAACCACCTGCTGAGTACGCTGGAACAACCTGCTCTACTCGCTGGAGCCACCTGCTGGACACGCCAAAATCACCTGATGGCTACGCCAGCACCACTCGGCAGACAAGCCAGAATCACCTGCAGGGTATGCCGGAACCACCTCTCAGACGTGCCAGAACCCCTTGTCGGACACTCCGGAATCACCTGTCAGGCATGCCGGAACCACCTCTCGAACGTGCCAGAATGACGTGCCAGAGACACCGGATGCACCTGCCGAGCACGCCGGAACCTCCTCTTCGACTCGCCGGAACCACCAGCCAGAGACGCCAAAATCCCCTGCCAGGTAGGCCAGAATCACATGGCGGACGCTCCGGAATCTCCCGCCGGGAAGGTAGGAACCACCTCTCAAACATACTGGAAGCACGTGCCGGACATGCCGGCACCACGTACTGGACAGACCAGAAACACCTGCCGGACCTGCCTGAACCACCTGCTGAGCACACCGGAACAACTTGCTCGACTCGCTGGAGCCACCTGCTGGACACCCCAAAATCACCAGCCAGCTATGCCAGAACCACTTGCCGTACACTCCGGAATCACCTGCTGGTTACACCAGAGCCACTTGGTGGACAATCCAGAATCACCTGCCGGACATGCCAGAACCACCTGTCACACATGCCGGAACCACGTGCCTGACACGCCGGAACCACCTCGCGGACAGACCGGAACCACCTACCAGACATGCCTGAACCACCTGCCGAGCATGCCGGAACCACCTGCCGGACACGCCAAAATCACCTGCGGGCTAGGCCAGAACCACTTGTAGGACTCTCCTGGAGCACCTGCCGGGCATGCGGGAACCACCTCTCAGACGTGCCAGAACCACGCGCGGCACATGACGGAACCCATTACCGGACAGACCGGAACCACCTGCCGGACACGCCAGAATCACCTGCCAAGAACACCGGAACCACCTGAACAGCTCGCCAGAAACACCTGCCGGACATGCCAAAATCACCTGCCGGCTACACCAGAACCTCTTGCCGGACACTCCGGAATCACCTGCCAGACATGATGCAACCAAATGTCAGACGTGCCAGAACCACGTGCCAGAGACACCGGATGCAACTGCCGAGCATGCCGGAACCTCCTGCTCAACTCGCTGTAACCACCTGCCGGGGACGCCAAAATCACCTGTCAGCTAGGCCAGAACCACGTGGCGGACTCTATGGAATCACCCGCCGGGCATGCCGGAACCAGCTCTCAGACGTGCCAGAAGCACGTGCCGGACACGCCGGAACCACCTACTAGAGAGACCGGAACCACCTGCCAGACCCGCCTGAACCACCTGCTGAGTACGCTGGAACAACCTGCTCTACTCGCTGGAGCCACCTGCTGGACACGCCAAAATCACCTGATGGCTACGCCAGCACCACTCGGCAGACAAGCCAGAATCACCTGCAGGGTATGCCGGAACCACCTCTCAGACGTGCCAGAACCCCTTGTCGGACACTCCGGAATCACCTGTCAGGCATGCCGGAACCACCTCTCGAACGTGCCAGAATGACGTGCCAGAGACACCGGATGCACCTGCCGAGCACGCCGGAACCTCCTCTTCGACTCGCCGGAACCACCAGCCAGAGACGCCAAAATCCCCTGCCAGGTAGGCCAGAATCACATGGCGGACGCTCCGGAATCTCCCGCCGGGAAGGTAGGAACCACCTCTCAAACATACTGGAAGCACGTGCCGGACATGCCGGCACCACGTACTGGACAGACCAGAAACACCTGCCGGACCTGCCTGAACCACCTGCTGAGCACACCGGAACAACTTGCTCGACTCGCTGGAGCCACCTGCTGGACACCCCAAAATCACCAGCCAGCTATGCCAGAACCACTTGCCGTACACTCCGGAATCACCTGCTGGTTACACCAGAGCCACTTGGTGGACAATCCAGAATCACCTGCCGGACATGCCAGAACCACCTGTCACACATGCCGGAACCACGTGCCTGACACGCCGGAACCACCTCGCGGACAGACCGGAACCACCTACCAGACATGCCGGAACCACCTGCCGGACACGCCAAAATCACCTGCGGGCTAGGCCAGAACCACTTGTAGGACTCTCCTGGAGCACCTGCCGGGCATGCGGGAACCACCTCTCAGACGTGCCAGAACCACGTGCGGCACATGACGGAACCCATTACCGGACAGACCGGAACCACCTGCTGGACACGCCAGAATCACCTGCCAAGAACACCGGAACCACCTGAACAGCTCGCCAGAAACACCTGCCGGACATGCCAAAATCACCTGCCGGCTACACCAGAACCTCTTGCCGGACACTCCGGAATCACCTGCCAGACATGATGCAACCAAATGTCAGACGTGCCAGAACCACGTGCCAGAGACACCGGATGCAACTGCCGAGCATGCCGGAACCTCCTGCTCAACTCGCTGTAACCACCTGCCGGGGACGCCAAAATCACCTGTCAGCTAGGCCAGAACCACGTGGCGGACTCTATGGAATCACCCGCCGGGCATGCCGGAACCAGCTCTCAGACGTGCCAGAAGCACGTGCCGGACACGCCGGAACCACCTACTAGAGAGACCGGAACCACCTGCCAGACCCGCCTGAACCACCTGCTGAGTACGCTGGAACAACCTGCTCTACTCGCTGGAGCCACCTGCTGGACACGCCAAAATCACCTGATGGCTACGCCAGCACCACTCGGCAGACAAGCCAGAATCACCTGCAGGGTATGCCGGAACCACCTCTCAGACGTGCCAGAACCCCTTGTCGGACACTCCGGAATCACCTGTCAGGCATGCCGGAACCACCTCTCGAACGTGCCAGAATGACGTGCCAGAGACACCGGATGCACCTGCCGAGCACGCCGGAACCTCCTCTTCGACTCGCCGGAACCACCAGCCAGAGACGCCAAAATCCCCTGCCAGGTAGGCCAGAATCACATGGCGGACGCTCCGGAATCTCCCGCCGGGAAGGTAGGAACCACCTCTCAAACATACTGGAAGCACGTGCCGGACATGCCGGCACCACGTACTGGACAGACCAGAAACACCTGCCGGACCTGCCTGAACCACCTGCTGAGCACACCGGAACAACTTGCTCGACTCGCTGGAGCCACCTGCTGGACACCCCAAAATCACCAGCCAGCTATGCCAGAACCACTTGCCGTACACTCCGGAATCACCTGCTGGTTACACCAGAGCCACTTGGTGGACAATCCAGAATCACCTGCCGGACATGCCAGAACCACCTGTCACACATGCCGGAACCACGTGCCTGACACGCCGGAACCACCTCGCGGACAGACCGGAACCACCTACCAGACATGCCTGAACCACCTGCCGAGCATGCCGGAACCACCTGCCGGACACGCCAAAATCACCTGCGGGCTAGGCCAGAACCACTTGTAGGACTCTCCTGGAGCACCTGCCGGGCATGCGGGAACCACCTCTCAGACGTGCCAGAACCACGCGCGGCACATGACGGAACCCATTACCGGACAGACCGGAACCACCTGCCGGACACGCCAGAATCACCTGCCAAGAACACCGGAACCACCTGAACAGCTCGCCAGAAACACCTGCCGGACATGCCAAAATCACCTGCCGGCTACACCAGAACCTCTTGCCGGACACTCCGGAATCACCTGCCAGACATGATGCAACCAAATGTCAGACGTGCCAGAACCACGTGCCAGAGACACCGGATGCAACTGCCGAGCATGCCGGAACCTCCTGCTCAACTCGCTGTAACCACCTGCCGGGGACGCCAAAATCACCTGTCAGCTAGGCCAGAACCACGTGGCGGACTCTATGGAATCACCCGCCGGGCATGCCGGAACCAGCTCTCAGACGTGCCAGAAGCACGTGCCGGACACGCCGGAACCACCTACTAGAGAGACCGGAACCACCTGCCAGACCCGCCTGAACCACCTGCTGAGTACGCTGGAACAACCTGCTCTACTCGCTGGAGCCACCTGCTGGACACGCCAAAATCACCTGATGGCTACGCCAGCACCACTCGGCAGACAAGCCAGAATCACCTGCAGGGTATGCCGGAACCACCTCTCAGACGTGCCAGAACCCCTTGTCGGACACTCCGGAATCACCTGTCAGGCATGCCGGAACCACCTCTCGAACGTGCCAGAATGACGTGCCAGAGACACCGGATGCACCTGCCGAGCACGCCGGAACCTCCTCTTCGACTCGCCGGAACCACCAGCCAGAGACGCCAAAATCCCCTGCCAGGTAGGCCAGAATCACATGGCGGACGCTCCGGAATCTCCCGCCGGGAAGGTAGGAACCACCTCTCAAACATACTGGAAGCACGTGCCGGACATGCTGGCACCACGTACTGGACAGACCAGAAACACCTGCCGGACCTGCCTGAACCACCTGCTGAGCACACCGGAACAACTTGCTCGACTCGCTGGAGCCACCTGCTGGACACCCCAAAATCACCAGCCAGCTATGCCAGAACCACTTGCCGTACACTCCGGAATCACCTGCTGGTTACACCAGAGCCACTTGGTGGACAATCCAGAATCACCTGCCGGACATGCCAGAACCACCTGTCACACATGCCGGAACCACGTGCCTGACACGCCGGAACCACCTCGCGGACAGACCGGAACCACCTACCAGACATGCCGGAACCACCTGCCGGACACGCCAAAATCACCTGCGGGCTAGGCCAGAACCACTTGTAGGACTCTCCTGGAGCACCTGCCGGGCATGCGGGAACCACCTCTCAGACGTGCCAGAACCACGCGCGGCACATGACGGAACCCATTACCGGACAGACCGGAACCACCTGCCGGACACGCCAGAATCACCTGCCAAGAACACCGGAACCACCTGAACAGCTCGCCAGAAACACCTGCCGGACATGCCAAAATCACCTGCCGGCTACACCAGAACCTCTTGCCGGACACTCCGGAATCACCTGCCAGACATGATGCAACCAAATGTCAGACGTGCCAGAACCACGTGCCAGAGACACCGGATGCAACTGCCGAGCATGCCGGAACCTCCTGCTCAACTCGCTGTAACCACCTGCCGGGGACGCCAAAATCACCTGTCAGCTAGGCCAGAACCACGTGGCGGACTCTATGGAATCACCCGCCGGGCATGCCGGAACCAGCTCTCAGACGTGCCAGAAGCACGTGCCGGACACGCCGGAACCACCTACTAGAGAGACCGGAACCACCTGCCAGACCCGCCTGAACCACCTGCTGAGTACGCTGGAACAACCTGCTCTACTCGCTGGAGCCACCTGCTGGACACGCCAAAATCACCTGATGGCTACGCCAGCACCACTCGGCAGACAAGCCAGAATCACCTGCAGGGTATGCCGGAACCACCTCTCAGACGTGCCAGAACCCCTTGTCGGACACTCCGGAATCACCTGTCAGGCATGCCGGAACCACCTCTCGAACGTGCCAGAATGACGTGCCAGAGACACCGGATGCACCTGCCGAGCACGCCGGAACCTCCTCTTCGACTCGCCGGAACCACCAGCCAGAGACGCCAAAATCCCCTGCCAGGTAGGCCAGAATCACATGGCGGACGCTCCGGAATCTCCCGCCGGGAAGGTAGGAACCACCTCTCAAACATACTGGAAGCACGTGCCGGACATGCCGGCACCACGTACTGGACAGACCAGAAACACCTGCCGGACCTGCCTGAACCACCTGCTGAGCACACCGGAACAACTTGCTCGACTCGCTGGAGCCACCTGCTGGACACCCCAAAATCACCAGCCAGCTATGCCAGAACCACTTGCCGTACACTCCGGAATCACCTGCTGGTTACACCAGAGCCACTTGGTGGACAATCCAGAATCACCTGCCGGACATGCCAGAACCACCTGTCACACATGCCGGAACCACGTGCCTGACACGCCGGAACCACCTCGCGGACAGACCGGAACCACCTACCAGACATGCCGGAACCACCTGCCGGACACGCCAAAATCACCTGCGGGCTAGGCCAGAACCACTTGTAGGACTCTCCTGGAGCACCTGCCGGGCATGCGGGAACCACCTCTCAGACGTGCCAGAACCACGTGCGGCACATGACGGAACCCATTACCGGACAGACCGGAACCACCTGCTGGACACGCCAGAATCACCTGCCAAGAACACCGGAACCACCTGAACAGCTCGCCAGAAACACCTGCCGGACATGCCAAAATCACCTGCCGGCTACACCAGAACCTCTTGCCGGACACTCCGGAATCACCTGCCAGACATGATGCAACCAAATGTCAGACGTGCCAGAACCACGTGCCAGAGACACCGGATGCAACTGCCGAGCATGCCGGAACCTCCTGCTCAACTCGCTGTAACCACCTGCCGGGGACGCCAAAATCACCTGTCAGCTAGGCCAGAACCACGTGGCGGACTCTATGGAATCACCCGCCGGGCATGCCGGAACCAGCTCTCAGACGTGCCAGAAGCACGTGCCGGACACGCCGGAACCACCTACTAGAGAGACCGGAACCACCTGCCAGACCCGCCTGAACCACCTGCTGAGTACGCTGGAACAACCTGCTCTACTCGCTGGAGCCACCTGCTGGACACGCCAAAATCACCTGATGGCTACGCCAGCACCACTCGGCAGACAAGCCAGAATCACCTGCAGGGTATGCCGGAACCACCTCTCAGACGTGCCAGAACCCCTTGTCGGACACTCCGGAATCACCTGTCAGGCATGCCGGAACCACCTCTCGAACGTGCCAGAATGACGTGCCAGAGACACCGGATGCACCTGCCGAGCACGCCGGAACCTCCTCTTCGACTCGCCGGAACCACCAGCCAGAGACGCCAAAATCCCCTGCCAGGTAGGCCAGAATCACATGGCGGACGCTCCGGAATCTCCCGCCGGGAAGGTAGGAACCACCTCTCAAACATACTGGAAGCACGTGCCGGACATGCCGGCACCACGTACTGGACAGACCAGAAACACCTGCCGGACCTGCCTGAACCACCTGCTGAGCACACCGGAACAACTTGCTCGACTCGCTGGAGCCACCTGCTGGACACCCCAAAATCACCAGCCAGCTATGCCAGAACCACTTGCCGTACACTCCGGAATCACCTGCTGGTTACACCAGAGCCACTTGGTGGACAATCCAGAATCACCTGCCGGACATGCCAGAACCACCTGTCACACATGCCGGAACCACGTGCCTGACACGCCGGAACCACCTCGCGGACAGACCGGAACCACCTACCAGACATGCCGGAACCACCTGCCGGACACGCCAAAATCACCTGCGGGCTAGGCCAGAACCACTTGTAGGACTCTCCTGGAGCACCTGCCGGGCATGCGGGAACCACCTCTCAGACGTGCCAGAACCACGTGCGGCACATGACGGAACCCATTACCGGACAGACCGGAACCACCTGCTGGACACGCCAGAATCACCTGCCAAGAACACCGGAACCACCTGAACAGCTCGCCAGAAACACCTGCCGGACATGCCAAAATCACCTGCCGGCTACACCAGAACCTCTTGCCGGACACTCCGGAATCACCTGCCAGACATGATGCAACCAAATGTCAGACGTGCCAGAACCACGTGCCAGAGACACCGGATGCAACTGCCGAGCATGCCGGAACCTCCTGCTCAACTCGCTGTAACCACCTGCCGGGGACGCCAAAATCACCTGTCAGCTAGGCCAGAACCACGTGGCGGACTCTATGGAATCACCCGCCGGGCATGCCGGAACCAGCTCTCAGACGTGCCAGAAGCACGTGCCGGACACGCCGGAACCACCTACTAGAGAGACCGGAACCACCTGCCAGACCCGCCTGAACCACCTGCTGAGTACGCTGGAACAACCTGCTCTACTCGCTGGAGCCACCTGCTGGACACGCCAAAATCACCTGATGGCTACGCCAGCACCACTCGGCAGACAAGCCAGAATCACCTGCAGGGTATGCCGGAACCACCTCTCAGACGTGCCAGAACCCCTTGTCGGACACTCCGGAATCACCTGTCAGGCATGCCGGAACCACCTCTCGAACGTGCCAGAATGACGTGCCAGAGACACCGGATGCACCTGCCGAGCACGCCGGAACCTCCTCTTCGACTCGCCGGAACCACCAGCCAGAGACGCCAAAATCCCCTGCCAGGTAGGCCAGAATCACATGGCGGACGCTCCGGAATCTCCCGCCGGGAAGGTAGGAACCACCTCTCAAACATACTGGAAGCACGTGCCGGACATGCCGGCACCACGTACTGGACAGACCAGAAACACCTGCCGGACCTGCCTGAACCACCTGCTGAGCACACCGGAACAACTTGCTCGACTCGCTGGAGCCACCTGCTGGACACCCCAAAATCACCAGCCAGCTATGCCAGAACCACTTGCCGTACACTCCGGAATCACCTGCTGGTTACACCAGAGCCACTTGGTGGACAATCCAGAATCACCTGCCGGACATGCCAGAACCACCTGTCACACATGCCGGAACCACGTGCCTGACACGCCGGAACCACCTCGCGGACAGACCGGAACCACCTACCAGACATGCCGGAACCACCTGCCGGACACGCCAAAATCACCTGTGGGCTAGGCCAGAACCACTTGTAGGACTCTCCTGGAGCACCTGCCGGGCATGCGGGAACCACCTCTCAGACGTGCCAGAACCACGTGCGGCACATGACGGAACCCATTACCGGACAGACCGGAACCACCTGCTGGACACGCCAGAATCACCTGCCAAGAACACCAGAACCACCTGAACAGCTCGCCAGAAACACCTGCCGGACATGCCAAAATCACCTGCCGGCTACACCAGAACCTCTTGCCGGACACTCCGGAATCACCTGCCAGACATGATGCAACCAAATGTCAGACGTGCCAGAACCACGTGCCAGAGACACCGGATGCAACTGCCGAGCATGCCGGAACCTCCTGCTCAACTCGCTGTAACCACCTGCCGGGGACGCCAAAATCACCTGTCAGCTAGGCCAGAACCACGTGGCGGACTCTATGGAATCACCCGCCGGGCATGCCGGAACCAGCTCTCAGACGTGCCAGAAGCACGTGCCGGACACGCCGGAACCACCTACTAGAGAGACCGGAACCACCTGCCAGACCCGCCTGAACCACCTGCTGAGTACGCTGGAACAACCTGCTCTACTCGCTGGAGCCACCTGCTGGACACGCCAAAATCACCTGATGGCTACGCCAGCACCACTCGGCAGACAAGCCAGAATCACCTGCAGGGTATGCCAGAACCACCTCTCAGACGTGCCAGAACCCCTTGTCGGACACTCCGGAATCACCTGTCAGGCATGCCGGAACCACCTCTCGAACGTGCCAGAATGACGTGCCAGAGACACCGGATGCACCTGCCGAGCACGCCGGAACCTCCTCTTCGACTCGCCGGAACCACCAGCCAGAGACGCCAAAATCCCCTGCCAGGTAGGCCAGAATCACATGGCGGACGCTCTGGAATCTCCCGCCGGGAAGGTAGGAACCACCTCTCAAACATACTGGAAGCACGTGCCGGACATGCCGGCACCACGTACTGGACAGACCAGAAACACCTGCCGGACCTGCCTGAACCACCTGCTGAGCACACCGGAACAACTTGCTCGACTCGCTGGAGCCACCTGCTGGACACCCCAAAATCACCAGCCAGCTATGCCAGAACCACTTGCCGTACACTCCGGAATCACCTGCTGGTTACACCAGAGCCACTTGGTGGACAATCCAGAATCACCTGCCGGACATGCCAGAACCACCTGTCACACATGCCGGAACCACGTGCCTGACACGCTGGAACCACCTCGCGGACAGACCGGAACCACCTACCAGACATGCCTGAACCACCTGCCGAGCATGCCGGAACCACCTGCCGGACACGCCAAAATCACCTGCGGGCTAGGCCAGAACCACTTGTAGGACTCTCCTGGAGCACCTGCCGGGCATGCGGGAACCACCTCTCAGACGTGCCAGAACCACGCGCGGCACATGACGGAACCCATTACCGGACAGACCGGAACCACCTGCCGGACACGCCAGAATCACCTGCCAAGAACACCGGAACCACCTGAACAGCTCGCCAGAAACACCTGCTGGACATGCCAAAATCACCTGCCGGCTACACCAGAACCTCTTGCCGGACACTCCGGAATCACCTGCCAGACATGATGCAACCAAATGTCAGACGTGCCAGAACCACGTGCCAGAGACACCGGATGCAACTGCCGAGCATGCCGGAACCTCCTGCTCAACTCGCTGTAACCACCTGCCGGGGACGCCAAAATCACCTGTCAGCTAGGCCAGAACCACGTGGCGGACTCTATGGAATCACCCGCCGGGCATGCCGGAACCAGCTCTCAGACGTGCCAGAAGCACGTGCCGGACACGCCGGAACCACCTACTAGAGAGACCGGAACCACCTGCCAGACCCGCCTGAACCACCTGCTGAGTACGCTGGAACAACCTGCTCTACTCGCTGGAGCCACCTGCTGGACACGCCAAAATCACCTGATGGCTACGCCAGCACCACTCGGCAGACAAGCCAGAATCACCTGCAGGGTATGCCGGAACCACCTCTCAGACGTGCCAGAACCCCTTGTCGGACACTCCGGAATCACCTGTCAGGCATGCCGGAACCACCTCTCGAACGTGCCAGAATGACGTGCCAGAGACACCGGATGCACCTGCCGAGCACGCCGGAACCTCCTCTTCGACTCGCCGGAACCACCAGCCAGAGACGCCAAAATCCCCTGCCAGGTAGGCCAGAATCACATGGCGGACGCTCCGGAATCTCCCGCCGGGAAGGTAGGAACCACCTCTCAAACATACTGGAAGCACGTGCCGGACATGCCGGCACCACGTACTGGACAGACCAGAAACACCTGCCGGACCTGCCTGAACCACCTGCTGAGCACACCGGAACAACTTGCTCGACTCGCTGGAGCCACCTGCTGGACACCCCAAAATCACCAGCCAGCTATGCCAGAACCACTTGCCGTACACTCCGGAATCACCTGCTGGTTACACCAGAGCCACTTGGTGGACAATCCAGAATCACCTGCCGGACATGCCAGAACCACCTGTCACACATGCCGGAACCACGTGCCTGACACGCCGGAACCACCTCGCGGACAGACCGGAACCACCTACCAGACATGCCGGAACCACCTGCCGGACACGCCAAAATCACCTGCGGGCTAGGCCAGAACCACTTGTAGGACTCTCCTGGAGCACCTGCCGGGCATGCGGGAACCACCTCTCAGACGTGCCAGAACCACGTGCGGCACATGACGGAACCCATTACCGGACAGACCGGAACCACCTGCTGGACACGCCAGAATCACCTGCCAAGAACACCAGAACCACCTGAACAGCTCGCCAGAAACACCTGCCGGACATGCCAAAATCACCTGCCGGCTACACCAGAACCTCTTGCCGGACACTCCGGAATCACCTGCCAGACATGATGCAACCAAATGTCAGACGTGCCAGAACCACGTGCCAGAGACACCGGATGCAACTGCCGAGCATGCCGGAACCTCCTGCTCAACTCGCTGTAACCACCTGCCGGGGACGCCAAAATCACCTGTCAGCTAGGCCAGAACCACGTGGCGGACTCTATGGAATCACCCGCCGGGCATGCCGGAACCAGCTCTCAGACGTGCCAGAAGCACGTGCCGGACACGCCGGAACCACCTACTAGAGAGACCGGAACCACCTGCCAGACCCGCCTGAACCACCTGCTGAGTACGCTGGAACAACCTGCTCTACTCGCTGGAGCCACCTGCTGGACACGCCAAAATCACCTGATGGCTACGCCAGCACCACTCGGCAGACAAGCCAGAATCACCTGCAGGGTATGCCAGAACCACCTCTCAGACGTGCCAGAACCCCTTGTCGGACACTCCGGAATCACCTGTCAGGCATGCCGGAACCACCTCTCGAACG
Source organism: Equus asinus (assembly GCF_041296235.1). Lineage (NCBI taxonomy): Eukaryota > Metazoa > Chordata > Mammalia > Perissodactyla > Equidae > Equus > Equus asinus. The sequence goes on from NW_027225206.1 coordinate 218,148, forward strand.
TGCCAGAATGACGTGCCAGAGACACCGGATGCACCTGCCGAGCACGCCGGAACCTCCTCTTCGACTCGCCGGAACCACCAGCCAGAGACGCCAAAATCCCCTGCCAGGTAGGCCAGAATCACATGGCGGACGCTCCGGAATCTCCCGCCGGGAAGGTAGGAACCACCTCTCAAACATACTGGAAGCACGTGCCGGACATGCCGGCACCACGTACTGGACAGACCAGAAACACCTGCCGGACCTGCCTGAACCACCTGCTGAGCACACCGGAACAACTTGCTCGACTCGCTGGAGCCACCTGCTGGACACCCCAAAATCACCAGCCAGCTATGCCAGAACCACTTGCCGTACACTCCGGAATCACCTGCTGGTTACACCAGAGCCACTTGGTGGACAATCCAGAATCACCTGCCGGACATGCCAGAACCACCTGTCACACATGCCGGAACCACGTGCCTGACACGCCGGAACCACCTCGCGGACAGACCGGAACCACCTACCAGACATGCCTGAACCACCTGCCGAGCATGCCGGAACCACCTGCCGGACACGCCAAAATCACCTGCGGGCTAGGCCAGAACCACTTGTAGGACTCTCCTGGAGCACCTGCCGGGCATGCGGGAACCACCTCTCAGACGTGCCAGAACCACGCGCGGCACATGACGGAACCCATTACCGGACAGACCGGAACCACCTGCCGGACACGCCAGAATCACCTGCCAAGAACACCGGAACCACCTGAACAGCTCGCCAGAAACACCTGCCGGACATGCCAAAATCACCTGCCGGCTACACCAGAACCTCTTGCCGGACACTCCGGAATCACCTGCCAGACATGATGCAACCAAATGTCAGACGTGCCAGAACCACGTGCCAGAGACACCGGATGCAACTGCCGAGCATGCCGGAACCTCCTGCTCAACTCGCTGTAACCACCTGCCGGGGACGCCAAAATCACCTGTCAGCTAGGCCAGAACCACGTGGCGGACTCTATGGAATCACCCGCCGGGCATGCCGGAACCAGCTCTCAGACGTGCCAGAAGCACGTGCCGGACACGCCGGAACCACCTACTAGAGAGACCGGAACCACCTGCCAGACCCGCCTGAACCACCTGCTGAGTACGCTGGAACAACCTGCTCTACTCGCTGGAGCCACCTGCTGGACACGCCAAAATCACCTGATGGCTACGCCAGCACCACTCGGCAGACAAGCCAGAATCACCTGCAGGGTATGCCGGAACCACCTCTCAGACGTGCCAGAACCCCTTGTCGGACACTCCGGAATCACCTGTCAGGCATGCCGGAACCACCTCTCGAACGTGCCAGAATGACGTGCCAGAGACACCGGATGCACCTGCCGAGCACGCCGGAACCTCCTCTTCGACTCGCCGGAACCACCAGCCAGAGACGCCAAAATCCCCTGCCAGGTAGGCCAGAATCACATGGCGGACGCTCCGGAATCTCCCGCCGGGAAGGTAGGAACCACCTCTCAAACATACTGGAAGCACGTGCCGGACATGCCGGCACCACGTACTGGACAGACCAGAAACACCTGCCGGACCTGCCTGAACCACCTGCTGAGCACACCGGAACAACTTGCTCGACTCGCTGGAGCCACCTGCTGGACACCCCAAAATCACCAGCCAGCTATGCCAGAACCACTTGCCGTACACTCCGGAATCACCTGCTGGTTACACCAGAGCCACTTGGTGGACAATCCAGAATCACCTGCCGGACATGCCAGAACCACCTGTCACACATGCCGGAACCACGTGCCTGACACGCCGGAACCACCTCGCGGACAGACCGGAACCACCTACCAGACATGCCTGAACCACCTGCCGAGCATGCCGGAACCACCTGCCGGACACGCCAAAATCACCTGCGGGCTAGGCCAGAACCACTTGTAGGACTCTCCTGGAGCACCTGCCGGGCATGCGGGAACCACCTCTCAGACGTGCCAGAACCACGCGCGGCACATGACGGAACCCATTACCGGACAGACCGGAACCACCTGCCGGACACGCCAGAATCACCTGCCAAGAACACCGGAACCACCTGAACAGCTCGCCAGAAACACCTGCCGGACATGCCAAAATCACCTGCCGGCTACACCAGAACCTCTTGCCGGACACTCCGGAATCACCTGCCAGACATGATGCAACCAAATGTCAGACGTGCCAGAACCACGTGCCAGAGACACCGGATGCAACTGCCGAGCATGCCGGAACCTCCTGCTCAACTCGCTGTAACCACCTGCCGGGGACGCCAAAATCACCTGTCAGCTAGGCCAGAACCACGTGGCGGACTCTATGGAATCACCCGCCGGGCATGCCGGAACCAGCTCTCAGACGTGCCAGAAGCACGTGCCGGACACGCCGGAACCACCTACTAGAGAGACCGGAACCACCTGCCAGACCCGCCTGAACCACCTGCTGAGTACGCTGGAACAACCTGCTCTACTCGCTGGAGCCACCTGCTGGACACGCCAAAATCACCTGATGGCTACGCCAGCACCACTCGGCAGACAAGCCAGAATCACCTGCAGGGTATGCCGGAACCACCTCTCAGACGTGCCAGAACCCCTTGTCGGACACTCCGGAATCACCTGTCAGGCATGCCGGAACCACCTCTCGAACGTGCCAGAATGACGTGCCAGAGACACCGGATGCACCTGCCGAGCACGCCGGAACCTCCTCTTCGACTCGCCGGAACCACCAGCCAGAGACGCCAAAATCCCCTGCCAGGTAGGCCAGAATCACATGGCGGACGCTCCGGAATCTCCCGCCGGGAAGGTAGGAACCACCTCTCAAACATACTGGAAGCACGTGCCGGACATGCCGGCACCACGTACTGGACAGACCAGAAACACCTGCCGGACCTGCCTGAACCACCTGCTGAGCACACCGGAACAACTTGCTCGACTCGCTGGAGCCACCTGCTGGACACCCCAAAATCACCAGCCAGCTATGCCAGAACCACTTGCCGTACACTCCGGAATCACCTGCTGGTTACACCAGAGCCACTTGGTGGACAATCCAGAATCACCTGCCGGACATGCCAGAACCACCTGTCACACATGCCGGAACCACGTGCCTGACACGCCGGAACCACCTCGCGGACAGACCGGAACCACCTACCAGACATGCCGGAACCACCTGCCGGACACGCCAAAATCACCTGCGGGCTAGGCCAGAACCACTTGTAGGACTCTCCTGGAGCACCTGCCGGGCATGCGGGAACCACCTCTCAGACGTGCCAGAACCACGCGCGGCACATGACGGAACCCATTACCGGACAGACCGGAACCACCTGCCGGACACGCCAGAATCACCTGCCAAGAACACCGGAACCACCTGAACAGCTCGCCAGAAACACCTGCCGGACATGCCAAAATCACCTGCCGGCTACACCAGAACCTCTTGCCGGACACTCCGGAATCACCTGCCAGACATGATGCAACCAAATGTCAGACGTGCCAGAACCACGTGCCAGAGACACCGGATGCAACTGCCGAGCATGCCGGAACCTCCTGCTCAACTCGCTGTAACCACCTGCCGGGGACGCCAAAATCACCTGTCAGCTAGGCCAGAACCACGTGGCGGACTCTATGGAATCACCCGCCGGGCATGCCGGAACCAGCTCTCAGACGTGCCAGAAGCACGTGCCGGACACGCCGGAACCACCTACTAGAGAGACCGGAACCACCTGCCAGACCCGCCTGAACCACCTGCTGAGTACGCTGGAACAACCTGCTCTACTCGCTGGAGCCACCTGCTGGACACGCCAAAATCACCTGATGGCTACGCCAGCACCACTCGGCAGACAAGCCAGAATCACCTGCAGGGTATGCCGGAACCACCTCTCAGACGTGCCAGAACCCCTTGTCGGACACTCCGGAATCACCTGTCAGGCATGCCGGAACCACCTCTCGAACGTGCCAGAATGACGTGCCAGAGACACCGGATGCACCTGCCGAGCACGCCGGAACCTCCTCTTCGACTCGCCGGAACCACCAGCCAGAGACGCCAAAATCCCCTGCCAGGTAGGCCAGAATCACATGGCGGACGCTCCGGAATCTCCCGCCGGGAAGGTAGGAACCACCTCTCAAACATACTGGAAGCACGTGCCGGACATGCCGGCACCACGTACTGGACAGACCAGAAACACCTGCCGGACCTGCCTGAACAACCTGCTGAGCACACCGGAACAACTTGCTCGACTCGCTGGAGCCACCTGCTGGACACCCCAAAATCACCAGCCAGCTATGCCAGAACCACTTGCCGTACACTCCGGAATCACCTGCTGGTTACACCAGAGCCACTTGGTGGACAATCCAGAATCACCTGCCGGACATGCCAGAACCACCTGTCACACATGCCGGAACCACGTGCCTGACACGCCGGAACCACCTCGCGGACAGACCGGAACCACCTACCAGACATGCCGGAACCACCTGCCGAGCATGCCGGAACCACCTGCCGGACACGCCAAAATCACCTGCGGGCTAGGCCAGAACCACTTGTAGGACTCTCCTGGAGCACCTGCCGGGCATGCGGGAACCACCTCTCAGACGTGCCAGAACCACGCGCGGCACATGACGGAACCCATTACCGGACAGACCGGAACCACCTGCCGGACACGCCAGAATCACCTGCCAAGAACACCGGAACCACCTGAACAGCTCGCCAGAAACACCTGCCGGACATGCCAAAATCACCTGCCGGCTACACCAGAACCTCTTGCCGGACACTCCGGAATCACCTGCCAGACATGATGCAACCAAATGTCAGACGTGCCAGAACCACGTGCCAGAGACACCGGATGCAACTGCCGAGCATGCCGGAACCTCCTGCTCAACTCGCTGTAACCACCTGCCGGGGACGCCAAAATCACCTGTCAGCTAGGCCAGAACCACGTGGCGGACTCTATGGAATCACCCGCCGGGCATGCCGGAACCAGCTCTCAGACGTGCCAGAAGCACGTGCCGGACACGCCGGAACCACCTACTAGAGAGACCGGAACCACCTGCCAGACCCGCCTGAACCACCTGCTGAGTACGCTGGAACAACCTGCTCTACTCGCTGGAGCCACCTGCTGGACACGCCAAAATCACCTGATGGCTACGCCAGCACCACTCGGCAGACAAGCCAGAATCACCTGCAGGGTATGCCGGAACCACCTCTCAGACGTGCCAGAACCCCTTGTCGGACACTCCGGAATCACCTGTCAGGCATGCCGGAACCACCTCTCGAACGTGCCAGAATGACGTGCCAGAGACACCGGATGCACCTGCCGAGCACGCCGGAACCTCCTCTTCGACTCGCCGGAACCACCAGCCAGAGACGCCAAAATCCCCTGCCAGGTAGGCCAGAATCACATGGCGGACGCTCCGGAATCTCCCGCCGGGAAGGTAGGAACCACCTCTCAAACATACTGGAAGCACGTGCCGGACATGCCGGCACCACGTACTGGACAGACCAGAAACACCTGCCGGACCTGCCTGAACAACCTGCTGAGCACACCGGAACAACTTGCTCGACTCGCTGGAGCCACCTGCTGGACACCCCAAAATCACCAGCCAGCTATGCCAGAACCACTTGCCGTACACTCCGGAATCACCTGCTGGTTACACCAGAGCCACTTGGTGGACAATCCAGAATCACCTGCCGGACATGCCAGAACCACCTGTCACACATGCCGGAACCACGTGCCTGACACGCCGGAACCACCTCGCGGACAGACCGGAACCACCTACCAGACATGCCGGAACCACCTGCCGAGCATGCCGGAACCACCTGCCGGACACGCCAAAATCACCTGCGGGCTAGGCCAGAACCACTTGTAGGACTCTCCTGGAGCACCTGCCGGGCATGCGGGAACCACCTCTCAGACGTGCCAGAACCACGCGCGGCACATGACGGAACCCATTACCGGACAGACCGGAACCACCTGCCGGACACGCCAGAATCACCTGCCAAGAACACCGGAACCACCTGAACAGCTCGCCAGAAACACCTGCCGGACATGCCAAAATCACCTGCCGGCTACACCAGAACCTCTTGCCGGACACTCCGGAATCACCTGCCAGACATGATGCAACCAAATGTCAGACGTGCCAGAACCACGTGCCAGAGACACCGGATGCAACTGCCGAGCATGCCGGAACCTCCTGCTCAACTCGCTGTAACCACCTGCCGGGGACGCCAAAATCACCTGTCAGCTAGGCCAGAACCACGTGGCGGACTCTATGGAATCACCCGCCGGGCATGCCGGAACCAGCTCTCAGACGTGCCAGAAGCACGTGCCGGACACGCCGGAACCACCTACTAGAGAGACCGGAACCACCTGCCAGACCCGCCTGAACCACCTGCTGAGTACGCTGGAACAACCTGCTCTACTCGCTGGAGCCACCTGCTGGACACGCCAAAATCACCTGATGGCTACGCCAGCACCACTCGGCAGACAAGCCAGAATCACCTGCAGGGTATGCCGGAACCACCTCTCAGACGTGCCAGAACCCCTTGTCGGACACTCCGGAATCACCTGTCAGGCATGCCGGAACCACCTCTCGAACGTGCCAGAATGACGTGCCAGAGACACCGGATGCACCTGCCGAGCACGCCGGAACCTCCTCTTCGACTCGCCGGAACCACCAGCCAGAGACGCCAAAATCCCCTGCCAGGTAGGCCAGAATCACATGGCGGACGCTCCGGAATCTCCCGCCGGGAAGGTAGGAACCACCTCTCAAACATACTGGAAGCACGTGCCGGACATGCCGGCACCACGTACTGGACAGACCAGAAACACCTGCCGGACCTGCCTGAACAACCTGCTGAGCACACCGGAACAACTTGCTCGACTCGCTGGAGCCACCTGCTGGACACCCCAAAATCACCAGCCAGCTATGCCAGAACCACTTGCCGTACACTCCGGAATCACCTGCTGGTTACACCAGAGCCACTTGGTGGACAATCCAGAATCACCTGCCGGACATGCCAGAACCACCTGTCACACATGCCGGAACCACGTGCCTGACACGCCGGAACCACCTCGCGGACAGACCGGAACCACCTACCAGACATGCCGGAACCACCTGCCGAGCATGCCGGAACCACCTGCCGGACACGCCAAAATCACCTGCGGGCTAGGCCAGAACCACTTGTAGGACTCTCCTGGAGCACCTGCCGGGCATGCGGGAACCACCTCTCAGACGTGCCAGAACCACGCGCGGCACATGACGGAACCCATTACCGGACAGACCGGAACCACCTGCCGGACACGCCAGAATCACCTGCCAAGAACACCGGAACCACCTGAACAGCTCGCCAGAAACACCTGCCGGACATGCCAAAATCACCTGCCGGCTACACCAGAACCTCTTGCCGGACACTCCGGAATCACCTGCCAGACATGATGCAACCAAATGTCAGACGTGCCAGAACCACGTGCCAGAGACACCGGATGCAACTGCCGAGCATGCCGGAACCTCCTGCTCAACTCGCTGTAACCACCTGCCGGGGACGCCAAAATCACCTGTCAGCTAGGCCAGAACCACGTGGCGGACTCTATGGAATCACCCGCCGGGCATGCCGGAACCAGCTCTCAGACGTGCCAGAAGCACGTGCCGGACACGCCGGAACCACCTACTAGAGAGACCGGAACCACCTGCCAGACCCGCCTGAACCACCTGCTGAGTACGCTGGAACAACCTGCTCTACTCGCTGGAGCCACCTGCTGGACACGCCAAAATCACCTGATGGCTACGCCAGCACCACTCGGCAGACAAGCCAGAATCACCTGCAGGGTATGCCGGAACCACCTCTCAGACGTGCCAGAACCCCTTGTCGGACACTCCGGAATCACCTGTCAGGCATGCCGGAACCACCTCTCGAACGTGCCAGAATGACGTGCCAGAGACACCGGATGCACCTGCCGAGCACGCCGGAACCTCCTCTTCGACTCGCCGGAACCACCAGCCAGAGACGCCAAAATCCCCTGCCAGGTAGGCCAGAATCACATGGCGGACGCTCCGGAATCTCCCGCCGGGAAGGTAGGAACCACCTCTCAAACATACTGGAAGCACGTGCCGGACATGCCGGCACCACGTACTGGACAGACCAGAAACACCTGCCGGACCTGCCTGAACCACCTGCTGAGCACACCGGAACAACTTGCTCGACTCGCTGGAGCCACCTGCTGGACACCCCAAAATCACCAGCCAGCTATGCCAGAACCACTTGCCGTACACTCCGGAATCACCTGCTGGTTACACCAGAGCCACTTGGTGGACAATCCAGAATCACCTGCCGGACATGCCAGAACCACCTGTCACACATGCCGGAACCACGTGCCTGACACGCCGGAACCACCTCGCGGACAGACCGGAACCACCTACCAGACATGCCTGAACCACCTGCCGAGCATGCCGGAACCACCTGCCGGACACGCCAAAATCACCTGCGGGCTAGGCCAGAACCACTTGTAGGACTCTCCTGGAGCACCTGCCGGGCATGCGGGAACCACCTCTCAGACGTGCCAGAACCACGCGCGGCACATGACGGAACCCATTACCGGACAGACCGGAACCACCTGCCGGACACGCCAGAATCACCTGCCAAGAACACCGGAACCACCTGAACAGCTCGCCAGAAACACCTGCCGGACATGCCAAAATCACCTGCCGGCTACACCAGAACCTCTTGCCGGACACTCCGGAATCACCTGCCAGACATGATGCAACCAAATGTCAGACGTGCCAGAACCACGTGCCAGAGACACCGGATGCAACTGCCGAGCATGCCGGAACCTCCTGCTCAACTCGCTGTAACCACCTGCCGGGGACGCCAAAATCACCTGTCAGCTAGGCCAGAACCACGTGGCGGACTCTATGGAATCACCCGCCGGGCATGCCGGAACCAGCTCTCAGACGTGCCAGAAGCACGTGCCGGACACGCCGGAACCACCTACTAGAGAGACCGGAACCACCTGCCAGACCCGCCTGAACCACCTGCTGAGTACGCTGGAACAACCTGCTCTACTCGCTGGAGCCACCTGCTGGACACGCCAAAATCACCTGATGGCTACGCCAGCACCACTCGGCAGACAAGCCAGAATCACCTGCAGGGTATGCCGGAACCACCTCTCAGACGTGCCAGAACCCCTTGTCGGACACTCCGGAATCACCTGTCAGGCATGCCGGAACCACCTCTCGAACGTGCCAGAATGACGTGCCAGAGACACCGGATGCACCTGCCGAGCACGCCGGAACCTCCTCTTCGACTCGCCGGAACCACCAGCCAGAGACGCCAAAATCCCCTGCCAGGTAGGCCAGAATCACATGGCGGACGCTCCGGAATCTCCCGCCGGGAAGGTAGGAACCACCTCTCAAACATACTGGAAGCACGTGCCGGACATGCCGGCACCACGTACTGGACAGACCAGAAACACCTGCCGGACCTGCCTGAACAACCTGCTGAGCACACCGGAACAACTTGCTCGACTCGCTGGAGCCACCTGCTGGACACCCCAAAATCACCAGCCAGCTATGCCAGAACCACTTGCCGTACACTCCGGAATCACCTGCTGGTTACACCAGAGCCACTTGGTGGACAATCCAGAATCACCTGCCGGACATGCCAGAACCACCTGTCACACATGCCGGAACCACGTGCCTGACACGCCGGAACCACCTCGCGGACAGACCGGAACCACCTACCAGACATGCCGGAACCACCTGCCGAGCATGCCGGAACCACCTGCCGGACACGCCAAAATCACCTGCGGGCTAGGCCAGAACCACTTGTAGGACTCTCCTGGAGCACCTGCCGGGCATGCGGGAACCACCTCTCAGACGTGCCAGAACCACGCGCGGCACATGACGGAACCCATTACCGGACAGACCGGAACCACCTGCCGGACACGCCAGAATCACCTGCCAAGAACACCGGAACCACCTGAACAGCTCGCCAGAAACACCTGCCGGACATGCCAAAATCACCTGCCGGCTACACCAGAACCTCTTGCCGGACACTCCGGAATCACCTGCCAGACATGATGCAACCAAATGTCAGACGTGCCAGAACCACGTGCCAGAGACACCGGATGCAACTGCCGAGCATGCCGGAACCTCCTGCTCAACTCGCTGTAACCACCTGCCGGGGACGCCAAAATCACCTGTCAGCTAGGCCAGAACCACGTGGCGGACTCTATGGAATCACCCGCCGGGCATGCCGGAACCAGCTCTCAGACGTGCCAGAAGCACGTGCCGGACACGCCGGAACCACCTACTAGAGAGACCGGAACCACCTGCCAGACCCGCCTGAACCACCTGCTGAGTACGCTGGAACAACCTGCTCTACTCGCTGGAGCCACCTGCTGGACACGCCAAAATCACCTGATGGCTACGCCAGCACCACTCGGCAGACAAGCCAGAATCACCTGCAGGGTATGCCGGAACCACCTCTCAGACGTGCCAGAACCCCTTGTCGGACACTCCGGAATCACCTGTCAGGCATGCCGGAACCACCTCTCGAACGTGCCAGAATGACGTGCCAGAGACACCGGATGCACCTGCCGAGCACGCCGGAACCTCCTCTTCGACTCGCCGGAACCACCAGCCAGAGACGCCAAAATCCCCTGCCAGGTAGGCCAGAATCACATGGCGGACGCTCCGGAATCTCCCGCCGGGAAGGTAGGAACCACCTCTCAAACATACTGGAAGCACGTGCCGGACATGCCGGCACCACGTACTGGACAGACCAGAAACACCTGCCGGACCTGCCTGAACCACCTGCTGAGCACACCGGAACAACTTGCTCGACTCGCTGGAGCCACCTGCTGGACACCCCAAAATCACCAGCCAGCTATGCCAGAACCACTTGCCGTACACTCCGGAATCACCTGCTGGTTACACCAGAGCCACTTGGTGGACAATCCAGAATCACCTGCCGGACATGCCAGAACCACCTGTCACACATGCCGGAACCACGTGCCTGACACGCCGGAACCACCTCGCGGACAGACCGGAACCACCTACCAGACATGCCTGAACCACCTGCCGAGCATGCCGGAACCACCTGCCGGACACGCCAAAATCACCTGCGGGCTAGGCCAGAACCACTTGTAGGACTCTCCTGGAGCACCTGCCGGGCATGCGGGAACCACCTCTCAGACGTGCCAGAACCACGCACGGCACATGACGGAACCCATTACCGGACAGACCGGAACCACCTGCCGGACACGCCAGAATCACCTGCCAAGAACACCGGAACCACCTGAACAGCTCGCCAGAAACACCTGCCGGACATGCCAAAATCACCTGCCGGCTACACCAGAACCTCTTGCCGGACACTCCGGAATCACCTGCCAGACATGATGCAACCAAATGTCAGACGTGCCAGAACCACGTGCCAGAGACACCGGATGCAACTGCCGAGCATGCCGGAACCTCCTGCTCAACTCGCTGTAACCACCTGCCGGGGACGCCAAAATCACCTGTCAGCTAGGCCAGAACCACGTGGCGGACTCTATGGAATCACCCGCCGGGCATGCCGGAACCAGCTCTCAGACGTGCCAGAAGCACGTGCCGGACACGCCAGAACCACCTACTAGAGAGACCGGAACCACCTGCCAGACCCGCCTGAACCACCTGCTGAGTACGCTGGAACAACCTGCTCTACTCGCTGGAGCCACCTGCTGGACACGCCAAAATCACCTGATGGCTACGCCAGCACCACTCGGCAGACAAGCCAGAATCACCTGCAGGGTATGCCGGAACCACCTCTCAGACGTGCCAGAACCCCTTGTCGGACACTCCGGAATCACCTGTCAGGCATGCCGGAACCACCTCTCGAACGTGCCAGAATGACGTGCCAGAGACACCGGATGCACCTGCCGAGCACGCCGGAACCTCCTCTTCGACTCGCCGGAACCACCAGCCAGAGACGCCAAAATCCCCTGCCAGGTAGGCCAGAATCACATGGCGGACGCTCCGGAATCTCCCGCCGGGAAGGTAGGAACCACCTCTCAAACATACTGGAAGCACGTGCCGGACATGCCGGCACCACGTACTGGACAGACCAGAAACACCTGCCGGACCTGCCTGAACCACCTGCTGAGCACACCGGAACAACTTGCTCGACTCGCTGGAGCCACCTGCTGGACACCCCAAAATCACCAGCCAGCTATGCCAGAACCACTTGCCGTACACTCCGGAATCACCTGCTGGTTACACCAGAGCCACTTGGTGGACAATCCAGAATCACCTGCCGGACATGCCAGAACCACCTGTCACACATGCCGGAACCACGTGCCTGACACGCCGGAACCACCTCGCGGACAGACCGGAACCACCTACCAGACATGCCTGAACCACCTGCCGAGCATGCCGGAACCACCTGCCGGACACGCCAAAATCACCTGCGGGCTAGGCCAGAACCACTTGTAGGACTCTCCTGGAGCACCTGCCGGGCATGCGGGAACCACCTCTCAGACGTGCCAGAACCACGCGCGGCACATGACGGAACCCATTACCGGACAGACCGGAACCACCTGCCGGACACGCCAGAATCACCTGCCAAGAACACCGGAACCACCTGAACAGCTCGCCAGAAACACCTGCCGGACATGCCAAAATCACCTGCCGGCTACACCAGAACCTCTTGCCGGACACTCCGGAATCACCTGCCAGACATGATGCAACCAAATGTCAGACGTGCCAGAACCACGTGCCAGAGACACCGGATGCAACTGCCGAGCATGCCGGAACCTCCTGCTCAACTCGCTGTAACCACCTGCCGGGGACGCCAAAATCACCTGTCAGCTAGGCCAGAACCACGTGGCGGACTCTATGGAATCACCCGCCGGGCATGCCGGAACCAGCTCTCAGACGTGCCAGAAGCACGTGCCGGACACGCCGGAACCACCTACTAGAGAGACCGGAACCACCTGCCAGACCCGCCTGAACCACCTGCTGAGTACGCTGGAACAACCTGCTCTACTCGCTGGAGCCACCTGCTGGACACGCCAAAATCACCTGATGGCTACGCCAGCACCACTCGGCAGACAAGCCAGAATCACCTGCAGGGTATGCCGGAACCACCTCTCAGACGTGCCAGAACCCCTTGTCGGACACTCCGGAATCACCTGTCAGGCATGCCGGAACCACCTCTCGAACGTGCCAGAATGACGTGCCAGAGACACCGGATGCACCTGCCGAGCACGCCGGAACCTCCTCTTCGACTCGCCGGAACCACCAGCCAGAGACGCCAAAATCCCCTGCCAGGTAGGCCAGAATCACATGGCGGACGCTCCGGAATCTCCCGCCGGGAAGGTAGGAACCACCTCTCAAACATACTGGAAGCACGTGCCGGACATGCTGGCACCACGTACTGGACAGACCAGAAACACCTGCCGGACCTGCCTGAACCACCTGCTGAGCACACCGGAACAACTTGCTCGACTCGCTGGAGCCACCTGCTGGACACCCCAAAATCACCAGCCAGCTATGCCAGAACCACTTGCCGTACACTCCGGAATCACCTGCTGGTTACACCAGAGCCACTTGGTGGACAATCCAGAATCACCTGCCGGACATGCCAGAACCACCTGTCACACATGCCGGAACCACGTGCCTGACACGCCGGAACCACCTCGCGGACAGACCGGAACCACCTACCAGACATGCCGGAACCACCTGCCGGACACGCCAAAATCACCTGCGGGCTAGGCCAGAACCACTTGTAGGACTCTCCTGGAGCACCTGCCGGGCATGCGGGAACCACCTCTCAGACGTGCCAGAACCACGTGCGGCACATGACGGAACCCATTACCGGACAGACCGGAACCACCTGCCGGACACGCCAGAATCACCTGCCAAGAACACCGGAACCACCTGAACAGCTCGCCAGAAACACCTGCCGGACATGCCAAAATCACCTGCCGGCTACACCAGAACCTCTTGCCGGACACTCCGGAATCACCTGCCAGACATGATGCAACCAAATGTCAGACGTGCCAGAACCACGTGCCAGAGACACCGGATGCAACTGCCGAGCATGCCGGAACCTCCTGCTCAACTCGCTGTAACCACCTGCCGGGGACGCCAAAATCACCTGTCAGCTAGGCCAGAACCACGTGGCGGACTCTATGGAATCACCCGCCGGGCATGCCGGAACCAGCTCTCAGACGTGCCAGAAGCACGTGCCGGACACGCCGGAACCACCTACTAGAGAGACCGGAACCACCTGCCAGACCCGCCTGAACCACCTGCTGAGTACGCTGGAACAACCTGCTCTACTCGCTGGAGCCACCTGCTGGACACGCCAAAATCACCTGATGGCTACGCCAGCACCACTCGGCAGACAAGCCAGAATCACCTGCAGGGTATGCCGGAACCACCTCTCAGACGTGCCAGAACCCCTTGTCGGACACTCCGGAATCACCTGTCAGGCATGCCGGAACCACCTCTCGAACGTGCCAGAATGACGTGCCAGAGACACCGGATGCACCTGCCGAGCACGCCGGAACCTCCTCTTCGACTCGCCGGAACCACCAGCCAGAGACGCCAAAATCCCCTGCCAGGTAGGCCAGAATCACATGGCGGACGCTCCGGAATCTCCCGCCGGGAAGGTAGGAACCACCTCTCAAACATACTGGAAGCACGTGCCGGACATGCCGGCACCACGTACTGGACAGACCAGAAACACCTGCCGGACCTGCCTGAACCACCTGCTGAGCACACCGGAACAACTTGCTCGACTCGCTGGAGCCACCTGCTGGACACCCCAAAATCACCAGCCAGCTATGCCAGAACCACTTGCCGTACACTCCGGAATCACCTGCTGGTTACACCAGAGCCACTTGGTGGACAATCCAGAATCACCTGCCGGACATGCCAGAACCACCTGTCACACATGCCGGAACCACGTGCCTGACACGCCGGAACCACCTCGCGGACAGACCGGAACCACCTACCAGACATGCCGGAACCACCTGCCGAGCATGCCGGAACCACCTGCCGGACACGCCAAAATCACCTGCGGGCTAGGCCAGAACCACTTGTAGGACTCTCCTGGAGCACCTGCCGGGCATGCGGGAACCACCTCTCAGACGTGCCAGAACCACGCGCGGCACATGACGGAACCCATTACCGGACAGACCGGAACCACCTGCCGGACACGCCAGAATCACCTGCCAAGAACACCGGAACCACCTGAACAGCTCGCCAGAAACACCTGCCGGACATGCCAAAATCACCTGCCGGCTACACCAGAACCTCTTGCCGGACACTCCGGAATCACCTGCCAGACATGATGCAACCAAATGTCAGACGTGCCAGAACCACGTGCCAGAGACACCGGATGCAACTGCCGAGCATGCCGGAACCTCCTGCTCAACTCGCTGTAACCACCTGCCGGGGACGCCAAAATCACCTGTCAGCTAGGCCAGAACCACGTGGCGGACTCTATGGAATCACCCGCCGGGCATGCCGGAACCAGCTCTCAGACGTGCCAGAAGCACGTGCCGGACACGCCGGAACCACCTACTAGAGAGACCGGAACCACCTGCCAGACCCGCCTGAACCACCTGCTGAGTACGCTGGAACAACCTGCTCTACTCGCTGGAGCCACCTGCTGGACACGCCAAAATCACCTGATGGCTACGCCAGCACCACTCGGCAGACAAGCCAGAATCACCTGCAGGGTATGCCGGAACCACCTCTCAGACGTGCCAGAACCCCTTGTCGGACACTCCGGAATCACCTGTCAGGCATGCCGGAACCACCTCTCGAACGTGCCAGAATGACGTGCCAGAGACACCGGATGCACCTGCCGAGCACGCCGGAACCTCCTCTTCGACTCGCCGGAACCACCAGCCAGAGACGCCAAAATCCCCTGCCAGGTAGGCCAGAATCACATGGCGGACGCTCCGGAATCTCCCGCCGGGAAGGTAGGAACCACCTCTCAAACATACTGGAAGCACGTGCCGGACATGCCGGCACCACGTACTGGACAGACCAGAAACACCTGCCGGACCTGCCTGAACCACCTGCTGAGCACACCGGAACAACTTGCTCGACTCGCTGGAGCCACCTGCTGGACACCCCAAAATCACCAGCCAGCTATGCCAGAACCACTTGCCGTACACTCCGGAATCACCTGCTGGTTACACCAGAGCCACTTGGTGGACAATCCAGAATCACCTGCCGGACATGCCAGAACCACCTGTCACACATGCCGGAACCACGTGCCTGACACGCCGGAACCACCTCGCGGACAGACCGGAACCACCTACCAGACATGCCGGAACCACCTGCCGGACACGCCAAAATCACCTGCGGGCTAGGCCAGAACCACTTGTAGGACTCTCCTGGAGCACCTGCCGGGCATGCGGGAACCACCTCTCAGACGTGCCAGAACCACGCGCGGCACATGACGGAACCCATTACCGGACAGACCGGAACCACCTGCCGGACACGCCAGAATCACCTGCCAAGAACACCGGAACCACCTGAACAGCTCGCCAGAAACACCTGCCGGACATGCCAAAATCACCTGCCGGCTACACCAGAACCTCTTGCCGGACACTCCGGAATCACCTGCCAGACATGATGCAACCAAATGTCAGACGTGCCAGAACCACGTGCCAGAGACACCGGATGCAACTGCCGAGCATGCCGGAACCTCCTGCTCAACTCGCTGTAACCACCTGCCGGGGACGCCAAAATCACCTGTCAGCTAGGCCAGAACCACGTGGCGGACTCTATGGAATCACCCGCCGGGCATGCCGGAACCAGCTCTCAGACGTGCCAGAAGCACGTGCCGGACACGCCGGAACCACCTACTAGAGAGACCGGAACCACCTGCCAGACCCGCCTGAACCACCTGCTGAGTACGCTGGAACAACCTGCTCTACTCGCTGGAGCCACCTGCTGGACACGCCAAAATCACCTGATGGCTACGCCAGCACCACTCGGCAGACAAGCCAGAATCACCTGCAGGGTATGCCGGAACCACCTCTCAGACGTGCCAGAACCCCTTGTCGGACACTCCGGAATCACCTGTCAGGCATGCCGGAACCACCTCTCGAACGTGCCAGAATGACGTGCCAGAGACACCGGATGCACCTGCCGAGCACGCCGGAACCTCCTCTTCGACTCGCCGGAACCACCAGCCAGAGACGCCAAAATCCCCTGCCAGGTAGGCCAGAATCACATGGCGGACGCTCCGGAATCTCCCGCCGGGAAGGTAGGAACCACCTCTCAAACATACTGGAAGCACGTGCCGGACATGCCGGCACCACGTACTGGACAGACCAGAAACACCTGCCGGACCTGCCTGAACCACCTGCTGAGCACACCGGAACAACTTGCTCGACTCGCTGGAGCCACCTGCTGGACACCCCAAAATCACCAGCCAGCTATGCCAGAACCACTTGCCGTACACTCCGGAATCACCTGCTGGTTACACCAGAGCCACTTGGTGGACAATCCAGAATCACCTGCCGGACATGCCAGAACCACCTGTCACACATGCCGGAACCACGTGCCTGACACGCCGGAACCACCTCGCGGACAGACCGGAACCACCTACCAGACATGCCGGAACCACCTGCCGAGCATGCCGGAACCACCTGCCGGACACGCCAAAATCACCTGCGGGCTAGGCCAGAACCACTTGTAGGACTCTCCTGGAGCACCTGCCGGGCATGCGGGAACCACCTCTCAGACGTGCCAGAACCACGCGCGGCACATGACGGAACCCATTACCGGACAGACCGGAACCACCTGCCGGACACGCCAGAATCACCTGCCAAGAACACCGGAACCACCTGAACAGCTCGCCAGAAACACCTGCCGGACATGCCAAAATCACCTGCCGGCTACACCAGAACCTCTTGCCGGACACTCCGGAATCACCTGCCAGACATGATGCAACCAAATGTCAGACGTGCCAGAACCACGTGCCAGAGACACCGGATGCAACTGCCGAGCATGCCGGAACCTCCTGCTCAACTCGCTGTAACCACCTGCCGGGGACGCCAAAATCACCTGTCAGCTAGGCCAGAACCACGTGGCGGACTCTATGGAATCACCCGCCGGGCATGCCGGAACCAGCTCTCAGACGTGCCAGAAGCACGTGCCGGACACGCCGGAACCACCTACTAGAGAGACCGGAACCACCTGCCAGACCCGCCTGAACCACCTGCTGAGTACGCTGGAACAACCTGCTCTACTCGCTGGAGCCACCTGCTGGACACGCCAAAATCACCTGATGGCTACGCCAGCACCACTCGGCAGACAAGCCAGAATCACCTGCAGGGTATGCCGGAACCACCTCTCAGACGTGCCAGAACCCCTTGTCGGACACTCCGGAATCACCTGTCAGGCATGCCGGAACCACCTCTCGAACGTGCCAGAATGACGTGCCAGAGACACCGGATGCACCTGCCGAGCACGCCGGAACCTCCTCTTCGACTCGCCGGAACCACCAGCCAGAGACGCCAAAATCCCCTGCCAGGTAGGCCAGAATCACATGGCGGACGCTCCGGAATCTCCCGCCGGGAAGGTAGGAACCACCTCTCAAACATACTGGAAGCACGTGCCGGACATGCCGGCACCACGTACTGGACAGACCAGAAACACCTGCCGGACCTGCCTGAACCACCTGCTGAGCACACCGGAACAACTTGCTCGACTCGCTGGAGCCACCTGCTGGACACCCCAAAATCACCAGCCAGCTATGCCAGAACCACTTGCCGTACACTCCGGAATCACCTGCTGGTTACACCAGAGCCACTTGGTGGACAATCCAGAATCACCTGCCGGACATGCCAGAACCACCTGTCACACATGCCGGAACCACGTGCCTGACACGCCGGAACCACCTCGCGGACAGACCGGAACCACCTACCAGACATGCCGGAACCACCTGCCGGACACGCCAAAATCACCTGCGGGCTAGGCCAGAACCACTTGTAGGACTCTCCTGGAGCACCTGCCGGGCATGCGGGAACCACCTCTCAGACGTGCCAGAACCACGCGCGGCACATGACGGAACCCATTACCGGACAGACCGGAACCACCTGCCGGACACGCCAGAATCACCTGCCAAGAACACCGGAACCACCTGAACAGCTCGCCAGAAACACCTGCCGGACATGCCAAAATCACCTGCCGGCTACACCAGAACCTCTTGCCGGACACTCCGGAATCACCTGCCAGACATGATGCAACCAAATGTCAGACGTGCCAGAACCACGTGCCAGAGACACCGGATGCAACTGCCGAGCATGCCGGAACCTCCTGCTCAACTCGCTGTAACCACCTGCCGGGGACGCCAAAATCACCTGTCAGCTAGGCCAGAACCACGTGGCGGACTCTATGGAATCACCCGCCGGGCATGCCGGAACCAGCTCTCAGACGTGCCAGAAGCACGTGCCGGACACGCCGGAACCACCTACTAGAGAGACCGGAACCACCTGCCAGACCCGCCTGAACCACCTGCTGAGTACGCTGGAACAACCTGCTCTACTCGCTGGAGCCACCTGCTGGACACGCCAAAATCACCTGATGGCTACGCCAGCACCACTCGGCAGACAAGCCAGAATCACCTGCAGGGTATGCCGGAACCACCTCTCAGACGTGCCAGAACCCCTTGTCGGACACTCCGGAATCACCTGTCAGGCATGCCGGAACCACCTCTCGAACGTGCCAGAATGACGTGCCAGAGACACCGGATGCACCTGCCGAGCACGCCGGAACCTCCTCTTCGACTCGCCGGAACCACCAGCCAGAGACGCCAAAATCCCCTGCCAGGTAGGCCAGAATCACATGGCGGACGCTCCGGAATCTCCCGCCGGGAAGGTAGGAACCACCTCTCAAACATACTGGAAGCACGTGCCGGACATGCCGGCACCACGTACTGGACAGACCAGAAACACCTGCCGGACCTGCCTGAACCACCTGCTGAGCACACCGGAACAACTTGCTCGACTCGCTGGAGCCACCTGCTGGACACCCCAAAATCACCAGCCAGCTATGCCAGAACCACTTGCCGTACACTCCGGAATCACCTGCTGGTTACACCAGAGCCACTTGGTGGACAATCCAGAATCACCTGCCGGACATGCCAGAACCACCTGTCACACATGCCGGAACCACGTGCCTGACACGCCGGAACCACCTCGCGGACAGACCGGAACCACCTACCAGACATGCCGGAACCACCTGCCGAGCATGCCGGAACCACCTGCCGGACACGCCAAAATCACCTGCGGGCTAGGCCAGAACCACTTGTAGGACTCTCCTGGAGCACCTGCCGGGCATGCGGGAACCACCTCTCAGACGTGCCAGAACCACGCGCGGCACATGACGGAACCCATTACCGGACAGACCGGAACCACCTGCCGGACACGCCAGAATCACCTGCCAAGAACACCGGAACCACCTGAACAGCTCGCCAGAAACACCTGCCGGACATGCCAAAATCACCTGCCGGCTACACCAGAACCTCTTGCCGGACACTCCGGAATCACCTGCCAGACATGATGCAACCAAATGTCAGACGTGCCAGAACCACGTGCCAGAGACACCGGATGCAACTGCCGAGCATGCCGGAACCTCCTGCTCAACTCGCTGTAACCACCTGCCGGGGACGCCAAAATCACCTGTCAGCTAGGCCAGAACCACGTGGCGGACTCTATGGAATCACCCGCCGGGCATGCCGGAACCAGCTCTCAGACGTGCCAGAAGCACGTGCCGGACACGCCGGAACCACCTACTAGAGAGACCGGAACCACCTGCCAGACCCGCCTGAACCACCTGCTGAGTACGCTGGAACAACCTGCTCTACTCGCTGGAGCCACCTGCTGGACACGCCAAAATCACCTGATGGCTACGCCAGCACCACTCGGCAGACAAGCCAGAATCACCTGCAGGGTATGCCGGAACCACCTCTCAGACGTGCCAGAACCCCTTGTCGGAC
Organism: Equus asinus; assembly: GCF_041296235.1. NCBI lineage: Eukaryota > Metazoa > Chordata > Mammalia > Perissodactyla > Equidae > Equus > Equus asinus. The sequence continues at coordinate 239,135 of NW_027225206.1, forward strand.
ACTCCGGAATCACCTGTCAGGCATGCCGGAACCACCTCTCGAACGTGCCAGAATGACGTGCCAGAGACACCGGATGCACCTGCCGAGCACGCCGGAACCTCCTCTTCGACTCGCCGGAACCACCAGCCAGAGACGCCAAAATCCCCTGCCAGGTAGGCCAGAATCACATGGCGGACGCTCCGGAATCTCCCGCCGGGAAGGTAGGAACCACCTCTCAAACATACTGGAAGCACGTGCCGGACATGCCGGCACCACGTACTGGACAGACCAGAAACACCTGCCGGACCTGCCTGAACCACCTGCTGAGCACACCGGAACAACTTGCTCGACTCGCTGGAGCCACCTGCTGGACACCCCAAAATCACCAGCCAGCTATGCCAGAACCACTTGCCGTACACTCCGGAATCACCTGCTGGTTACACCAGAGCCACTTGGTGGACAATCCAGAATCACCTGCCGGACATGCCAGAACCACCTGTCACACATGCCGGAACCACGTGCCTGACACGCCGGAACCACCTCGCGGACAGACCGGAACCACCTACCAGACATGCCGGAACCACCTGCCGGACACGCCAAAATCACCTGCGGGCTAGGCCAGAACCACTTGTAGGACTCTCCTGGAGCACCTGCCGGGCATGCGGGAACCACCTCTCAGACGTGCCAGAACCACGTGCGGCACATGACGGAACCCATTACCGGACAGACCGGAACCACCTGCTGGACACGCCAGAATCACCTGCCAAGAACACCGGAACCACCTGAACAGCTCGCCAGAAACACCTGCCGGACATGCCAAAATCACCTGCCGGCTACACCAGAACCTCTTGCCGGACACTCCGGAATCACCTGCCAGACATGATGCAACCAAATGTCAGACGTGCCAGAACCACGTGCCAGAGACACCGGATGCAACTGCCGAGCATGCCGGAACCTCCTGCTCAACTCGCTGTAACCACCTGCCGGGGACGCCAAAATCACCTGTCAGCTAGGCCAGAACCACGTGGCGGACTCTATGGAATCACCCGCCGGGCATGCCGGAACCAGCTCTCAGACGTGCCAGAAGCACGTGCCGGACACGCCGGAACCACCTACTAGAGAGACCGGAACCACCTGCCAGACCCGCCTGAACCACCTGCTGAGTACGCTGGAACAACCTGCTCTACTCGCTGGAGCCACCTGCTGGACACGCCAAAATCACCTGATGGCTACGCCAGCACCACTCGGCAGACAAGCCAGAATCACCTGCAGGGTATGCCGGAACCACCTCTCAGACGTGCCAGAACCCCTTGTCGGACACTCCGGAATCACCTGTCAGGCATGCCGGAACCACCTCTCGAACGTGCCAGAATGACGTGCCAGAGACACCGGATGCACCTGCCGAGCACGCCGGAACCTCCTCTTCGACTCGCCGGAACCACCAGCCAGAGACGCCAAAATCCCCTGCCAGGTAGGCCAGAATCACATGGCGGACGCTCCGGAATCTCCCGCCGGGAAGGTAGGAACCACCTCTCAAACATACTGGAAGCACGTGCCGGACATGCCGGCACCACGTACTGGACAGACCAGAAACACCTGCCGGACCTGCCTGAACCACCTGCTGAGCACACCGGAACAACTTGCTCGACTCGCTGGAGCCACCTGCTGGACACCCCAAAATCACCAGCCAGCTATGCCAGAACCACTTGCCGTACACTCCGGAATCACCTGCTGGTTACACCAGAGCCACTTGGTGGACAATCCAGAATCACCTGCCGGACATGCCAGAACCACCTGTCACACATGCCGGAACCACGTGCCTGACACGCCGGAACCACCTCGCGGACAGACCGGAACCACCTACCAGACATGCCTGAACCACCTGCCGAGCATGCCGGAACCACCTGCCGGACACGCCAAAATCACCTGCGGGCTAGGCCAGAACCACTTGTAGGACTCTCCTGGAGCACCTGCCGGGCATGCGGGAACCACCTCTCAGACGTGCCAGAACCACGCGCGGCACATGACGGAACCCATTACCGGACAGACCGGAACCACCTGCCGGACACGCCAGAATCACCTGCCAAGAACACCGGAACCACCTGAACAGCTCGCCAGAAACACCTGCCGGACATGCCAAAATCACCTGCCGGCTACACCAGAACCTCTTGCCGGACACTCCGGAATCACCTGCCAGACATGATGCAACCAAATGTCAGACGTGCCAGAACCACGTGCCAGAGACACCGGATGCAACTGCCGAGCATGCCGGAACCTCCTGCTCAACTCGCTGTAACCACCTGCCGGGGACGCCAAAATCACCTGTCAGCTAGGCCAGAACCACGTGGCGGACTCTATGGAATCACCCGCCGGGCATGCCGGAACCAGCTCTCAGACGTGCCAGAAGCACGTGCCGGACACGCCGGAACCACCTACTAGAGAGACCGGAACCACCTGCCAGACCCGCCTGAACCACCTGCTGAGTACGCTGGAACAACCTGCTCTACTCGCTGGAGCCACCTGCTGGACACGCCAAAATCACCTGATGGCTACGCCAGCACCACTCGGCAGACAAGCCAGAATCACCTGCAGGGTATGCCGGAACCACCTCTCAGACGTGCCAGAACCCCTTGTCGGACACTCCGGAATCACCTGTCAGGCATGCCGGAACCACCTCTCGAACGTGCCAGAATGACGTGCCAGAGACACCGGATGCACCTGCCGAGCACGCCGGAACCTCCTCTTCGACTCGCCGGAACCACCAGCCAGAGACGCCAAAATCCCCTGCCAGGTAGGCCAGAATCACATGGCGGACGCTCCGGAATCTCCCGCCGGGAAGGTAGGAACCACCTCTCAAACATACTGGAAGCACGTGCCGGACATGCCGGCACCACGTACTGGACAGACCAGAAACACCTGCCGGACCTGCCTGAACCACCTGCTGAGCACACCGGAACAACTTGCTCGACTCGCTGGAGCCACCTGCTGGACACCCCAAAATCACCAGCCAGCTATGCCAGAACCACTTGCCGTACACTCCGGAATCACCTGCTGGTTACACCAGAGCCACTTGGTGGACAATCCAGAATCACCTGCCGGACATGCCAGAACCACCTGTCACACATGCCGGAACCACGTGCCTGACACGCCGGAACCACCTCGCGGACAGACCGGAACCACCTACCAGACATGCCGGAACCACCTGCCGAGCATGCCGGAACCACCTGCCGGACACGCCAAAATCACCTGCGGGCTAGGCCAGAACCACTTGTAGGACTCTCCTGGAGCACCTGCCGGGCATGCGGGAACCACCTCTCAGACGTGCCAGAACCACGCGCGGCACATGACGGAACCCATTACCGGACAGACCGGAACCACCTGCCGGACACGCCAGAATCACCTGCCAAGAACACCGGAACCACCTGAACAGCTCGCCAGAAACACCTGCCGGACATGCCAAAATCACCTGCCGGCTACACCAGAACCTCTTGCCGGACACTCCGGAATCACCTGCCAGACATGATGCAACCAAATGTCAGACGTGCCAGAACCACGTGCCAGAGACACCGGATGCAACTGCCGAGCATGCCGGAACCTCCTGCTCAACTCGCTGTAACCACCTGCCGGGGACGCCAAAATCACCTGTCAGCTAGGCCAGAACCACGTGGCGGACTCTATGGAATCACCCGCCGGGCATGCCGGAACCAGCTCTCAGACGTGCCAGAAGCACGTGCCGGACACGCCGGAACCACCTACTAGAGAGACCGGAACCACCTGCCAGACCCGCCTGAACCACCTGCTGAGTACGCTGGAACAACCTGCTCTACTCGCTGGAGCCACCTGCTGGACACGCCAAAATCACCTGATGGCTACGCCAGCACCACTCGGCAGACAAGCCAGAATCACCTGCAGGGTATGCCGGAACCACCTCTCAGACGTGCCAGAACCCCTTGTCGGACACTCCGGAATCACCTGTCAGGCATGCCGGAACCACCTCTCGAACGTGCCAGAATGACGTGCCAGAGACACCGGATGCACCTGCCGAGCACGCCGGAACCTCCTCTTCGACTCGCCGGAACCACCAGCCAGAGACGCCAAAATCCCCTGCCAGGTAGGCCAGAATCACATGGCGGACGCTCCGGAATCTCCCGCCGGGAAGGTAGGAACCACCTCTCAAACATACTGGAAGCACGTGCCGGACATGCCGGCACCACGTACTGGACAGACCAGAAACACCTGCCGGACCTGCCTGAACCACCTGCTGAGCACACCGGAACAACTTGCTCGACTCGCTGGAGCCACCTGCTGGACACCCCAAAATCACCAGCCAGCTATGCCAGAACCACTTGCCGTACACTCCGGAATCACCTGCTGGTTACACCAGAGCCACTTGGTGGACAATCCAGAATCACCTGCCGGACATGCCAGAACCACCTGTCACACATGCCGGAACCACGTGCCTGACACGCCGGAACCACCTCGCGGACAGACCGGAACCACCTACCAGACATGCCTGAACCACCTGCCGAGCATGCCGGAACCACCTGCCGGACACGCCAAAATCACCTGCGGGCTAGGCCAGAACCACTTGTAGGACTCTCCTGGAGCACCTGCCGGGCATGCGGGAACCACCTCTCAGACGTGCCAGAACCACGCGCGGCACATGACGGAACCCATTACCGGACAGACCGGAACCACCTGCCGGACACGCCAGAATCACCTGCCAAGAACACCGGAACCACCTGAACAGCTCGCCAGAAACACCTGCCGGACATGCCAAAATCACCTGCCGGCTACACCAGAACCTCTTGCCGGACACTCCGGAATCACCTGCCAGACATGATGCAACCAAATGTCAGACGTGCCAGAACCACGTGCCAGAGACACCGGATGCAACTGCCGAGCATGCCGGAACCTCCTGCTCAACTCGCTGTAACCACCTGCCGGGGACGCCAAAATCACCTGTCAGCTAGGCCAGAACCACGTGGCGGACTCTATGGAATCACCCGCCGGGCATGCCGGAACCAGCTCTCAGACGTGCCAGAAGCACGTGCCGGACACGCCGGAACCACCTACTAGAGAGACCGGAACCACCTGCCAGACCCGCCTGAACCACCTGCTGAGTACGCTGGAACAACCTGCTCTACTCGCTGGAGCCACCTGCTGGACACGCCAAAATCACCTGATGGCTACGCCAGCACCACTCGGCAGACAAGCCAGAATCACCTGCAGGGTATGCCGGAACCACCTCTCAGACGTGCCAGAACCCCTTGTCGGACACTCCGGAATCACCTGTCAGGCATGCCGGAACCACCTCTCGAACGTGCCAGAATGACGTGCCAGAGACACCGGATGCACCTGCCGAGCACGCCGGAACCTCCTCTTCGACTCGCCGGAACCACCAGCCAGAGACGCCAAAATCCCCTGCCAGGTAGGCCAGAATCACATGGCGGACGCTCCGGAATCTCCCGCCGGGAAGGTAGGAACCACCTCTCAAACATACTGGAAGCACGTGCCGGACATGCCGGCACCACGTACTGGACAGACCAGAAACACCTGCCGGACCTGCCTGAACCACCTGCTGAGCACACCGGAACAACTTGCTCGACTCGCTGGAGCCACCTGCTGGACACCCCAAAATCACCAGCCAGCTATGCCAGAACCACTTGCCGTACACTCCGGAATCACCTGCTGGTTACACCAGAGCCACTTGGTGGACAATCCAGAATCACCTGCCGGACATGCCAGAACCACCTGTCACACATGCCGGAACCACGTGCCTGACACGCCGGAACCACCTCGCGGACAGACCGGAACCACCTACCAGACATGCCGGAACCACCTGCCGGACACGCCAAAATCACCTGCGGGCTAGGCCAGAACCACTTGTAGGACTCTCCTGGAGCACCTGCCGGGCATGCGGGAACCACCTCTCAGACGTGCCAGAACCACGTGCGGCACATGACGGAACCCATTACCGGACAGACCGGAACCACCTGCTGGACACGCCAGAATCACCTGCCAAGAACACCGGAACCACCTGAACAGCTCGCCAGAAACACCTGCCGGACATGCCAAAATCACCTGCCGGCTACACCAGAACCTCTTGCCGGACACTCCGGAATCACCTGCCAGACATGATGCAACCAAATGTCAGACGTGCCAGAACCACGTGCCAGAGACACCGGATGCAACTGCCGAGCATGCCGGAACCTCCTGCTCAACTCGCTGTAACCACCTGCCGGGGACGCCAAAATCACCTGTCAGCTAGGCCAGAACCACGTGGCGGACTCTATGGAATCACCCGCCGGGCATGCCGGAACCAGCTCTCAGACGTGCCAGAAGCACGTGCCGGACACGCCGGAACCACCTACTAGAGAGACCGGAACCACCTGCCAGACCCGCCTGAACCACCTGCTGAGTACGCTGGAACAACCTGCTCTACTCGCTGGAGCCACCTGCTGGACACGCCAAAATCACCTGATGGCTACGCCAGCACCACTCGGCAGACAAGCCAGAATCACCTGCAGGGTATGCCGGAACCACCTCTCAGACGTGCCAGAACCCCTTGTCGGACACTCCGGAATCACCTGTCAGGCATGCCGGAACCACCTCTCGAACGTGCCAGAATGACGTGCCAGAGACACCGGATGCACCTGCCGAGCACGCCGGAACCTCCTCTTCGACTCGCCGGAACCACCAGCCAGAGACGCCAAAATCCCCTGCCAGGTAGGCCAGAATCACATGGCGGACGCTCCGGAATCTCCCGCCGGGAAGGTAGGAACCACCTCTCAAACATACTGGAAGCACGTGCCGGACATGCCGGCACCACGTACTGGACAGACCAGAAACACCTGCCGGACCTGCCTGAACCACCTGCTGAGCACACCGGAACAACTTGCTCGACTCGCTGGAGCCACCTGCTGGACACCCCAAAATCACCAGCCAGCTATGCCAGAACCACTTGCCGTACACTCCGGAATCACCTGCTGGTTACACCAGAGCCACTTGGTGGACAATCCAGAATCACCTGCCGGACATGCCAGAACCACCTGTCACACATGCCGGAACCACGTGCCTGACACGCCGGAACCACCTCGCGGACAGACCGGAACCACCTACCAGACATGCCTGAACCACCTGCCGAGCATGCCGGAACCACCTGCCGGACACGCCAAAATCACCTGCGGGCTAGGCCAGAACCACTTGTAGGACTCTCCTGGAGCACCTGCCGGGCATGCGGGAACCACCTCTCAGACGTGCCAGAACCACGCGCGGCACATGACGGAACCCATTACCGGACAGACCGGAACCACCTGCCGGACACGCCAGAATCACCTGCCAAGAACACCGGAACCACCTGAACAGCTCGCCAGAAACACCTGCCGGACATGCCAAAATCACCTGCCGGCTACACCAGAACCTCTTGCCGGACACTCCGGAATCACCTGCCAGACATGATGCAACCAAATGTCAGACGTGCCAGAACCACGTGCCAGAGACACCGGATGCAACTGCCGAGCATGCCGGAACCTCCTGCTCAACTCGCTGTAACCACCTGCCGGGGACGCCAAAATCACCTGTCAGCTAGGCCAGAACCACGTGGCGGACTCTATGGAATCACCCGCCGGGCATGCCGGAACCAGCTCTCAGACGTGCCAGAAGCACGTGCCGGACACGCCGGAACCACCTACTAGAGAGACCGGAACCACCTGCCAGACCCGCCTGAACCACCTGCTGAGTACGCTGGAACAACCTGCTCTACTCGCTGGAGCCACCTGCTGGACACGCCAAAATCACCTGATGGCTACGCCAGCACCACTCGGCAGACAAGCCAGAATCACCTGCAGGGTATGCCGGAACCACCTCTCAGACGTGCCAGAACCCCTTGTCGGACACTCCGGAATCACCTGTCAGGCATGCCGGAACCACCTCTCGAACGTGCCAGAATGACGTGCCAGAGACACCGGATGCACCTGCCGAGCACGCCGGAACCTCCTCTTCGACTCGCCGGAACCACCAGCCAGAGACGCCAAAATCCCCTGCCAGGTAGGCCAGAATCACATGGCGGACGCTCCGGAATCTCCCGCCGGGAAGGTAGGAACCACCTCTCAAACATACTGGAAGCACGTGCCGGACATGCCGGCACCACGTACTGGACAGACCAGAAACACCTGCCGGACCTGCCTGAACCACCTGCTGAGCACACCGGAACAACTTGCTCGACTCGCTGGAGCCACCTGCTGGACACCCCAAAATCACCAGCCAGCTATGCCAGAACCACTTGCCGTACACTCCGGAATCACCTGCTGGTTACACCAGAGCCACTTGGTGGACAATCCAGAATCACCTGCCGGACATGCCAGAACCACCTGTCACACATGCCGGAACCACGTGCCTGACACGCCGGAACCACCTCGCGGACAGACCGGAACCACCTACCAGACATGCCGGAACCACCTGCCGAGCATGCCGGAACCACCTGCCGGACACGCCAAAATCACCTGCGGGCTAGGCCAGAACCACTTGTAGGACTCTCCTGGAGCACCTGCCGGGCATGCGGGAACCACCTCTCAGACGTGCCAGAACCACGCGCGGCACATGACGGAACCCATTACCGGACAGACCGGAACCACCTGCCGGACACGCCAGAATCACCTGCCAAGAACACCGGAACCACCTGAACAGCTCGCCAGAAACACCTGCCGGACATGCCAAAATCACCTGCCGGCTACACCAGAACCTCTTGCCGGACACTCCGGAATCACCTGCCAGACATGATGCAACCAAATGTCAGACGTGCCAGAACCACGTGCCAGAGACACCGGATGCAACTGCCGAGCATGCCGGAACCTCCTGCTCAACTCGCTGTAACCACCTGCCGGGGACGCCAAAATCACCTGTCAGCTAGGCCAGAACCACGTGGCGGACTCTATGGAATCACCCGCCGGGCATGCCGGAACCAGCTCTCAGACGTGCCAGAAGCACGTGCCGGACACGCCGGAACCACCTACTAGAGAGACCGGAACCACCTGCCAGACCCGCCTGAACCACCTGCTGAGTACGCTGGAACAACCTGCTCTACTCGCTGGAGCCACCTGCTGGACACGCCAAAATCACCTGATGGCTACGCCAGCACCACTCGGCAGACAAGCCAGAATCACCTGCAGGGTATGCCGGAACCACCTCTCAGACGTGCCAGAACCCCTTGTCGGACACTCCGGAATCACCTGTCAGGCATGCCGGAACCACCTCTCGAACGTGCCAGAATGACGTGCCAGAGACACCGGATGCACCTGCCGAGCACGCCGGAACCTCCTCTTCGACTCGCCGGAACCACCAGCCAGAGACGCCAAAATCCCCTGCCAGGTAGGCCAGAATCACATGGCGGACGCTCCGGAATCTCCCGCCGGGAAGGTAGGAACCACCTCTCAAACATACTGGAAGCACGTGCCGGACATGCCGGCACCACGTACTGGACAGACCAGAAACACCTGCCGGACCTGCCTGAACCACCTGCTGAGCACACCGGAACAACTTGCTCGACTCGCTGGAGCCACCTGCTGGACACCCCAAAATCACCAGCCAGCTATGCCAGAACCACTTGCCGTACACTCCGGAATCACCTGCTGGTTACACCAGAGCCACTTGGTGGACAATCCAGAATCACCTGCCGGACATGCCAGAACCACCTGTCACACATGCCGGAACCACGTGCCTGACACGCCGGAACCACCTCGCGGACAGACCGGAACCACCTACCAGACATGCCGGAACCACCTGCCGGACACGCCAAAATCACCTGCGGGCTAGGCCAGAACCACTTGTAGGACTCTCCTGGAGCACCTGCCGGGCATGCGGGAACCACCTCTCAGACGTGCCAGAACCACGTGCGGCACATGACGGAACCCATTACCGGACAGACCGGAACCACCTGCTGGACACGCCAGAATCACCTGCCAAGAACACCGGAACCACCTGAACAGCTCGCCAGAAACACCTGCCGGACATGCCAAAATCACCTGCCGGCTACACCAGAACCTCTTGCCGGACACTCCGGAATCACCTGCCAGACATGATGCAACCAAATGTCAGACGTGCCAGAACCACGTGCCAGAGACACCGGATGCAACTGCCGAGCATGCCGGAACCTCCTGCTCAACTCGCTGTAACCACCTGCCGGGGACGCCAAAATCACCTGTCAGCTAGGCCAGAACCACGTGGCGGACTCTATGGAATCACCCGCCGGGCATGCCGGAACCAGCTCTCAGACGTGCCAGAAGCACGTGCCGGACACGCCGGAACCACCTACTAGAGAGACCGGAACCACCTGCCAGACCCGCCTGAACCACCTGCTGAGTACGCTGGAACAACCTGCTCTACTCGCTGGAGCCACCTGCTGGACACGCCAAAATCACCTGATGGCTACGCCAGCACCACTCGGCAGACAAGCCAGAATCACCTGCAGGGTATGCCGGAACCACCTCTCAGACGTGCCAGAACCCCTTGTCGGACACTCCGGAATCACCTGTCAGGCATGCCGGAACCACCTCTCGAACGTGCCAGAATGACGTGCCAGAGACACCGGATGCACCTGCCGAGCACGCCGGAACCTCCTCTTCGACTCGCCGGAACCACCAGCCAGAGACGCCAAAATCCCCTGCCAGGTAGGCCAGAATCACATGGCGGACGCTCCGGAATCTCCCGCCGGGAAGGTAGGAACCACCTCTCAAACATACTGGAAGCACGTGCCGGACATGCCGGCACCACGTACTGGACAGACCAGAAACACCTGCCGGACCTGCCTGAACCACCTGCTGAGCACACCGGAACAACTTGCTCGACTCGCTGGAGCCACCTGCTGGACACCCCAAAATCACCAGCCAGCTATGCCAGAACCACTTGCCGTACACTCCGGAATCACCTGCTGGTTACACCAGAGCCACTTGGTGGACAATCCAGAATCACCTGCCGGACATGCCAGAACCACCTGTCACACATGCCGGAACCACGTGCCTGACACGCCGGAACCACCTCGCGGACAGACCGGAACCACCTACCAGACATGCCGGAACCACCTGCCGGACACGCCAAAATCACCTGCGGGCTAGGCCAGAACCACTTGTAGGACTCTCCTGGAGCACCTGCCGGGCATGCGGGAACCACCTCTCAGACGTGCCAGAACCACGCGCGGCACATGACGGAACCCATTACCGGACAGACCGGAACCACCTGCTGGACACGCCAGAATCACCTGCCAAGAACACCGGAACCACCTGAACAGCTCGCCAGAAACACCTGCCGGACATGCCAAAATCACCTGCCGGCTACACCAGAACCTCTTGCCGGACACTCCGGAATCACCTGCCAGACATGATGCAACCAAATGTCAGACGTGCCAGAACCACGTGCCAGAGACACCGGATGCAACTGCCGAGCATGCCGGAACCTCCTGCTCAACTCGCTGTAACCACCTGCCGGGGACGCCAAAATCACCTGTCAGCTAGGCCAGAACCACGTGGCGGACTCTATGGAATCACCCGCCGGGCATGCCGGAACCAGCTCTCAGACGTGCCAGAAGCACGTGCCGGACACGCCGGAACCACCTACTAGAGAGACCGGAACCACCTGCCAGACCCGCCTGAACCACCTGCTGAGTACGCTGGAACAACCTGCTCTACTCGCTGGAGCCACCTGCTGGACACGCCAAAATCACCTGATGGCTACGCCAGCACCACTCGGCAGACAAGCCAGAATCACCTGCAGGGTATGCCGGAACCACCTCTCAGACGTGCCAGAACCCCTTGTCGGACACTCCGGAATCACCTGTCAGGCATGCCGGAACCACCTCTCGAACGTGCCAGAATGACGTGCCAGAGACACCGGATGCACCTGCCGAGCACGCCGGAACCTCCTCTTCGACTCGCCGGAACCACCAGCCAGAGACGCCAAAATCCCCTGCCAGGTAGGCCAGAATCACATGGCGGACGCTCCGGAATCTCCCGCCGGGAAGGTAGGAACCACCTCTCAAACATACTGGAAGCACGTGCCGGACATGCCGGCACCACGTACTGGACAGACCAGAAACACCTGCCGGACCTGCCTGAACCACCTGCTGAGCACACCGGAACAACTTGCTCGACTCGCTGGAGCCACCTGCTGGACACCCCAAAATCACCAGCCAGCTATGCCAGAACCACTTGCCGTACACTCCGGAATCACCTGCTGGTTACACCAGAGCCACTTGGTGGACAATCCAGAATCACCTGCCGGACATGCCAGAACCACCTGTCACACATGCCGGAACCACGTGCCTGACACGCCGGAACCACCTCGCGGACAGACCGGAACCACCTACCAGACATGCCGGAACCACCTGCCGGACACGCCAAAATCACCTGCGGGCTAGGCCAGAACCACTTGTAGGACTCTCCTGGAGCACCTGCCGGGCATGCGGGAACCACCTCTCAGACGTGCCAGAACCACGCGCGGCACATGACGGAACCCATTACCGGACAGACCGGAACCACCTGCTGGACACGCCAGAATCACCTGCCAAGAACACCGGAACCACCTGAACAGCTCGCCAGAAACACCTGCCGGACATGCCAAAATCACCTGCCGGCTACACCAGAACCTCTTGCCGGACACTCCGGAATCACCTGCCAGACATGATGCAACCAAATGTCAGACGTGCCAGAACCACGTGCCAGAGACACCGGATGCAACTGCCGAGCATGCCGGAACCTCCTGCTCAACTCGCTGTAACCACCTGCCGGGGACGCCAAAATCACCTGTCAGCTAGGCCAGAACCACGTGGCGGACTCTATGGAATCACCCGCCGGGCATGCCGGAACCAGCTCTCAGACGTGCCAGAAGCACGTGCCGGACACGCCGGAACCACCTACTAGAGAGACCGGAACCACCTGCCAGACCCGCCTGAACCACCTGCTGAGTACGCTGGAACAACCTGCTCTACTCGCTGGAGCCACCTGCTGGACACGCCAAAATCACCTGATGGCTACGCCAGCACCACTCGGCAGACAAGCCAGAATCACCTGCAGGGTATGCCGGAACCACCTCTCAGACGTGCCAGAACCCCTTGTCGGACACTCCGGAATCACCTGTCAGGCATGCCGGAACCACCTCTCGAACGTGCCAGAATGACGTGCCAGAGACACCGGATGCACCTGCCGAGCACGCCGGAACCTCCTCTTCGACTCGCCGGAACCACCAGCCAGAGACGCCAAAATCCCCTGCCAGGTAGGCCAGAATCACATGGCGGACGCTCCGGAATCTCCCGCCGGGAAGGTAGGAACCACCTCTCAAACATACTGGAAGCACGTGCCGGACATGCCGGCACCACGTACTGGACAGACCAGAAACACCTGCCGGACCTGCCTGAACCACCTGCTGAGCACACCGGAACAACTTGCTCGACTCGCTGGAGCCACCTGCTGGACACCCCAAAATCACCAGCCAGCTATGCCAGAACCACTTGCCGTACACTCCGGAATCACCTGCTGGTTACACCAGAGCCACTTGGTGGACAATCCAGAATCACCTGCCGGACATGCCAGAACCACCTGTCACACATGCCGGAACCACGTGCCTGACACGCCGGAACCACCTTGCGGACAGACCGGAACCACCTACCAGACATGCCGGAACCACCTGCCGAGCATGCCGGAACCACCTGCCGGACACGCCAAAATCACCTGCGGGCTAGGCCAGAACCACTTGTAGGACTCTCCTGGAGCACCTGCCGGGCATGCGGGAACCACCTCTCAGACGTGCCAGAACCACGCGCGGCACATGACGGAACCCATTACCGGACAGACCGGAACCACCTGCCGGACACGCCAGAATCACCTGCCAAGAACACCGGAACCACCTGAACAGCTCGCCAGAAACACCTGCCGGACATGCCAAAATCACCTGCCGGCTACACCAGAACCTCTTGCCGGACACTCCGGAATCACCTGCCAGACATGATGCAACCAAATGTCAGACGTGCCAGAACCACGTGCCAGAGACACCGGATGCAACTGCCGAGCATGCCGGAACCTCCTGCTCAACTCGCTGTAACCACCTGCCGGGGACGCCAAAATCACCTGTCAGCTAGGCCAGAACCACGTGGCGGACTCTATGGAATCACCCGCCGGGCATGCCGGAACCAGCTCTCAGACGTGCCAGAAGCACGTGCCGGACACGCCGGAACCACCTACTAGAGAGACCGGAACCACCTGCCAGACCCGCCTGAACCACCTGCTGAGTACGCTGGAACAACCTGCTCTACTCGCTGGAGCCACCTGCTGGACACGCCAAAATCACCTGATGGCTACGCCAGCACCACTCGGCAGACAAGCCAGAATCACCTGCAGGGTATGCCGGAACCACCTCTCAGACGTGCCAGAACCCCTTGTCGGACACTCCGGAATCACCTGTCAGGCATGCCGGAACCACCTCTCGAACGTGCCAGAATGACGTGCCAGAGACACCGGATGCACCTGCCGAGCACGCCGGAACCTCCTCTTCGACTCGCCGGAACCACCAGCCAGAGACGCCAAAATCCCCTGCCAGGTAGGCCAGAATCACATGGCGGACGCTCCGGAATCTCCCGCCGGGAAGGTAGGAACCACCTCTCAAACATACTGGAAGCACGTGCCGGACATGCCGGCACCACGTACTGGACAGACCAGAAACACCTGCCGGACCTGCCTGAACCACCTGCTGAGCACACCGGAACAACTTGCTCGACTCGCTGGAGCCACCTGCTGGACACCCCAAAATCACCAGCCAGCTATGCCAGAACCACTTGCCGTACACTCCGGAATCACCTGCTGGTTACACCAGAGCCACTTGGTGGACAATCCAGAATCACCTGCCGGACATGCCAGAACCACCTGTCACACATGCCGGAACCACGTGCCTGACACGCCGGAACCACCTCGCGGACAGACCGGAACCACCTACCAGACATGCCGGAACCACCTGCCGAGCATGCCGGAACCACCTGCCGGACACGCCAAAATCACCTGCGGGCTAGGCCAGAACCACTTGTAGGACTCTCCTGGAGCACCTGCCGGGCATGCGGGAACCACCTCTCAGACGTGCCAGAACCACGCGCGGCACATGACGGAACCCATTACCGGACAGACCGGAACCACCTGCCGGACACGCCAGAATCACCTGCCAAGAACACCGGAACCACCTGAACAGCTCGCCAGAAACACCTGCCGGACATGCCAAAATCACCTGCCGGCTACACCAGAACCTCTTGCCGGACACTCCGGAATCACCTGCCAGACATGATGCAACCAAATGTCAGACGTGCCAGAACCACGTGCCAGAGACACCGGATGCAACTGCCGAGCATGCCGGAACCTCCTGCTCAACTCGCTGTAACCACCTGCCGGGGACGCCAAAATCACCTGTCAGCTAGGCCAGAACCACGTGGCGGACTCTATGGAATCACCCGCCGGGCATGCCGGAACCAGCTCTCAGACGTGCCAGAAGCACGTGCCGGACACGCCGGAACCACCTACTAGAGAGACCGGAACCACCTGCCAGACCCGCCTGAACCACCTGCTGAGTACGCTGGAACAACCTGCTCTACTCGCTGGAGCCACCTGCTGGACACGCCAAAATCACCTGATGGCTACGCCAGCACCACTCGGCAGACAAGCCAGAATCACCTGCAGGGTATGCCGGAACCACCTCTCAGACGTGCCAGAACCCCTTGTCGGACACTCCGGAATCACCTGTCAGGCATGCCGGAACCACCTCTCGAACGTGCCAGAATGACGTGCCAGAGACACCGGATGCACCTGCCGAGCACGCCGGAACCTCCTCTTCGACTCGCCGGAACCACCAGCCAGAGACGCCAAAATCCCCTGCCAGGTAGGCCAGAATCACATGGCGGACGCTCCGGAATCTCCCGCCGGGAAGGTAGGAACCACCTCTCAAACATACTGGAAGCACGTGCCGGACATGCCGGCACCACGTACTGGACAGACCAGAAACACCTGCCGGACCTGCCTGAACCACCTGCTGAGCACACCGGAACAACTTGCTCGACTCGCTGGAGCCACCTGCTGGACACCCCAAAATCACCAGCCAGCTATGCCAGAACCACTTGCCGTACACTCCGGAATCACCTGCTGGTTACACCAGAGCCACTTGGTGGACAATCCAGAATCACCTGCCGGACATGCCAGAACCACCTGTCACACATGCCGGAACCACGTGCCTGA
This sequence comes from Equus asinus, assembly GCF_041296235.1. Lineage (NCBI taxonomy): Eukaryota > Metazoa > Chordata > Mammalia > Perissodactyla > Equidae > Equus > Equus asinus. The sequence goes on from NW_027225206.1 coordinate 255,370, forward strand.
CACGCCGGAACCACCTCGCGGACAGACCGGAACCACCTACCAGACATGCCGGAACCACCTGCCGGACACGCCAAAATCACCTGCGGGCTAGGCCAGAACCACTTGTAGGACTCTCCTGGAGCACCTGCCGGGCATGCGGGAACCACCTCTCAGACGTGCCAGAACCACGCGCGGCACATGACGGAACCCATTACCGGACAGACCGGAACCACCTGCCGGACACGCCAGAATCACCTGCCAAGAACACCGGAACCACCTGAACAGCTCGCCAGAAACACCTGCCGGACATGCCAAAATCACCTGCCGGCTACACCAGAACCTCTTGCCGGACACTCCGGAATCACCTGCCAGACATGATGCAACCAAATGTCAGACGTGCCAGAACCACGTGCCAGAGACACCGGATGCAACTGCCGAGCATGCCGGAACCTCCTGCTCAACTCGCTGTAACCACCTGCCGGGGACGCCAAAATCACCTGTCAGCTAGGCCAGAACCACGTGGCGGACTCTATGGAATCACCCGCCGGGCATGCCGGAACCAGCTCTCAGACGTGCCAGAAGCACGTGCCGGACACGCCGGAACCACCTACTAGAGAGACCGGAACCACCTGCCAGACCCGCCTGAACCACCTGCTGAGTACGCTGGAACAACCTGCTCTACTCGCTGGAGCCACCTGCTGGACACGCCAAAATCACCTGATGGCTACGCCAGCACCACTCGGCAGACAAGCCAGAATCACCTGCAGGGTATGCCGGAACCACCTCTCAGACGTGCCAGAACCCCTTGTCGGACACTCCGGAATCACCTGTCAGGCATGCCGGAACCACCTCTCGAACGTGCCAGAATGACGTGCCAGAGACACCGGATGCACCTGCCGAGCACGCCGGAACCTCCTCTTCGACTCGCCGGAACCACCAGCCAGAGACGCCAAAATCCCCTGCCAGGTAGGCCAGAATCACATGGCGGACGCTCCGGAATCTCCCGCCGGGAAGGTAGGAACCACCTCTCAAACATACTGGAAGCACGTGCCGGACATGCCGGCACCACGTACTGGACAGACCAGAAACACCTGCCGGACCTGCCTGAACCACCTGCTGAGCACACCGGAACAACTTGCTCGACTCGCTGGAGCCACCTGCTGGACACCCCAAAATCACCAGCCAGCTATGCCAGAACCACTTGCCGTACACTCCGGAATCACCTGCTGGTTACACCAGAGCCACTTGGTGGACAATCCAGAATCACCTGCCGGACATGCCAGAACCACCTGTCACACATGCCGGAACCACGTGCCTGACACGCCGGAACCACCTCGCGGACAGACCGGAACCACCTACCAGACATGCCGGAACCACCTGCCGAGCATGCCGGAACCACCTGCCGGACACGCCAAAATCACCTGCGGGCTAGGCCAGAACCACTTGTAGGACTCTCCTGGAGCACCTGCCGGGCATGCGGGAACCACCTCTCAGACGTGCCAGAACCACGCGCGGCACATGACGGAACCCATTACCGGACAGACCGGAACCACCTGCCGGACACGCCAGAATCACCTGCCAAGAACACCGGAACCACCTGAACAGCTCGCCAGAAACACCTGCCGGACATGCCAAAATCACCTGCCGGCTACACCAGAACCTCTTGCCGGACACTCCGGAATCACCTGCCAGACATGATGCAACCAAATGTCAGACGTGCCAGAACCACGTGCCAGAGACACCGGATGCAACTGCCGAGCATGCCGGAACCTCCTGCTCAACTCGCTGTAACCACCTGCCGGGGACGCCAAAATCACCTGTCAGCTAGGCCAGAACCACGTGGCGGACTCTATGGAATCACCCGCCGGGCATGCCGGAACCAGCTCTCAGACGTGCCAGAAGCACGTGCCGGACACGCCGGAACCACCTACTAGAGAGACCGGAACCACCTGCCAGACCCGCCTGAACCACCTGCTGAGTACGCTGGAACAACCTGCTCTACTCGCTGGAGCCACCTGCTGGACACGCCAAAATCACCTGATGGCTACGCCAGCACCACTCGGCAGACAAGCCAGAATCACCTGCAGGGTATGCCGGAACCACCTCTCAGACGTGCCAGAACCCCTTGTCGGACACTCCGGAATCACCTGTCAGGCATGCCGGAACCACCTCTCGAACGTGCCAGAATGACGTGCCAGAGACACCGGATGCACCTGCCGAGCACGCCGGAACCTCCTCTTCGACTCGCCGGAACCACCAGCCAGAGACGCCAAAATCCCCTGCCAGGTAGGCCAGAATCACATGGCGGACGCTCCGGAATCTCCCGCCGGGAAGGTAGGAACCACCTCTCAAACATACTGGAAGCACGTGCCGGACATGCCGGCACCACGTACTGGACAGACCAGAAACACCTGCCGGACCTGCCTGAACCACCTGCTGAGCACACCGGAACAACTTGCTCGACTCGCTGGAGCCACCTGCTGGACACCCCAAAATCACCAGCCAGCTATGCCAGAACCACTTGCCGTACACTCCGGAATCACCTGCTGGTTACACCAGAGCCACTTGGTGGACAATCCAGAATCACCTGCCGGACATGCCAGAACCACCTGTCACACATGCCGGAACCACGTGCCTGACACGCCGGAACCACCTCGCGGACAGACCGGAACCACCTACCAGACATGCCGGAACCACCTGCCGAGCATGCCGGAACCACCTGCCGGACACGCCAAAATCACCTGCGGGCTAGGCCAGAACCACTTGTAGGACTCTCCTGGAGCACCTGCCGGGCATGCGGGAACCACCTCTCAGACGTGCCAGAACCACGCGCGGCACATGACGGAACCCATTACCGGACAGACCGGAACCACCTGCCGGACACGCCAGAATCACCTGCCAAGAACACCGGAACCACCTGAACAGCTCGCCAGAAACACCTGCCGGACATGCCAAAATCACCTGCCGGCTACACCAGAACCTCTTGCCGGACACTCCGGAATCACCTGCCAGACATGATGCAACCAAATGTCAGACGTGCCAGAACCACGTGCCAGAGACACCGGATGCAACTGCCGAGCATGCCGGAACCTCCTGCTCAACTCGCTGTAACCACCTGCCGGGGACGCCAAAATCACCTGTCAGCTAGGCCAGAACCACGTGGCGGACTCTATGGAATCACCCGCCGGGCATGCCGGAACCAGCTCTCAGACGTGCCAGAAGCACGTGCCGGACACGCCGGAACCACCTACTAGAGAGACCGGAACCACCTGCCAGACCCGCCTGAACCACCTGCTGAGTACGCTGGAACAACCTGCTCTACTCGCTGGAGCCACCTGCTGGACACGCCAAAATCACCTGATGGCTACGCCAGCACCACTCGGCAGACAAGCCAGAATCACCTGCAGGGTATGCCGGAACCACCTCTCAGACGTGCCAGAACCCCTTGTCGGACACTCCGGAATCACCTGTCAGGCATGCCGGAACCACCTCTCGAACGTGCCAGAATGACGTGCCAGAGACACCGGATGCACCTGCCGAGCACGCCGGAACCTCCTCTTCGACTCGCCGGAACCACCAGCCAGAGACGCCAAAATCCCCTGCCAGGTAGGCCAGAATCACATGGCGGACGCTCCGGAATCTCCCGCCGGGAAGGTAGGAACCACCTCTCAAACATACTGGAAGCACGTGCCGGACATGCCGGCACCACGTACTGGACAGACCAGAAACACCTGCCGGACCTGCCTGAACCACCTGCTGAGCACACCGGAACAACTTGCTCGACTCGCTGGAGCCACCTGCTGGACACCCCAAAATCACCAGCCAGCTATGCCAGAACCACTTGCCGTACACTCCGGAATCACCTGCTGGTTACACCAGAGCCACTTGGTGGACAATCCAGAATCACCTGCCGGACATGCCAGAACCACCTGTCACACATGCCGGAACCACGTGCCTGACACGCCGGAACCACCTCGCGGACAGACCGGAACCACCTACCAGACATGCCGGAACCACCTGCCGAGCATGCCGGAACCACCTGCCGGACACGCCAAAATCACCTGCGGGCTAGGCCAGAACCACTTGTAGGACTCTCCTGGAGCACCTGCCGGGCATGCGGGAACCACCTCTCAGACGTGCCAGAACCACGCGCGGCACATGACGGAACCCATTACCGGACAGACCGGAACCACCTGCCGGACACGCCAGAATCACCTGCCAAGAACACCGGAACCACCTGAACAGCTCGCCAGAAACACCTGCCGGACATGCCAAAATCACCTGCCGGCTACACCAGAACCTCTTGCCGGACACTCCGGAATCACCTGCCAGACATGATGCAACCAAATGTCAGACGTGCCAGAACCACGTGCCAGAGACACCGGATGCAACTGCCGAGCATGCCGGAACCTCCTGCTCAACTCGCTGTAACCACCTGCCGGGGACGCCAAAATCACCTGTCAGCTAGGCCAGAACCACGTGGCGGACTCTATGGAATCACCCGCCGGGCATGCCGGAACCAGCTCTCAGACGTGCCAGAAGCACGTGCCGGACACGCCGGAACCACCTACTAGAGAGACCGGAACCACCTGCCAGACCCGCCTGAACCACCTGCTGAGTACGCTGGAACAACCTGCTCTACTCGCTGGAGCCACCTGCTGGACACGCCAAAATCACCTGATGGCTACGCCAGCACCACTCGGCAGACAAGCCAGAATCACCTGCAGGGTATGCCGGAACCACCTCTCAGACGTGCCAGAACCCCTTGTCGGACACTCCGGAATCACCTGTCAGGCATGCCGGAACCACCTCTCGAACGTGCCAGAATGACGTGCCAGAGACACCGGATGCACCTGCCGAGCACGCCGGAACCTCCTCTTCGACTCGCCGGAACCACCAGCCAGAGACGCCAAAATCCCCTGCCAGGTAGGCCAGAATCACATGGCGGACGCTCCGGAATCTCCCGCCGGGAAGGTAGGAACCACCTCTCAAACATACTGGAAGCACGTGCCGGACATGCCGGCACCACGTACTGGACAGACCAGAAACACCTGCCGGACCTGCCTGAACCACCTGCTGAGCACACCGGAACAACTTGCTCGACTCGCTGGAGCCACCTGCTGGACACCCCAAAATCACCAGCCAGCTATGCCAGAACCACTTGCCGTACACTCCGGAATCACCTGCTGGTTACACCAGAGCCACTTGGTGGACAATCCAGAATCACCTGCCGGACATGCCAGAACCACCTGTCACACATGCCGGAACCACGTGCCTGACACGCCGGAACCACCTCGCGGACAGACCGGAACCACCTACCAGACATGCCGGAACCACCTGCCGAGCATGCCGGAACCACCTGCCGGACACGCCAAAATCACCTGCGGGCTAGGCCAGAACCACTTGTAGGACTCTCCTGGAGCACCTGCCGGGCATGCGGGAACCACCTCTCAGACGTGCCAGAACCACGCGCGGCACATGACGGAACCCATTACCGGACAGACCGGAACCACCTGCCGGACACGCCAGAATCACCTGCCAAGAACACCGGAACCACCTGAACAGCTCGCCAGAAACACCTGCCGGACATGCCAAAATCACCTGCCGGCTACACCAGAACCTCTTGCCGGACACTCCGGAATCACCTGCCAGACATGATGCAACCAAATGTCAGACGTGCCAGAACCACGTGCCAGAGACACCGGATGCAACTGCCGAGCATGCCGGAACCTCCTGCTCAACTCGCTGTAACCACCTGCCGGGGACGCCAAAATCACCTGTCAGCTAGGCCAGAACCACGTGGCGGACTCTATGGAATCACCCGCCGGGCATGCCGGAACCAGCTCTCAGACGTGCCAGAAGCACGTGCCGGACACGCCGGAACCACCTACTAGAGAGACCGGAACCACCTGCCAGACCCGCCTGAACCACCTGCTGAGTACGCTGGAACAACCTGCTCTACTCGCTGGAGCCACCTGCTGGACACGCCAAAATCACCTGATGGCTACGCCAGCACCACTCGGCAGACAAGCCAGAATCACCTGCAGGGTATGCCGGAACCACCTCTCAGACGTGCCAGAACCCCTTGTCGGACACTCCGGAATCACCTGTCAGGCATGCCGGAACCACCTCTCGAACGTGCCAGAATGACGTGCCAGAGACACCGGATGCACCTGCCGAGCACGCCGGAACCTCCTCTTCGACTCGCCGGAACCACCAGCCAGAGACGCCAAAATCCCCTGCCAGGTAGGCCAGAATCACATGGCGGACGCTCCGGAATCTCCCGCCGGGAAGGTAGGAACCACCTCTCAAACATACTGGAAGCACGTGCCGGACATGCCGGCACCACGTACTGGACAGACCAGAAACACCTGCCGGACCTGCCTGAACCACCTGCTGAGCACACCGGAACAACTTGCTCGACTCGCTGGAGCCACCTGCTGGACACCCCAAAATCACCAGCCAGCTATGCCAGAACCACTTGCCGTACACTCCGGAATCACCTGCTGGTTACACCAGAGCCACTTGGTGGACAATCCAGAATCACCTGCCGGACATGCCAGAACCACCTGTCACACATGCCGGAACCACGTGCCTGACACGCCGGAACCACCTCGCGGACAGACCGGAACCACCTACCAGACATGCCGGAACCACCTGCCGAGCATGCCGGAACCACCTGCCGGACACGCCAAAATCACCTGCGGGCTAGGCCAGAACCACTTGTAGGACTCTCCTGGAGCACCTGCCGGGCATGCGGGAACCACCTCTCAGACGTGCCAGAACCACGCGCGGCACATGACGGAACCCATTACCGGACAGACCGGAACCACCTGCCGGACACGCCAGAATCACCTGCCAAGAACACCGGAACCACCTGAACAGCTCGCCAGAAACACCTGCCGGACATGCCAAAATCACCTGCCGGCTACACCAGAACCTCTTGCCGGACACTCCGGAATCACCTGCCAGACATGATGCAACCAAATGTCAGACGTGCCAGAACCACGTGCCAGAGACACCGGATGCAACTGCCGAGCATGCCGGAACCTCCTGCTCAACTCGCTGTAACCACCTGCCGGGGACGCCAAAATCACCTGTCAGCTAGGCCAGAACCACGTGGCGGACTCTATGGAATCACCCGCCGGGCATGCCGGAACCAGCTCTCAGACGTGCCAGAAGCACGTGCCGGACACGCCGGAACCACCTACTAGAGAGACCGGAACCACCTGCCAGACCCGCCTGAACCACCTGCTGAGTACGCTGGAACAACCTGATCTACTCGCTGGAGCCACCTGCTGGACACGCCAAAATCACCTGATGGCTACGCCAGCACCACTCGGCAGACAAGCCAGAATCACCTGCAGGGTATGCCGGAACCACCTCTCAGACGTGCCAGAACCCCTTGTCGGACACTCCGGAATCACCTGTCAGGCATGCCGGAACCACCTCTCGAACGTGCCAGAATGACGTGCCAGAGACACCGGATGCACCTGCCGAGCACGCCGGAACCTCCTCTTCGACTCGCCGGAACCACCAGCCAGAGACGCCAAAATCCCCTGCCAGGTAGGCCAGAATCACATGGCGGACGCTCCGGAATCTCCCGCCGGGAAGGTAGGAACCACCTCTCAAACATACTGGAAGCACGTGCCGGACATGCCGGCACCACGTACTGGACAGACCAGAAACACCTGCCGGACCTGCCTGAACCACCTGCTGAGCACACCGGAACAACTTGCTCGACTCGCTGGAGCCACCTGCTGGACACCCCAAAATCACCAGCCAGCTATGCCAGAACCACTTGCCGTACACTCCGGAATCACCTGCTGGTTACACCAGAGCCACTTGGTGGACAATCCAGAATCACCTGCCGGACATGCCAGAACCACCTGTCACACATGCCGGAACCACGTGCCTGACACGCCGGAACCACCTCGCGGACAGACCGGAACCACCTACCAGACATGCCGGAACCACCTGCCGGACACGCCAAAATCACCTGCGGGCTAGGCCAGAACCACTTGTAGGACTCTCCTGGAGCACCTGCCGGGCATGCGGGAACCACCTCTCAGACGTGCCAGAACCACGCGCGGCACATGACGGAACCCATTACCGGACAGACCGGAACCACCTGCCGGACACGCCAGAATCACCTGCCAAGAACACCGGAACCACCTGAACAGCTCGCCAGAAACACCTGCCGGACATGCCAAAATCACCTGCCGGCTACACCAGAACCTCTTGCCGGACACTCCGGAATCACCTGCCAGACATGATGCAACCAAATGTCAGACGTGCCAGAACCACGTGCCAGAGACACCGGATGCAACTGCCGAGCATGCCGGAACCTCCTGCTCAACTCGCTGTAACCACCTGCCGGGGACGCCAAAATCACCTGTCAGCTAGGCCAGAACCACGTGGCGGACTCTATGGAATCACCCGCCGGGCATGCCGGAACCAGCTCTCAGACGTGCCAGAAGCACGTGCCGGACACGCCGGAACCACCTACTAGAGAGACCGGAACCACCTGCCAGACCCGCCTGAACCACCTGCTGAGTACGCTGGAACAACCTGCTCTACTCGCTGGAGCCACCTGCTGGACACGCCAAAATCACCTGATGGCTACGCCAGCACCACTCGGCAGACAAGCCAGAATCACCTGCAGGGTATGCCGGAACCACCTCTCAGACGTGCCAGAACCCCTTGTCGGACACTCCGGAATCACCTGTCAGGCATGCCGGAACCACCTCTCGAACGTGCCAGAATGACGTGCCAGAGACACCGGATGCACCTGCCGAGCACGCCGGAACCTCCTCTTCGACTCGCCGGAACCACCAGCCAGAGACGCCAAAATCCCCTGCCAGGTAGGCCAGAATCACATGGCGGACGCTCCGGAATCTCCCGCCGGGAAGGTAGGAACCACCTCTCAAACATACTGGAAGCACGTGCCGGACATGCCGGCACCACGTACTGGACAGACCAGAAACACCTGCCGGACCTGCCTGAACCACCTGCTGAGCACACCGGAACAACTTGCTCGACTCGCTGGAGCCACCTGCTGGACACCCCAAAATCACCAGCCAGCTATGCCAGAACCACTTGCCGTACACTCCGGAATCACCTGCTGGTTACACCAGAGCCACTTGGTGGACAATCCAGAATCACCTGCCGGACATGCCAGAACCACCTGTCACACATGCCGGAACCACGTGCCTGACACGCCGGAACCACCTCGCGGACAGACCGGAACCACCTACCAGACATGCCGGAACCACCTGCCGGACACGCCAAAATCACCTGCGGGCTAGGCCAGAACCACTTGTAGGACTCTCCTGGAGCACCTGCCGGGCATGCGGGAACCACCTCTCAGACGTGCCAGAACCACGTGCGGCACATGACGGAACCCATTACCGGACAGACCGGAACCACCTGCCGGACACGCCAGAATCACCTGCCAAGAACACCGGAACCACCTGAACAGCTCGCCAGAAACACCTGCCGGACATGCCAAAATCACCTGCCGGCTACACCAGAACCTCTTGCCGGACACTCCGGAATCACCTGCCAGACATGATGCAACCAAATGTCAGACGTGCCAGAACCACGTGCCAGAGACACCGGATGCAACTGCCGAGCATGCCGGAACCTCCTGCTCAACTCGCTGTAACCACCTGCCGGGGACGCCAAAATCACCTGTCAGCTAGGCCAGAACCACGTGGCGGACTCTATGGAATCACCCGCCGGGCATGCCGGAACCAGCTCTCAGACGTGCCAGAAGCACGTGCCGGACACGCCGGAACCACCTACTAGAGAGACCGGAACCACCTGCCAGACCCGCCTGAACCACCTGCTGAGTACGCTGGAACAACCTGCTCTACTCGCTGGAGCCACCTGCTGGACACGCCAAAATCACCTGATGGCTACGCCAGCACCACTCGGCAGACAAGCCAGAATCACCTGCAGGGTATGCCGGAACCACCTCTCAGACGTGCCAGAACCCCTTGTCGGACACTCCGGAATCACCTGTCAGGCATGCCGGAACCACCTCTCGAACGTGCCAGAATGACGTGCCAGAGACACCGGATGCACCTGCCGAGCACGCCGGAACCTCCTCTTCGACTCGCCGGAACCACCAGCCAGAGACGCCAAAATCCCCTGCCAGGTAGGCCAGAATCACATGGCGGACGCTCCGGAATCTCCCGCCGGGAAGGTAGGAACCACCTCTCAAACATACTGGAAGCACGTGCCGGACATGCCGGCACCACGTACTGGACAGACCAGAAACACCTGCCGGACCTGCCTGAACCACCTGCTGAGCACACCGGAACAACTTGCTCGACTCGCTGGAGCCACCTGCTGGACACCCCAAAATCACCAGCCAGCTATGCCAGAACCACTTGCCGTACACTCCGGAATCACCTGCTGGTTACACCAGAGCCACTTGGTGGACAATCCAGAATCACCTGCCGGACATGCCAGAACCACCTGTCACACATGCCGGAACCACGTGCCTGACACGCCGGAACCACCTCGCGGACAGACCGGAACCACCTACCAGACATGCCGGAACCACCTGCCGGACACGCCAAAATCACCTGCGGGCTAGGCCAGAACCACTTGTAGGACTCTCCTGGAGCACCTGCCGGGCATGCGGGAACCACCTCTCAGACGTGCCAGAACCACGTGCGGCACATGACGGAACCCATTACCGGACAGACCGGAACCACCTGCCGGACACGCCAGAATCACCTGCCAAGAACACCGGAACCACCTGAACAGCTCGCCAGAAACACCTGCCGGACATGCCAAAATCACCTGCCGGCTACACCAGAACCTCTTGCCGGACACTCCGGAATCACCTGCCAGACATGATGCAACCAAATGTCAGACGTGCCAGAACCACGTGCCAGAGACACCGGATGCAACTGCCGAGCATGCCGGAACCTCCTGCTCAACTCGCTGTAACCACCTGCCGGGGACGCCAAAATCACCTGTCAGCTAGGCCAGAACCACGTGGCGGACTCTATGGAATCACCCGCCGGGCATGCCGGAACCAGCTCTCAGACGTGCCAGAAGCACGTGCCGGACACGCCGGAACCACCTACTAGAGAGACCGGAACCACCTGCCAGACCCGCCTGAACCACCTGCTGAGTACGCTGGAACAACCTGCTCTACTCGCTGGAGCCACCTGCTGGACACGCCAAAATCACCTGATGGCTACGCCAGCACCACTCGGCAGACAAGCCAGAATCACCTGCAGGGTATGCCGGAACCACCTCTCAGACGTGCCAGAACCCCTTGTCGGACACTCCGGAATCACCTGTCAGGCATGCCGGAACCACCTCTCGAACGTGCCAGAATGACGTGCCAGAGACACCGGATGCACCTGCCGAGCACGCCGGAACCTCCTCTTCGACTCGCCGGAACCACCAGCCAGAGACGCCAAAATCCCCTGCCAGGTAGGCCAGAATCACATGGCGGACGCTCCGGAATCTCCCGCCGGGAAGGTAGGAACCACCTCTCAAACATACTGGAAGCACGTGCCGGACATGCCGGCACCACGTACTGGACAGACCAGAAACACCTGCCGGACCTGCCTGAACCACCTGCTGAGCACACCGGAACAACTTGCTCGACTCGCTGGAGCCACCTGCTGGACACCCCAAAATCACCAGCCAGCTATGCCAGAACCACTTGCCGTACACTCCGGAATCACCTGCTGGTTACACCAGAGCCACTTGGTGGACAATCCAGAATCACCTGCCGGACATGCCAGAACCACCTGTCACACATGCCGGAACCACGTGCCTGACACGCCGGAACCACCTCGCGGACAGACCGGAACCACCTACCAGACATGCCGGAACCACCTGCCGAGCATGCCGGAACCACCTGCCGGACACGCCAAAATCACCTGCGGGCTAGGCCAGAACCACTTGTAGGACTCTCCTGGAGCACCTGCCGGGCATGCGGGAACCACCTCTCAGACGTGCCAGAACCACGCGCGGCACATGACGGAACCCATTACCGGACAGACCGGAACCACCTGCCGGACACGCCAGAATCACCTGCCAAGAACACCGGAACCACCTGAACAGCTCGCCAGAAACACCTGCCGGACATGCCAAAATCACCTGCCGGCTACACCAGAACCTCTTGCCGGACACTCCGGAATCACCTGCCAGACATGATGCAACCAAATGTCAGACGTGCCAGAACCACGTGCCAGAGACACCGGATGCAACTGCCGAGCATGCCGGAACCTCCTGCTCAACTCGCTGTAACCACCTGCCGGGGACGCCAAAATCACCTGTCAGCTAGGCCAGAACCACGTGGCGGACTCTATGGAATCACCCGCCGGGCATGCCGGAACCAGCTCTCAGACGTGCCAGAAGCACGTGCCGGACACGCCGGAACCACCTACTAGAGAGACCGGAACCACCTGCCAGACCCGCCTGAACCACCTGCTGAGTACGCTGGAACAACCTGCTCTACTCGCTGGAGCCACCTGCTGGACACGCCAAAATCACCTGATGGCTACGCCAGCACCACTCGGCAGACAAGCCAGAATCACCTGCAGGGTATGCCGGAACCACCTCTCAGACGTGCCAGAACCCCTTGTCGGACACTCCGGAATCACCTGTCAGGCATGCCGGAACCACCTCTCGAACGTGCCAGAATGACGTGCCAGAGACACCGGATGCACCTGCCGAGCACGCCGGAACCTCCTCTTCGACTCGCCGGAACCACCAGCCAGAGACGCCAAAATCCCCTGCCAGGTAGGCCAGAATCACATGGCGGACGCTCCGGAATCTCCCGCCGGGAAGGTAGGAACCACCTCTCAAACATACTGGAAGCACGTGCCGGACATGCCGGCACCACGTACTGGACAGACCAGAAACACCTGCCGGACCTGCCTGAACCACCTGCTGAGCACACCGGAACAACTTGCTCGACTCGCTGGAGCCACCTGCTGGACACCCCAAAATCACCAGCCAGCTATGCCAGAACCACTTGCCGTACACTCCGGAATCACCTGCTGGTTACACCAGAGCCACTTGGTGGACAATCCAGAATCACCTGCCGGACATGCCAGAACCACCTGTCACACATGCCGGAACCACGTGCCTGACACGCCGGAACCACCTCGCGGACAGACCGGAACCACCTACCAGACATGCCGGAACCACCTGCCGAGCATGCCGGAACCACCTGCCGGACACGCCAAAATCACCTGCGGGCTAGGCCAGAACCACTTGTAGGACTCTCCTGGAGCACCTGCCGGGCATGCGGGAACCACCTCTCAGACGTGCCAGAACCACGTGCGGCACATGACGGAACCCATTACCGGACAGACCGGAACCACCTGCCGGACACGCCAGAATCACCTGCCAAGAACACCGGAACCACCTGAACAGCTTGCCAGAAACACCTGCCGGACATGCCAAAATCACCTGCCGGCTACACCAGAACCTCTTGCCGGACACTCCGGAATCACCTGCCAGACATGATGCAACCAAATGTCAGACGTGCCAGAACCACGTGCCAGAGACACCGGATGCAACTGCCGAGCATGCCGGAACCTCCTGCTCAACTCGCTGTAACCACCTGCCGGGGACGCCAAAATCACCTGTCAGCTAGGCCAGAACCACGTGGCGGACTCTATGGAATCACCCGCCGGGCATGCCGGAACCAGCTCTCAGACGTGCCAGAAGCACGTGCCGGACACGCCGGAACCACCTACTAGAGAGACCGGAACCACCTGCCAGACCCGCCTGAACCACCTGCTGAGTACGCTGGAACAACCTGCTCTACTCGCTGGAGCCACCTGCTGGACACGCCAAAATCACCTGATGGCTACGCCAGCACCACTCGGCAGACAAGCCAGAATCACCTGCAGGGTATGCCGGAACCACCTCTCAGACGTGCCAGAACCCCTTGTCGGACACTCCGGAATCACCTGTCAGGCATGCCGGAACCACCTCTCGAACGTGCCAGAATGACGTGCCAGAGACACCGGATGCACCTGCCGAGCACGCCGGAACCTCCTCTTCGACTCGCCGGAACCACCAGCCAGAGACGCCAAAATCCCCTGCCAGGTAGGCCAGAATCACATGGCGGACGCTCCGGAATCTCCCGCCGGGAAGGTAGGAACCACCTCTCAAACATACTGGAAGCACGTGCCGGACATGCCGGCACCACGTACTGGACAGACCAGAAACACCTGCCGGACCTGCCTGAACCACCTGCTGAGCACACCGGAACAACTTGCTCGACTCGCTGGAGCCACCTGCTGGACACCCCAAAATCACCAGCCAGCTATGCCAGAACCACTTGCCGTACACTCCGGAATCACCTGCTGGTTACACCAGAGCCACTTGGTGGACAATCCAGAATCACCTGCCGGACATGCCAGAACCACCTGTCACACATGCCGGAACCACGTGCCTGACACGCCGGAACCACCTCGCGGACAGACCGGAACCACCTACCAGACATGCCGGAACCACCTGCCGAGCATGCCGGAACCACCTGCCGGACACGCCAAAATCACCTGCGGGCTAGGCCAGAACCACTTGTAGGACTCTCCTGGAGCACCTGCCGGGCATGCGGGAACCACCTCTCAGACGTGCCAGAACCACGCGCGGCACATGACGGAACCCATTACCGGACAGACCGGAACCACCTGCCGGACACGCCAGAATCACCTGCCAAGAACACCGGAACCACCTGAACAGCTCGCCAGAAACACCTGCCGGACATGCCAAAATCACCTGCCGGCTACACCAGAACCTCTTGCCGGACACTCCGGAATCACCTGCCAGACATGATGCAACCAAATGTCAGACGTGCCAGAACCACGTGCCAGAGACACCGGATGCAACTGCCGAGCATGCCGGAACCTCCTGCTCAACTCGCTGTAACCACCTGCCGGGGACGCCAAAATCACCTGTCAGCTAGGCCAGAACCACGTGGCGGACTCTATGGAATCACCCGCCGGGCATGCCGGAACCAGCTCTCAGACGTGCCAGAAGCACGTGCCGGACACGCCGGAACCACCTACTAGAGAGACCGGAACCACCTGCCAGACCCGCCTGAACCACCTGCTGAGTACGCTGGAACAACCTGCTCTACTCGCTGGAGCCACCTGCTGGACACGCCAAAATCACCTGATGGCTACGCCAGCACCACTCGGCAGACAAGCCAGAATCACCTGCAGGGTATGCCGGAACCACCTCTCAGACGTGCCAGAACCCCTTGTCGGACACTCCGGAATCACCTGTCAGGCATGCCGGAACCACCTCTCGAACGTGCCAGAATGACGTGCCAGAGACACCGGATGCACCTGCCGAGCACGCCGGAACCTCCTCTTCGACTCGCCGGAACCACCAGCCAGAGACGCCAAAATCCCCTGCCAGGTAGGCCAGAATCACATGGCGGACGCTCCGGAATCTCCCGCCGGGAAGGTAGGAACCACCTCTCAAACATACTGGAAGCACGTGCCGGACATGCCGGCACCACGTACTGGACAGACCAGAAACACCTGCCGGACCTGCCTGAACCACCTGCTGAGCACACCGGAACAACTTGCTCGACTCGCTGGAGCCACCTGCTGGACACCCCAAAATCACCAGCCAGCTATGCCAGAACCACTTGCCGTACACTCCGGAATCACCTGCTGGTTACACCAGAGCCACTTGGTGGACAATCCAGAATCACCTGCCGGACATGCCAGAACCACCTGTCACACATGCCGGAACCACGTGCCTGACACGCCGGAACCACCTCGCGGACAGACCGGAACCACCTACCAGACATGCCGGAACCACCTGCCGGACACGCCAAAATCACCTGCGGGCTAGGCCAGAACCACTTGTAGGACTCTCCTGGAGCACCTGCCGGGCATGCGGGAACCACCTCTCAGACGTGCCAGAACCACGTGCGGCACATGACGGAACCCATTACCGGACAGACCGGAACCACCTGCCGGACACGCCAGAATCACCTGCCAAGAACACCGGAACCACCTGAACAGCTTGCCAGAAACACCTGCCGGACATGCCAAAATCACCTGCCGGCTACACCAGAACCTCTTGCCGGACACTCCGGAATCACCTGCCAGACATGATGCAACCAAATGTCAGACGTGCCAGAACCACGTGCCAGAGACACCGGATGCAACTGCCGAGCATGCCGGAACCTCCTGCTCAACTCGCTGTAACCACCTGCCGGGGACGCCAAAATCACCTGTCAGCTAGGCCAGAACCACGTGGCGGACTCTATGGAATCACCCGCCGGGCATGCCGGAACCAGCTCTCAGACGTGCCAGAAGCACGTGCCGGACACGCCGGAACCACCTACTAGAGAGACCGGAACCACCTGCCAGACCCGCCTGAACCACCTGCTGAGTACGCTGGAACAACCTGCTCTACTCGCTGGAGCCACCTGCTGGACACGCCAAAATCACCTGATGGCTACGCCAGCACCACTCGGCAGACAAGCCAGAATCACCTGCAGGGTATGCCGGAACCACCTCTCAGACGTGCCAGAACCCCTTGTCGGACACTCCGGAATCACCTGTCAGGCATGCCGGAACCACCTCTCGAACGTGCCAGAATGACGTGCCAGAGACACCGGATGCACCTGCCGAGCACGCCGGAACCTCCTCTTCGACTCGCCGGAACCACCAGCCAGAGACGCCAAAATCCCCTGCCAGGTAGGCCAGAATCACATGGCGGACGCTCCGGAATCTCCCGCCGGGAAGGTAGGAACCACCTCTCAAACATACTGGAAGCACGTGCCGGACATGCCGGCACCACGTACTGGACAGACCAGAAACACCTGCCGGACCTGCCTGAACCACCTGCTGAGCACACCGGAACAACTTGCTCGACTCGCTGGAGCCACCTGCTGGACACCCCAAAATCACCAGCCAGCTATGCCAGAACCACTTGCCGTACACTCCGGAATCACCTGCTGGTTACACCAGAGCCACTTGGTGGACAATCCAGAATCACCTGCCGGACATGCCAGAACCACCTGTCACACATGCCGGAACCACGTGCCTGACACGCCGGAACCACCTCGCGGACAGACCGGAACCACCTACCAGACATGCCGGAACCACCTGCCGGACACGCCAAAATCACCTGCGGGCTAGGCCAGAACCACTTGTAGGACTCTCCTGGAGCACCTGCCGGGCATGCGGGAACCACCTCTCAGACGTGCCAGAACCACGTGCGGCACATGACGGAACCCATTACCGGACAGACCGGAACCACCTGCCGGACACGCCAGAATCACCTGCCAAGAACACCGGAACCACCTGAACAGCTCGCCAGAAACACCTGCCGGACATGCCAAAATCACCTGCCGGCTACACCAGAACCTCTTGCCGGACACTCCGGAATCACCTGCCAGACATGATGCAACCAAATGTCAGACGTGCCAGAACCACGTGCCAGAGACACCGGATGCAACTGCCGAGCATGCCGGAACCTCCTGCTCAACTCGCTGTAACCACCTGCCGGGGACGCCAAAATCACCTGTCAGCTAGGCCAGAACCACGTGGCGGACTCTATGGAATCACCCGCCGGGCATGCCGGAACCAGCTCTCAGACGTGCCAGAAGCACGTGCCGGACACGCCGGAACCACCTACTAGAGAGACCGGAACCACCTGCCAGACCCGCCTGAACCACCTGCTGAGTACGCTGGAACAACCTGCTCTACTCGCTGGAGCCACCTGCTGGACACGCCAAAATCACCTGATGGCTACGCCAGCACCACTCGGCAGACAAGCCAGAATCACCTGCAGGGTATGCCGGAACCACCTCTCAGACGTGCCAGAACCCCTTGTCGGACACTCCGGAATCACCTGTCAGGCATGCCGGAACCACCTCTCGAACGTGCCAGAATGACGTGCCAGAGACACCGGATGCACCTGCCGAGCACGCCGGAACCTCCTCTTCGACTCGCCGGAACCACCAGCCAGAGACGCCAAAATCCCCTGCCAGGTAGGCCAGAATCACATGGCGGACGCTCCGGAATCTCCCGCCGGGAAGGTAGGAACCACCTCTCAAACATACTGGAAGCACGTGCCGGACATGCCGGCACCACGTACTGGACAGACCAGAAACACCTGCCGGACCTGCCTGAACCACCTGCTGAGCACACCGGAACAACTTGCTCGACTCGCTGGAGCCACCTGCTGGACACCCCAAAATCACCAGCCAGCTATGCCAGAACCACTTGCCGTACACTCCGGAATCACCTGCTGGTTACACCAGAGCCACTTGGTGGACAATCCAGAATCACCTGCCGGACATGCCAGAACCACCTGTCACACATGCCGGAACCACGTGCCTGACACGCCGGAACCACCTCGCGGACAGACCGGAACCACCTACCAGACATGCCGGAACCACCTGCCGAGCATGCCGGAACCACCTGCCGGACACGCCAAAATCACCTGCGGGCTAGGCCAGAACCACTTGTAGGACTCTCCTGGAGCACCTGCCGGGCATGCGGGAACCACCTCTCAGACGTGCCAGAACCACGCGCGGCACATGACGGAACCCATTACCGGACAGACCGGAACCACCTGCCGGACACGCCAGAATCACCTGCCAAGAACACCGGAACCACCTGAACAGCTCGCCAGAAACACCTGCCGGACATGCCAAAATCACCTGCCGGCTACACCAGAACCTCTTGCCGGACACTCCGGAATCACCTGCCAGACATGATGCAACCAAATGTCAGACGTGCCAGAACCACGTGCCAGAGACACCGGATGCAACTGCCGAGCATGCCGGAACCTCCTGCTCAACTCGCTGTAACCACCTGCCGGGGACGCCAAAATCACCTGTCAGCTAGGCCAGAACCACGTGGCGGACTCTATGGAATCACCCGCCGGGCATGCCGGAACCAGCTCTCAGACGTGCCAGAAGCACGTGCCGGACACGCCGGAACCACCTACTAGAGAGACCGGAACCACCTGCCAGACCCGCCTGAACCACCTGCTGAGTACGCTGGAACAACCTGCTCTACTCGCTGGAGCCACCTGCTGGACACGCCAAAATCACCTGATGGCTACGCCAGCACCACTCGGCAGACAAGCCAGAATCACCTGCAGGGTATGCCGGAACCACCTCTCAGACGTGCCAGAACCCCTTGTCGGACACTCCGGAATCACCTGTCAGGCATGCCGGAACCACCTCTCGAACGTGCCAGAATGACGTGCCAGAGACACCGGATGCACCTGCCGAGCACGCCGGAACCTCCTCTTCGACTCGCCGGAACCACCAGCCAGAGACGCCAAAATCCCCTGCCAGGTAGGCCAGAATCACATGGCGGACGCTCCGGAATCTCCCGCCGGGAAGGTAGGAACCACCTCTCAAACATACTGGAAGCACGTGCCGGACATGCCGGCACCACGTACTGGACAGACCAGAAACACCTGCCGGACCTGCCTGAACCACCTGCTGAGCACACCGGAACAACTTGCTCGACTCGCTGGAGCCACCTGCTGGACACCCCAAAATCACCAGCCAGCTATGCCAGAACCACTTGCCGTACACTCCGGAATCACCTGCTGGTTACACCAGAGCCACTTGGTGGACAATCCAGAATCACCTGCCGGACATGCCAGAACCACCTGTCACACATGCCGGAACCACGTGCCTGACACGCCGGAACCACCTCGCGGACAGACCGGAACCACCTACCAGACATGCCGGAACCACCTGCCGGACACGCCAAAATCACCTGCGGGCTAGGCCAGAACCACTTGTAGGACTCTCCTGGAGCACCTGCCGGGCATGCGGGAACCACCTCTCAGACGTGCCAGAACCACGTGCGGCACATGACGGAACCCATTACCGGACAGACCGGAACCACCTGCCGGACACGCCAGAATCACCTGCCAAGAACACCGGAACCACCTGAACAGCTCGCCAGAAACACCTGCCGGACATGCCAAAATCACCTGCCGGCTACACCAGAACCTCTTGCCGGACACTCCGGAATCACCTGCCAGACATGATGCAACCAAATGTCAGACGTGCCAGAACCACGTGCCAGAGACACCGGATGCAACTGCCGAGCATGCCGGAACCTCCTGCTCAACTCGCTGTAACCACCTGCCGGGGACGCCAAAATCACCTGTCAGCTAGGCCAGAACCACGTGGCGGACTCTATGGAATCACCCGCCGGGCATGCCGGAACCAGCTCTCAGACGTGCCAGAAGCACGTGCCGGACACGCCGGAACCACCTACTAGAGAGACCGGAACCACCTGCCAGACCCGCCTGAACCACCTGCTGAGTACGCTGGAACAACCTGCTCTACTCGCTGGAGCCACCTGCTGGACACGCCAAAATCACCTGATGGCTACGCCAGCACCACTCGGCAGACAAGCCAGAATCACCTGCAGGGTATGCCGGAACCACCTCTCAGACGTGCCAGAACCCCTTGTCGGACACTCCGGAATCACCTGTCAGGCATGCCGGAACCACCTCTCGAACGTGCCAGAATGACGTGCCAGAGACACCGGATGCACCTGCCGAGCACGCCGGAACCTCCTCTTCGACTCGCCGGAACCACCAGCCAGAGACGCCAAAATCCCCTGCCAGGTAGGCCAGAATCACATGGCGGACGCTCCGGAATCTCCCGCCGGGAAGGTAGGAACCACCTCTCAAACATACTGGAAGCACGTGCCGGACATGCCGGCACCACGTACTGGACAGACCAGAAACACCTGCCGGACCTGCCTGAACCACCTGCTGAGCACACCGGAACAACTTGCTCGACTCGCTGGAGCCACCTGCTGGACACCCCAAAATCACCAGCCAGCTATGCCAGAACCACTTGCCGTACACTCCGGAATCACCTGCTGGTTACACCAGAGCCACTTGGTGGACAATCCAGAATCACCTGCCGGACATGCCAGAACCACCTGTCACACATGCCGGAACCACGTGCCTGACACGCCGGAACCACCTCGCGGACAGACCGGAACCACCTACCAGACATGCCGGAACCACCTGCCGAGCATGCCGGAACCACCTGCCGGACACGCCAAAATCACCTGCGGGCTAGGCCAGAACCACTTGTAGGACTCTCCTGGAGCACCTGCCGGGCATGCGGGAACCACCTCTCAGACGTGCCAGAACCACGCGCGGCACATGACGGAACCCATTACCGGACAGACCGGAACCACCTGCCGGACACGCCAGAATCACCTGCCAAGAACACCGGAACCACCTGAACAGCTCGCCAGAAACACCTGCCGGACATGCCAAAATCACCTGCCGGCTACACCAGAACCTCTTGCCGGACACTCCGGAATCACCTGCCAGACATGATGCAACCAAATGTCAGACGTGCCAGAACCACGTGCCAGAGACACCGGATGCAACTGCCGAGCATGCCGGAACCTCCTGCTCAACTCGCTGTAACCACCTGCCGGGGACGCCAAAATCACCTGTCAGCTAGGCCAGAACCACGTGGCGGACTCTATGGAATCACCCGCCGGGCATGCCGGAACCAGCTCTCAGACGTGCCAGAAGCACGTGCCGGACACGCCGGAACCACCTACTAGAGAGACCGGAACCACCTGCCAGACCCGCCTGAACCACCTGCTGAGTACGCTGGAACAACCTGCTCTACTCGCTGGAGCCACCTGCTGGACACGCCAAAATCACCTGATGGCTACGCCAGCACCACTCGGCAGACAAGCCAGAATCACCTGCAGGGTATGCCGGAACCACCTCTCAGACGTGCCAGAACCCCTTGTCGGACACTCCGGAATCACCTGTCAGGCATGCCGGAACCACCTCTCGAACGTGCCAGAATGACGTGCCAGAGACACCGGATGCACCTGCCGAGCACGCCGGAACCTCCTCTTCGACTCGCCGGAACCACCAGCCAGAGACGCCAAAATCCCCTGCCAGGTAGGCCAGAATCACATGGCGGACGCTCCGGAATCTCCCGCCGGGAAGGTAGGAACCACCTCTCAAACATACTGGAAGCACGTGCCGGACATGCCGGCACCACGTACTGGACAGACCAGAAACACCTGCCGGACCTGCCTGAACCACCTGCTGAGCACACCGGAACAACTTGCTCGACTCGCTGGAGCCACCTGCTGGACACCCCAAAATCACCAGCCAGCTATGCCAGAACCACTTGCCGTACACTCCGGAATCACCTGCTGGTTACACCAGAGCCACTTGGTGGACAATCCAGAATCACCTGCCGGACATGCCAGAACCACCTGTCACACATGCCGGAACCACGTGCCTGACACGCCGGAACCACCTCGCGGACAGACCGGAACCACCTACCAGACATGCCTGAACCACCTGCCGAGCATGCCGGAACCACCTGCCGGACACGCCAAAATCACCTGCGGGCTAGGCCAGAACCACTTGTAGGACTCTCCTGGAGCACCTGCCGGGCATGCGGGAACCACCTCTCAGACGTGCCAGAACCACGCGCGGCACATGACGGAACCCATTACCGGACAGACCGGAACCACCTGCCGGACACGCCAGAATCACCTGCCAAGAACACCAGAACCACCTGAACAGCTCGCCAGAAACACCTGCCGGACATGCCAAAATCACCTGCCGGCTACACCAGAACCTCTTGCCGGACACTCCGGAATCACCTGCCAGACATGATGCAACCAAATGTCAGACGTGCCAGAACCACGTGCCAGAGACACCGGATGCAACTGCCGAGCATGCCGGAACCTCCTGCTCAACTCGCTGTAACCACCTGCCGGGGACGCCAAAATCACCTGTCAGCTAGGCCAGAACCACGTGGCGGACTCTATGGAATCACCCGCCGGGCATGCCGGAACCAGCTCTCAGACGTGCCAGAAGCACGTGCCGGACACGCCGGAACCACCTACTAGAGAGACCGGAACCACCTGCCAGACCCGCCTGAACCACCTGCTGAGTACGCTGGAACAACCTGCTCTACTCGCTGGAGCCACCTGCTGGACACGCCAAAATCACCTGATGGCTACGCCAGCACCACTCGGCAGACAAGCCAGAATCACCTGCAGGGTATGCCGGAACCACCTCTCAGACGTGCCAGAACCCCTTGTCGGACACTCCGGAATCACCTGTCAGGCATGCCGGAACCACCTCTCGAACGTGCCAGAATGACGTGCCAGAGACACCGGATGCACCTGCCGAGCACGCCGGAACCTCCTCTTCGACTCGCCGGAACCACCAGCCAGAGACGCCAAAATCCCCTGCCAGGTAGGCCAGAATCACATGGCGGACGCTCCGGAATCTCCCGCCGGGAAGGTAGGAACCACCTCTCAAACATACTGGAAGCACGTGCCGGACATGCCGGCACCACGTACTGGACAGACCAGAAACACCTGCCGGACCTGCCTGAACCACCTGCTGAGCACACCGGAACAACTTGCTCGACTCGCTGGAGCCACCTGCTGGACACCCCAAAATCACCAGCCAGCTATGCCAGAACCACTTGCCGTACACTCCGGAATCACCTGCTGGTTACACCAGAGCCACTTGGTGGACAATCCAGAATCACCTGCCGGACATGCCAGAACCACCTGTCACACATGCCGGAACCACGTGCCTGACACGCCGGAACCACCTCGCGGACAGACCGGAACCACCTACCAGACATGCCTGAACCACCTGCCGAGCATGCCGGAACCACCTGCCGGACACGCCAAAATCACCTGCGGGCTAGGCCAGAACCACTTGTAGGACTCTCCTGGAGCACCTGCCGGGCATGCGGGAACCACCTCTCAGACGTGCCAGAACCACGCGCGGCACATGACGGAACCCATTACCGGACAGACCGGAACCACCTGCCGGACACGCCAGAATCACCTGCCAAGAACACCGGAACCACCTGAACAGCTCGCCAGAAACACCTGCCGGACATGCCAAAATCACCTGCCGGCTACACCAGAACCTCTTGCCGGACACTCCGGAATCACCTGCCAGACATGATGCAACCAAATGTCAGACGTGCCAGAACCACGTGCCAGAGACACCGGATGCAACTGCCGAGCATGCCGGAACCTCCTGCTCAACTCGCTGTAACCACCTGCCGGGGACGCCAAAATCACCTGTCAGCTAGGCCAGAACCACGTGGCGGACTCTATGGAATCACCCGCCGGGCATGCCGGAACCAGCTCTCAGACGTGCCAGAAGCACGTGCCGGACACGCCGGAACCACCTACTAGAGAGACCGGAACCACCTGCCAGACCCGCCTGAACCACCTGCTGAGTACGCTGGAACAACCTGCTCTACTCGCTGGAGCCACCTGCTGGACACGCCAAAATCACCTGATGGCTACGCCAGCACCACTCGGCAGACAAGCCAGAATCACCTGCAGGGTATGCCGGAACCACCTCTCAGACGTGCCAGAACCCCTTGTCGGACACTCCGGAATCACCTGTCAGGCATGCCGGAACCACCTCTCGAACGTGCCAGAATGACGTGCCAGAGACACCGGATGCACCTGCCGAGCACGCCGGAACCTCCTCTTCGACTCGCCGGAACCACCAGCCAGAGACGCCAAAATCCCCTGCCAGGTAGGCCAGAATCACATGGCGGACGCTCCGGAATCTCCCGCCGGGAAGGTAGGAACCACCTCTCAAACATACTGGAAGCACGTGCCGGACATGCCGGCACCACGTACTGGACAGACCAGAAACACCTGCCGGACCTGCCTGAACCACCTGCTGAGCACACCGGAACAACTTGCTCGACTCGCTGGAGCCACCTGCTGGACACCCCAAAATCACCAGCCAGCTATGCCAGAACCACTTGCCGTACACTCCGGAATCACCTGCTGGTTACACCAGAGCCACTTGGTGGACAATCCAGAATCACCTGCCGGACATGCCAGAACCACCTGTCACACATGCCGGAACCACGTGCCTGACACGCCGGAACCACCTCGCGGACAGACCGGAACCACCTACCAGACATGCCGGAACCACCTGCCGGACACGCCAAAATCACCTGCGGGCTAGGCCAGAACCACTTGTAGGACTCTCCTGGAGCACCTGCCGGGCATGCGGGAACCACCTCTCAGACGTGCCAGAACCACGTGCGGCACATGACGGAACCCATTACCGGACAGACCGGAACCACCTGCCGGACACGCCAGAATCACCTGCCAAGAACACCGGAACCACCTGAACAGCTCGCCAGAAACACCTGCCGGACATGCCAAAATCACCTGCCGGCTACACCAGAACCTCTTGCCGGACACTCCGGAATCACCTGCCAGACATGATGCAACCAAATGTCAGACGTGCCAGAACCACGTGCCAGAGACACCGGATGCAACTGCCGAGCATGCCGGAACCTCCTGCTCAACTCGCTGTAACCACCTGCCGGGGACGCCAAAATCACCTGTCAGCTAGGCCAGAACCACGTGGCGGACTCTATGGAATCACCCGCCGGGCATGCCGGAACCAGCTCTCAGACGTGCCAGAAGCACGTGCCGGACACGCCGGAACCACCTACTAGAGAGACCGGAACCACCTGCCAGACCCGCCTGAACCACCTGCTGAGTACGCTGGAACAACCTGCTCTACTCGCTGGAGCCACCTGCTGGACACGCCAAAATCACCTGATGGCTACGCCAGCACCACTCGGCAGACAAGCCAGAATCACCTGCAGGGTATGCCGGAACCACCTCTCAGACGTGCCAGAACCCCTTGTCGGACACTCCGGAATCACCTGTCAGGCATGCCGGAACCACCTCTCGAACGTGCCAGAATGACGTGCCAGAGACACCGGATGCACCTGCCGAGCACGCCGGAACCTCCTCTTCGACTCGCCGGAACCACCAGCCAGAGACGCCAAAATCCCCTGCCAGGTAGGCCAGAATCACATGGCGGACGCTCCGGAATCTCCCGCCGGGAAGGTAGGAACCACCTCTCAAACATACTGGAAGCACGTGCCGGACATGCCGGCACCACGTACTGGACAGACCAGAAACACCTGCCGGACCTGCCTGAACCACCTGCTGAGCACACCGGAACAACTTGCTCGACTCGCTGGAGCCACCTGCTGGACACCCCAAAATCACCAGCCAGCTATGCCAGAACCACTTGCCGTACACTCCGGAATCACCTGCTGGTTACACCAGAGCCACTTGGTGGACAATCCAGAATCACCTGCCGGACATGCCAGAACCACCTGTCACACATGCCGGAACCACGTGCCTGACACGCCGGAACCACCTCGCGGACAGACCGGAACCACCTACCAGACATGCCTGAACCACCTGCCGAGCATGCCGGAACCACCTGCCGGACACGCCAAAATCACCTGCGGGCTAGGCCAGAACCACTTGTAGGACTCTCCTGGAGCACCTGCCGGGCATGCGGGAACCACCTCTCAGACGTGCCAGAACCACGCGCGGCACATGACGGAACCCATTACCGGACAGACCGGAACCACCTGCCGGACACGCCAGAATCACCTGCCAAGAACACCGGAACCACCTGAACAGCTCGCCAGAAACACCTGCCGGACATGCCAAAATCACCTGCCGGCTACACCAGAACCTCTTGCCGGACACTCCGGAATCACCTGCCAGACATGATGCAACCAAATGTCAGACGTGCCAGAACCACGTGCCAGAGACACCGGATGCAACTGCCGAGCATGCCGGAACCTCCTGCTCAACTCGCTGTAACCACCTGCCGGGGACGCCAAAATCACCTGTCAGCTAGGCCAGAACCACGTGGCGGACTCTATGGAATCACCCGCCGGGCATGCCGGAACCAGCTCTCAGACGTGCCAGAAGCACGTGCCGGACACGCCGGAACCACCTACTAGAGAGACCGGAACCACCTGCCAGACCCGCCTGAACCACCTGCTGAGTACGCTGGAACAACCTGCTCTACTCGCTGGAGCCACCTGCTGGACACGCCAAAATCACCTGATGGCTACGCCAGCACCACTCGGCAGACAAGCCAGAATCACCTGCAGGGTATGCCGGAACCACCTCTCAGACGTGCCAGAACCCCTTGTCGGACACTCCGGAATCACCTGTCAGGCATGCCGGAACCACCTCTCGAACGTGCCAGAATGACGTGCCAGAGACACCGGATGCACCTGCCGAGCACGCCGGAACCTCCTCTTCGACTCGCCGGAACCACCAGCCAGAGACGCCAAAATCCCCTGCCAGGTAGGCCAGAATCACATGGCGGACGCTCCGGAATCTCCCGCCGGGAAGGTAGGAACCACCTCTCAAACATACTGGAAGCACGTGCCGGACATGCCGGCACCACGTACTGGACAGACCAGAAACACCTGCCGGACCTGCCTGAACCACCTGCTGAGCACACCGGAACAACTTGCTCGACTCGCTGGAGCCACCTGCTGGACACCCCAAAATCACCAGCCAGCTATGCCAGAACCACTTGCCGTACACTCCGGAATCACCTGCTGGTTACACCAGAGCCACTTGGTGGACAATCCAGAATCACCTGCCGGACATGCCAGAACCACCTGTCACACATGCCGGAACCACGTGCCTGACACGCCGGAACCACCTCGCGGACAGACCGGAACCACCTACCAGACATGCCTGAACCACCTGCCGAGCATGCCGGAACCACCTGCCGGACACGCCAAAATCACCTGCGGGCTAGGCCAGAACCACTTGTAGGACTCTCCTGGAGCACCTGCCGGGCATGCGGGAACCACCTCTCAGACGTGCCAGAACCACGCGCGGCACATGACGGAACCCATTACCGGACAGACCGGAACCACCTGCCGGACACGCCAGAATCACCTGCCAAGAACACCGGAACCACCTGAACAGCTCGCCAGAAACACCTGCCGGACATGCCAAAATCACCTGCCGGCTACACCAGAACCTCTTGCCGGACACTCCGGAATCACCTGCCAGACATGATGCAACCAAATGTCAGACGTGCCAGAACCACGTGCCAGAGACACCGGATGCAACTGCCGAGCATGCCGGAACCTCCTGCTCAACTCGCTGTAACCACCTGCCGGGGACGCCAAAATCACCTGTCAGCTAGGCCAGAACCACGTGGCGGACTCTATGGAATCACCCGCCGGGCATGCCGGAACCAGCTCTCAGACGTGCCAGAAGCACGTGCCGGACACGCCGGAACCACCTACTAGAGAGACCGGAACCACCTGCCAGACCCGCCTGAACCACCTGCTGAGTACGCTGGAACAACCTGCTCTACTCGCTGGAGCCACCTGCTGGACACGCCAAAATCACCTGATGGCTACGCCAGCACCACTCGGCAGACAAGCCAGAATCACCTGCAGGGTATGCCGGAACCACCTCTCAGACGTGCCAGAACCCCTTGTCGGACACTCCGGAATCACCTGTCAGGCATGCCGGAACCACCTCTCGAACGTGCCAGAATGACGTGCCAGAGACACCGGATGCACCTGCCGAGCACGCCGGAACCTCCTCTTCGACTCGCCGGAACCACCAGCCAGAGACGCCAAAATCCCCTGCCAGGTAGGCCAGAATCACATGGCGGACGCTCCGGAATCTCCCGCCGGGAAGGTAGGAACCACCTCTCAAACATACTGGAAGCACGTGCCGGACATGCCGGCACCACGTACTGGACAGACCAGAAACACCTGCCGGACCTGCCTGAACCACCTGCTGAGCACACCGGAACAACTTGCTCGACTCGCTGGAGCCACCTGCTGGACACCCCAAAATCACCAGCCAGCTATGCCAGAACCACTTGCCGTACACTCCGGAATCACCTGCTGGTTACACCAGAGCCACTTGGTGGACAATCCAGAATCACCTGCCGGACATGCCAGAACCACCTGTCACACATGCCGGAACCACGTGCCTGACACGCCGGAACCACCTCGCGGACAGACCGGAACCACCTACCAGACATGCCTGAACCACCTGCCGAGCATGCCGGAACCACCTGCCGGACACGCCAAAATCACCTGCGGGCTAGGCCAGAACCACTTGTAGGACTCTCCTGGAGCACCTGCCGGGCATGCGGGAACCACCTCTCAGACGTGCCAGAACCACGCGCGGCACATGACGGAACCCATTACCGGACAGACCGGAACCACCTGCCGGACACGCCAGAATCACCTGCCAAGAACACCGGAACCACCTGAACAGCTCGCCAGAAACACCTGCCGGACATGCCAAAATCACCTGCCGGCTACACCAGAACCTCTTGCCGGACACTCCGGAATCACCTGCCAGACATGATGCAACCAAATGTCAGACGTGCCAGAACCACGTGCCAGAGACACCGGATGCAACTGCCGAGCATGCCGGAACCTCCTGCTCAACTCGCTGTAACCACCTGCCGGGGACGCCAAAATCACCTGTCAGCTAGGCCAGAACCACGTGGCGGACTCTATGGAATCACCCGCCGGGCATGCCGGAACCAGCTCTCAGACGTGCCAGAAGCACGTGCCGGACACGCCGGAACCACCTACTAGAGAGACCGGAACCACCTGCCAGACCCGCCTGAACCACCTGCTGAGTACGCTGGAACAACCTGCTCTACTCGCTGGAGCCACCTGCTGGACACGCCAAAATCACCTGATGGCTACGCCAGCACCACTCGGCAGACAAGCCAGAATCACCTGCAGGGTATGCCGGAACCACCTCTCAGACGTGCCAGAACCCCTTGTCGGACACTCCGGAATCACCTGTCAGGCATGCCGGAACCACCTCTCGAACGTGCCAGAATGACGTGCCAGAGACACCGGATGCACCTGCCGAGCACGCCGGAACCTCCTCTTCGACTCGCCGGAACCACCAGCCAGAGACGCCAAAATCCCCTGCCAGGTAGGCCAGAATCACATGGCGGACGCTCCGGAATCTCCCGCCGGGAAGGTAGGAACCACCTCTCAAACATACTGGAAGCACGTGCCGGACATGCCGGCACCACGTACTGGACAGACCAGAAACACCTGCCGGACCTGCCTGAACCACCTGCTGAGCACACCGGAACAACTTGCTCGACTCGCTGGAGCCACCTGCTGGACACCCCAAAATCACCAGCCAGCTATGCCAGAACCACTTGCCGTACACTCCGGAATCACCTGCTGGTTACACCAGAGCCACTTGGTGGACAATCCAGAATCACCTGCCGGACATGCCAGAACCACCTGTCACACATGCCGGAACCACGTGCCTGACACGCCGGAACCACCTCGCGGACAGACCGGAACCACCTACCAGACATGCCTGAACCACCTGCCGAGCATGCCGGAACCACCTGCCGGACACGCCAAAATCACCTGCGGGCTAGGCCAGAACCACTTGTAGGACTCTCCTGGAGCACCTGCCGGGCATGCGGGAACCACCTCTCAGACGTGCCAGAACCACGCGCGGCACATGACGGAACCCATTACCGGACAGACCGGAACCACCTGCCGGACACGCCAGAATCACCTGCCAAGAACACCGGAACCACCTGAACAGCTCGCCAGAAACACCTGCCGGACATGCCAAAATCACCTGCCGGCTACACCAGAACCTCTTGCCGGACACTCCGGAATCACCTGCCAGACATGATGCAACCAAATGTCAGACGTGCCAGAACCACGTGCCAGAGACACCGGATGCAACTGCCGAGCATGCCGGAACCTCCTGCTCAACTCGCTGTAACCACCTGCCGGGGACGCCAAAATCACCTGTCAGCTAGGCCAGAACCACGTGGCGGACTCTATGGAATCACCCGCCGGGCATGCCGGAACCAGCTCTCAGACGTGCCAGAAGCACGTGCCGGACACGCCGGAACCACCTACTAGAGAGACCGGAACCACCTGCCAGACCCGCCTGAACCACCTGCTGAGTACGCTGGAACAACCTGCTCTACTCGCTGGAGCCACCTGCTGGACACGCCAAAATCACCTGATGGCTACGCCAGCACCACTCGGCAGACAAGCCAGAATCACCTGCAGGGTATGCCGGAACCACCTCTCAGACGTGCCAGAACCCCTTGTCGGACACTCCGGAATCACCTGTCAGGCATGCCGGAACCACCTCTCGAACGTGCCAGAATGACGTGCCAGAGACACCGGATGCACCTGCCGAGCACGCCGGAACCTCCTCTTCGACTCGCCGGAACCACCAGCCAGAGACGCCAAAATCCCCTGCCAGGTAGGCCAGAATCACATGGCGGACGCTCCGGAATCTCCCGCCGGGAAGGTAGGAACCACCTCTCAAACATACTGGAAGCACGTGCCGGACATGCCGGCACCACGTACTGGACAGACCAGAAACACCTGCCGGACCTGCCTGAACCACCTGCTGAGCACACCGGAACAACTTGCTCGACTCGCTGGAGCCACCTGCTGGACACCCCAAAATCACCAGCCAGCTATGCCAGAACCACTTGCCGTACACTCCGGAATCACCTGCTGGTTACACCAGAGCCACTTGGTGGACAATCCAGAATCACCTGCCGGACATGCCAGAACCACCTGTCACACATGCCGGAACCACGTGCCTGACACGCCGGAACCACCTCGCGGACAGACCGGAACCACCTACCAGACATGCCGGAACCACCTGCCGAGCATGCCGGAACCACCTGCCGGACACGCCAAAATCACCTGCGGGCTAGGCCAGAACCACTTGTAGGACTCTCCTGGAGCACCTGCCGGGCATGCGGGAACCACCTCTCAGACGTGCCAGAACCACGCGCGGCACATGACGGAACCCATTACCGGACAGACCGGAACCACCTGCCGGACACGCCAGAATCACCTGCCAAGAACACCGGAACCACCTGAACAGCTCGCCAGAAACACCTGCCGGACATGCCAAAATCACCTGCCGGCTACACCAGAACCTCTTGCCGGACACTCCGGAATCACCTGCCAGACATGATGCAACCAAATGTCAGACGTGCCAGAACCACGTGCCAGAGACACCGGATGCAACTGCCGAGCATGCCGGAACCTCCTGCTCAACTCGCTGTAACCACCTGCCGGGGACGCCAAAATCACCTGTCAGCTAGGCCAGAACCACGTGGCGGACTCTATGGAATCACCCGCCGGGCATGCCGGAACCAGCTCTCAGACGTGCCAGAAGCACGTGCCGGACACGCCGGAACCACCTACTAGAGAGACCGGAACCACCTGCCAGACCCGCCTGAACCACCTGCTGAGTACGCTGGAACAACCTGCTCTACTCGCTGGAGCCACCTGCTGGACACGCCAAAATCACCTGATGGCTACGCCAGCACCACTCGGCAGACAAGCCAGAATCACCTGCAGGGTATGCCGGAACCACCTCTCAGACGTGCCAGAACCCCTTGTCGGACACTCCGGAATCACCTGTCAGGCATGCCGGAACCACCTCTCGAACGTGCCAGAATGACGTGCCAGAGACACCGGATGCACCTGCCGAGCACGCCGGAACCTCCTCTTCGACTCGCCGGAACCACCAGCCAGAGACGCCAAAATCCCCTGCCAGGTAGGCCAGAATCACATGGCGGACGCTCCGGAATCTCCCGCCGGGAAGGTAGGAACCACCTCTCAAACATACTGGAAGCACGTGCCGGACATGCCGGCACCACGTACTGGACAGACCAGAAACACCTGCCGGACCTGCCTGAACCACCTGCTGAGCACACCGGAACAACTTGCTCGACTCGCTGGAGCCACCTGCTGGACACCCCAAAATCACCAGCCAGCTATGCCAGAACCACTTGCCGTACACTCCGGAATCACCTGCTGGTTACACCAGAGCCACTTGGTGGACAATCCAGAATCACCTGCCGGACATGCCAGAACCACCTGTCACACATGCCGGAACCACGTGCCTGACACGCCGGAACCACCTCGCGGACAGACCGGAACCACCTACCAGACATGCCGGAACCACCTGCCGAGCATGCCGGAACCACCTGCCGGACACGCCAAAATCACCTGCGGGCTAGGCCAGAACCACTTGTAGGACTCTCCTGGAGCACCTGCCGGGCATGCGGGAACCACCTCTCAGACGTGCCAGAACCACGCGCGGCACATGACGGAACCCATTACCGGACAGACCGGAACCACCTGCCGGACACGCCAGAATCACCTGCCAAGAACACCGGAACCACCTGAACAGCTCGCCAGAAACACCTGCCGGACATGCCAAAATCACCTGCCGGCTACACCAGAACCTCTTGCCGGACACTCCGGAATCACCTGCCAGACATGATGCAACCAAATGTCAGACGTGCCAGAACCACGTGCCAGAGACACCGGATGCAACTGCCGAGCATGCCGGAACCTCCTGCTCAACTCGCTGTAACCACCTGCCGGGGACGCCAAAATCACCTGTCAGCTAGGCCAGAACCACGTGGCGGACTCTATGGAATCACCCGCCGGGCATGCCGGAACCAGCTCTCAGACGTGCCAGAAGCACGTGCCGGACACGCCGGAACCACCTACTAGAGAGACCGGAACCACCTGCCAGACCCGCCTGAACCACCTGCTGAGTACGCTGGAACAACCTGCTCTACTCGCTGGAGCCACCTGCTGGACACGCCAAAATCACCTGATGGCTACGCCAGCACCACTCGGCAGACAAGCCAGAATCACCTGCAGGGTATGCCGGAACCACCTCTCAGACGTGCCAGAACCCCTTGTCGGACACTCCGGAATCACCTGTCAGGCATGCCGGAACCACCTCTCGAACGTGCCAGAATGACGTGCCAGAGACACCGGATGCACCTGCCGAGCACGCCGGAACCTCCTCTTCGACTCGCCGGAACCACCAGCCAGAGACGCCAAAATCCCCTGCCAGGTAGGCCAGAATCACATGGCGGACGCTCCGGAATCTCCCGCCGGGAAGGTAGGAACCACCTCTCAAACATACTGGAAGCACGTGCCGGACATGCCGGCACCACGTACTGGACAGACCAGAAACACCTGCCGGACCTGCCTGAACCACCTGCTGAGCACACCGGAACAACTTGCTCGACTCGCTGGAGCCACCTGCTGGACACCCCAAAATCACCAGCCAGCTATGCCAGAACCACTTGCCGTACACTCCGGAATCACCTGCTGGTTACACCAGAGCCACTTGGTGGACAATCCAGAATCACCTGCCGGACATGCCAGAACCACCTGTCACACATGCCGGAACCACGTGCCTGACACGCCGGAACCACCTCGCGGACAGACCGGAACCACCTACCAGACATGCCTGAACCACCTGCCGAGCATGCCGGAACCACCTGCCGGACACGCCAAAATCACCTGCGGGCTAGGCCAGAACCACTTGTAGGACTCTCCTGGAGCACCTGCCGGGCATGCGGGAACCACCTCTCAGACGTGCCAGAACCACGCGCGGCACATGACGGAACCCATTACCGGACAGACCGGAACCACCTGCCGGACACGCCAGAATCACCTGCCAAGAACACCGGAACCACCTGAACAGCTCGCCAGAAACACCTGCCGGACATGCCAAAATCACCTGCCGGCTACACCAGAACCTCTTGCCGGACACTCCGGAATCACCTGCCAGACATGATGCAACCAAATGTCAGACGTGCCAGAACCACGTGCCAGAGACACCGGATGCAACTGCCGAGCATGCCGGAACCTCCTGCTCAACTCGCTGTAACCACCTGCCGGGGACGCCAAAATCACCTGTCAGCTAGGCCAGAACCACGTGGCGGACTCTATGGAATCACCCGCCGGGCATGCCGGAACCAGCTCTCAGACGTGCCAGAAGCACGTGCCGGACACGCCGGAACCACCTACTAGAGAGACCGGAACCACCTGCCAGACCCGCCTGAACCACCTGCTGAGTACGCTGGAACAACCTGCTCTACTCGCTGGAGCCACCTGCTGGACACGCCAAAATCACCTGATGGCTACGCCAGCACCACTCGGCAGACAAGCCAGAATCACCTGCAGGGTATGCCGGAACCACCTCTCAGACGTGCCAGAACCCCTTGTCGGACACTCCGGAATCACCTGTCAGGCATGCCGGAACCACCTCTCGAACGTGCCAGAATGACGTGCCAGAGACACCGGATGCACCTGCCGAGCACGCCGGAACCTCCTCTTCGACTCGCCGGAACCACCAGCCAGAGACGCCAAAATCCCCTGCCAGGTAGGCCAGAATCACATGGCGGACGCTCCGGAATCTCCCGCCGGGAAGGTAGGAACCACCTCTCAAACATACTGGAAGCACGTGCCGGACATGCCGGCACCACGTACTGGACAGACCAGAAACACCTGCCGGACCTGCCTGAACCACCTGCTGAGCACACCGGAACAACTTGCTCGACTCGCTGGAGCCACCTGCTGGACACCCCAAAATCACCAGCCAGCTATGCCAGAACCACTTGCCGTACACTCCGGAATCACCTGCTGGTTACACCAGAGCCACTTGGTGGACAATCCAGAATCACCTGCCGGACATGCCAGAACCACCTGTCACACATGCCGGAACCACGTGCCTGACACGCCGGAACCACCTCGCGGACAGACCGGAACCACCTACCAGACATGCCTGAACCACCTGCCGAGCATGCCGGAACCACCTGCCGGACACGCCAAAATCACCTGCGGGCTAGGCCAGAACCACTTGTAGGACTCTCCTGGAGCACCTGCCGGGCATGCGGGAACCACCTCTCAGACGTGCCAGAACCACGCGCGGCACATGACGGAACCCATTACCGGACAGACCGGAACCACCTGCCGGACACGCCAGAATCACCTGCCAAGAACACCGGAACCACCTGAACAGCTCGCCAGAAACACCTGCCGGACATGCCAAAATCACCTGCCGGCTACACCAGAACCTCTTGCCGGACACTCCGGAATCACCTGCCAGACATGATGCAACCAAATGTCAGACGTGCCAGAACCACGTGCCAGAGACACCGGATGCAACTGCCGAGCATGCCGGAACCTCCTGCTCAACTCGCTGTAACCACCTGCCGGGGACGCCAAAATCACCTGTCAGCTAGGCCAGAACCACGTGGCGGACTCTATGGAATCACCCGCCGGGCATGCCGGAACCAGCTCTCAGACGTGCCAGAAGCACGTGCCGGACACGCCGGAACCACCTACTAGAGAGACCGGAACCACCTGCCAGACCCGCCTGAACCACCTGCTGAGTACGCTGGAACAACCTGCTCTACTCGCTGGAGCCACCTGCTGGACACGCCAAAATCACCTGATGGCTACGCCAGCACCACTCGGCAGACAAGCCAGAATCACCTGCAGGGTATGCCGGAACCACCTCTCAGACGTGCCAGAACCCCTTGTCGGACACTCCGGAATCACCTGTCAGGCATGCCGGAACCACCTCTCGAACGTGCCAGAATGACGTGCCAGAGACACCGGATGCACCTGCCGAGCACGCCGGAACCTCCTCTTCGACTCGCCGGAACCACCAGCCAGAGACGCCAAAATCCCCTGCCAGGTAGGCCAGAATCACATGGCGGACGCTCCGGAATCTCCCGCCGGGAAGGTAGGAACCACCTCTCAAACATACTGGAAGCACGTGCCGGACATGCCGGCACCACGTACTGGACAGACCAGAAACACCTGCCGGACCTGCCTGAACCACCTGCTGAGCACACCGGAACAACTTGCTCGACTCGCTGGAGCCACCTGCTGGACACCCCAAAATCACCAGCCAGCTATGCCAGAACCACTTGCCGTACACTCCGGAATCACCTGCTGGTTACACCAGAGCCACTTGGTGGACAATCCAGAATCACCTGCCGGACATGCCAGAACCACCTGTCACACATGCCGGAACCACGTGCCTGACACGCCGGAACCACCTCGCGGACAGACCGGAACCACCTACCAGACATGCCGGAACCACCTGCCGAGCATGCCGGAACCACCTGCCGGACACGCCAAAATCACCTGCGGGCTAGGCCAGAACCACTTGTAGGACTCTCCTGGAGCACCTGCCGGGCATGCGGGAACCACCTCTCAGACGTGCCAGAACCACGCGCGGCACATGACGGAACCCATTACCGGACAGACCGGAACCACCTGCCGGACACGCCAGAATCACCTGCCAAGAACACCGGAACCACCTGAACAGCTCGCCAGAAACACCTGCCGGACATGCCAAAATCACCTGCCGGCTACACCAGAACCTCTTGCCGGACACTCCGGAATCACCTGCCAGACATGATGCAACCAAATGTCAGACGTGCCAGAACCACGTGCCAGAGACACCGGATGCAACTGCCGAGCATGCCGGAACCTCCTGCTCAACTCGCTGTAACCACCTGCCGGGGACGCCAAAATCACCTGTCAGCTAGGCCAGAACCACGTGGCGGACTCTATGGAATCACCCGCCGGGCATGCCGGAACCAGCTCTCAGACGTGCCAGAAGCACGTGCCGGACACGCCGGAACCACCTACTAGAGAGACCGGAACCACCTGCCAGACCCGCCTGAACCACCTGCTGAGTACGCTGGAACAACCTGCTCTACTCGCTGGAGCCACCTGCTGGACACGCCAAAATCACCTGATGGCTACGCCAGCACCACTCGGCAGACAAGCCAGAATCACCTGCAGGGTATGCCGGAACCACCTCTCAGACGTGCCAGAACCCCTTGTCGGACACTCCGGAATCACCTGTCAGGCATGCCGGAACCACCTCTCGAACGTGCCAGAATGACGTGCCAGAGACACCGGATGCACCTGCCGAGCACGCCGGAACCTCCTCTTCGACTCGCCGGAACCACCAGCCAGAGACGCCAAAATCCCCTGCCAGGTAGGCCAGAATCACATGGCGGACGCTCCGGAATCTCCCGCCGGGAAGGTAGGAACCACCTCTCAAACATACTGGAAGCACGTGCCGGACATGCCGGCACCACGTACTGGACAGACCAGAAACACCTGCCGGACCTGCCTGAACCACCTGCTGAGCACACCGGAACAACTTGCTCGACTCGCTGGAGCCACCTGCTGGACACCCCAAAATCACCAGCCAGCTATGCCAGAACCACTTGCCGTACACTCCGGAATCACCTGCTGGTTACACCAGAGCCACTTGGTGGACAATCCAGAATCACCTGCCGGACATGCCAGAACCACCTGTCACACATGCCGGAACCACGTGCCTGACACGCCGGAACCACCTCGCGGACAGACCGGAACCACCTACCAGACATGCCTGAACCACCTGCCGAGCATGCCGGAACCACCTGCCGGACACGCCAAAATCACCTGCGGGCTAGGCCAGAACCACTTGTAGGACTCTCCTGGAGCACCTGCCGGGCATGCGGGAACCACCTCTCAGACGTGCCAGAACCACGCGCGGCACATGACGGAACCCATTACCGGACAGACCGGAACCACCTGCCGGACACGCCAGAATCACCTGCCAAGAACACCGGAACCACCTGAACAGCTCGCCAGAAACACCTGCCGGACATGCCAAAATCACCTGCCGGCTACACCAGAACCTCTTGCCGGACACTCCGGAATCACCTGCCAGACATGATGCAACCAAATGTCAGACGTGCCAGAACCACGTGCCAGAGACACCGGATGCAACTGCCGAGCATGCCGGAACCTCCTGCTCAACTCGCTGTAACCACCTGCCGGGGACGCCAAAATCACCTGTCAGCTAGGCCAGAACCACGTGGCGGACTCTATGGAATCACCCGCCGGGCATGCCGGAACCAGCTCTCAGACGTGCCAGAAGCACGTGCCGGACACGCCGGAACCACCTACTAGAGAGACCGGAACCACCTGCCAGACCCGCCTGAACCACCTGCTGAGTACGCTGGAACAACCTGCTCTACTCGCTGGAGCCACCTGCTGGACACGCCAAAATCACCTGATGGCTACGCCAGCACCACTCGGCAGACAAGCCAGAATCACCTGCAGGGTATGCCGGAACCACCTCTCAGACGTGCCAGAACCCCTTGTCGGACACTCCGGAATCACCTGTCAGGCATGCCGGAACCACCTCTCGAACGTGCCAGAATGACGTGCCAGAGACACCGGATGCACCTGCCGAGCACGCCGGAACCTCCTCTTCGACTCGCCGGAACCACCAGCCAGAGACGCCAAAATCCCCTGCCAGGTAGGCCAGAATCACATGGCGGACGCTCCGGAATCTCCCGCCGGGAAGGTAGGAACCACCTCTCAAACATACTGGAAGCACGTGCCGGACATGCCGGCACCACGTACTGGACAGACCAGAAACACCTGCCGGACCTGCCTGAACCACCTGCTGAGCACACCGGAACAACTTGCTCGACTCGCTGGAGCCACCTGCTGGACACCCCAAAATCACCAGCCAGCTATGCCAGAACCACTTGCCGTACACTCCGGAATCACCTGCTGGTTACACCAGAGCCACTTGGTGGACAATCCAGAATCACCTGCCGGACATGCCAGAACCACCTGTCACACATGCCGGAACCACGTGCCTGACACGCCGGAACCACCTCGCGGACAGACCGGAACCACCTACCAGACATGCCTGAACCACCTGCCGAGCATGCCGGAACCACCTGCCGGACACGCCAAAATCACCTGCGGGCTAGGCCAGAACCACTTGTAGGACTCTCCTGGAGCACCTGCCGGGCATGCGGGAACCACCTCTCAGACGTGCCAGAACCACGCGCGGCACATGACGGAACCCATTACCGGACAGACCGGAACCACCTGCCGGACACGCCAGAATCACCTGCCAAGAACACCGGAACCACCTGAACAG
The DNA here is from genome assembly GCF_041296235.1 of Equus asinus. Classification (NCBI taxonomy): domain Eukaryota; kingdom Metazoa; phylum Chordata; class Mammalia; order Perissodactyla; family Equidae; genus Equus; species Equus asinus. The sequence continues at coordinate 295,080 of NW_027225206.1, forward strand.
CTCGCCAGAAACACCTGCCGGACATGCCAAAATCACCTGCCGGCTACACCAGAACCTCTTGCCGGACACTCCGGAATCACCTGCCAGACATGATGCAACCAAATGTCAGACGTGCCAGAACCACGTGCCAGAGACACCGGATGCAACTGCCGAGCATGCCGGAACCTCCTGCTCAACTCGCTGTAACCACCTGCCGGGGACGCCAAAATCACCTGTCAGCTAGGCCAGAACCACGTGGCGGACTCTATGGAATCACCCGCCGGGCATGCCGGAACCAGCTCTCAGACGTGCCAGAAGCACGTGCCGGACACGCCGGAACCACCTACTAGAGAGACCGGAACCACCTGCCAGACCCGCCTGAACCACCTGCTGAGTACGCTGGAACAACCTGCTCTACTCGCTGGAGCCACCTGCTGGACACGCCAAAATCACCTGATGGCTACGCCAGCACCACTCGGCAGACAAGCCAGAATCACCTGCAGGGTATGCCGGAACCACCTCTCAGACGTGCCAGAACCCCTTGTCGGACACTCCGGAATCACCTGTCAGGCATGCCGGAACCACCTCTCGAACGTGCCAGAATGACGTGCCAGAGACACCGGATGCACCTGCCGAGCACGCCGGAACCTCCTCTTCGACTCGCCGGAACCACCAGCCAGAGACGCCAAAATCCCCTGCCAGGTAGGCCAGAATCACATGGCGGACGCTCCGGAATCTCCCGCCGGGAAGGTAGGAACCACCTCTCAAACATACTGGAAGCACGTGCCGGACATGCCGGCACCACGTACTGGACAGACCAGAAACACCTGCCGGACCTGCCTGAACCACCTGCTGAGCACACCGGAACAACTTGCTCGACTCGCTGGAGCCACCTGCTGGACACCCCAAAATCACCAGCCAGCTATGCCAGAACCACTTGCCGTACACTCCGGAATCACCTGCTGGTTACACCAGAGCCACTTGGTGGACAATCCAGAATCACCTGCCGGACATGCCAGAACCACCTGTCACACATGCCGGAACCACGTGCCTGACACGCCGGAACCACCTCGCGGACAGACCGGAACCACCTACCAGACATGCCGGAACCACCTGCCGAGCATGCCGGAACCACCTGCCGGACACGCCAAAATCACCTGCGGGCTAGGCCAGAACCACTTGTAGGACTCTCCTGGAGCACCTGCCGGGCATGCGGGAACCACCTCTCAGACGTGCCAGAACCACGCGCGGCACATGACGGAACCCATTACCGGACAGACCGGAACCACCTGCCGGACACGCCAGAATCACCTGCCAAGAACACCGGAACCACCTGAACAGCTCGCCAGAAACACCTGCCGGACATGCCAAAATCACCTGCCGGCTACACCAGAACCTCTTGCCGGACACTCCGGAATCACCTGCCAGACATGATGCAACCAAATGTCAGACGTGCCAGAACCACGTGCCAGAGACACCGGATGCAACTGCCGAGCATGCCGGAACCTCCTGCTCAACTCGCTGTAACCACCTGCCGGGGACGCCAAAATCACCTGTCAGCTAGGCCAGAACCACGTGGCGGACTCTATGGAATCACCCGCCGGGCATGCCGGAACCAGCTCTCAGACGTGCCAGAAGCACGTGCCGGACACGCCGGAACCACCTACTAGAGAGACCGGAACCACCTGCCAGACCCGCCTGAACCACCTGCTGAGTACGCTGGAACAACCTGCTCTACTCGCTGGAGCCACCTGCTGGACACGCCAAAATCACCTGATGGCTACGCCAGCACCACTCGGCAGACAAGCCAGAATCACCTGCAGGGTATGCCGGAACCACCTCTCAGACGTGCCAGAACCCCTTGTCGGACACTCCGGAATCACCTGTCAGGCATGCCGGAACCACCTCTCGAACGTGCCAGAATGACGTGCCAGAGACACCGGATGCACCTGCCGAGCACGCCGGAACCTCCTCTTCGACTCGCCGGAACCACCAGCCAGAGACGCCAAAATCCCCTGCCAGGTAGGCCAGAATCACATGGCGGACGCTCCGGAATCTCCCGCCGGGAAGGTAGGAACCACCTCTCAAACATACTGGAAGCACGTGCCGGACATGCCGGCACCACGTACTGGACAGACCAGAAACACCTGCCGGACCTGCCTGAACCACCTGCTGAGCACACCGGAACAACTTGCTCGACTCGCTGGAGCCACCTGCTGGACACCCCAAAATCACCAGCCAGCTATGCCAGAACCACTTGCCGTACACTCCGGAATCACCTGCTGGTTACACCAGAGCCACTTGGTGGACAATCCAGAATCACCTGCCGGACATGCCAGAACCACCTGTCACACATGCCGGAACCACGTGCCTGACACGCCGGAACCACCTCGCGGACAGACCGGAACCACCTACCAGACATGCCTGAACCACCTGCCGAGCATGCCGGAACCACCTGCCGGACACGCCAAAATCACCTGCGGGCTAGGCCAGAACCACTTGTAGGACTCTCCTGGAGCACCTGCCGGGCATGCGGGAACCACCTCTCAGACGTGCCAGAACCACGCGCGGCACATGACGGAACCCATTACCGGACAGACCGGAACCACCTGCCGGACACGCCAGAATCACCTGCCAAGAACACCGGAACCACCTGAACAGCTCGCCAGAAACACCTGCCGGACATGCCAAAATCACCTGCCGGCTACACCAGAACCTCTTGCCGGACACTCCGGAATCACCTGCCAGACATGATGCAACCAAATGTCAGACGTGCCAGAACCACGTGCCAGAGACACCGGATGCAACTGCCGAGCATGCCGGAACCTCCTGCTCAACTCGCTGTAACCACCTGCCGGGGACGCCAAAATCACCTGTCAGCTAGGCCAGAACCACGTGGCGGACTCTATGGAATCACCCGCCGGGCATGCCGGAACCAGCTCTCAGACGTGCCAGAAGCACGTGCCGGACACGCCGGAACCACCTACTAGAGAGACCGGAACCACCTGCCAGACCCGCCTGAACCACCTGCTGAGTACGCTGGAACAACCTGCTCTACTCGCTGGAGCCACCTGCTGGACACGCCAAAATCACCTGATGGCTACGCCAGCACCACTCGGCAGACAAGCCAGAATCACCTGCAGGGTATGCCGGAACCACCTCTCAGACGTGCCAGAACCCCTTGTCGGACACTCCGGAATCACCTGTCAGGCATGCCGGAACCACCTCTCGAACGTGCCAGAATGACGTGCCAGAGACACCGGATGCACCTGCCGAGCACGCCGGAACCTCCTCTTCGACTCGCCGGAACCACCAGCCAGAGACGCCAAAATCCCCTGCCAGGTAGGCCAGAATCACATGGCGGACGCTCCGGAATCTCCCGCCGGGAAGGTAGGAACCACCTCTCAAACATACTGGAAGCACGTGCCGGACATGCCGGCACCACGTACTGGACAGACCAGAAACACCTGCCGGACCTGCCTGAACCACCTGCTGAGCACACCGGAACAACTTGCTCGACTCGCTGGAGCCACCTGCTGGACACCCCAAAATCACCAGCCAGCTATGCCAGAACCACTTGCCGTACACTCCGGAATCACCTGCTGGTTACACCAGAGCCACTTGGTGGACAATCCAGAATCACCTGCCGGACATGCCAGAACCACCTGTCACACATGCCGGAACCACGTGCCTGACACGCCGGAACCACCTCGCGGACAGACCGGAACCACCTACCAGACATGCCTGAACCACCTGCCGAGCATGCCGGAACCACCTGCCGGACACGCCAAAATCACCTGCGGGCTAGGCCAGAACCACTTGTAGGACTCTCCTGGAGCACCTGCCGGGCATGCGGGAACCACCTCTCAGACGTGCCAGAACCACGCGCGGCACATGACGGAACCCATTACCGGACAGACCGGAACCACCTGCCGGACACGCCAGAATCACCTGCCAAGAACACCGGAACCACCTGAACAGCTCGCCAGAAACACCTGCCGGACATGCCAAAATCACCTGCCGGCTACACCAGAACCTCTTGCCGGACACTCCGGAATCACCTGCCAGACATGATGCAACCAAATGTCAGACGTGCCAGAACCACGTGCCAGAGACACCGGATGCAACTGCCGAGCATGCCGGAACCTCCTGCTCAACTCGCTGTAACCACCTGCCGGGGACGCCAAAATCACCTGTCAGCTAGGCCAGAACCACGTGGCGGACTCTATGGAATCACCCGCCGGGCATGCCGGAACCAGCTCTCAGACGTGCCAGAAGCACGTGCCGGACACGCCGGAACCACCTACTAGAGAGACCGGAACCACCTGCCAGACCCGCCTGAACCACCTGCTGAGTACGCTGGAACAACCTGCTCTACTCGCTGGAGCCACCTGCTGGACACGCCAAAATCACCTGATGGCTACGCCAGCACCACTCGGCAGACAAGCCAGAATCACCTGCAGGGTATGCCGGAACCACCTCTCAGACGTGCCAGAACCCCTTGTCGGACACTCCGGAATCACCTGTCAGGCATGCCGGAACCACCTCTCGAACGTGCCAGAATGACGTGCCAGAGACACCGGATGCACCTGCCGAGCACGCCGGAACCTCCTCTTCGACTCGCCGGAACCACCAGCCAGAGACGCCAAAATCCCCTGCCAGGTAGGCCAGAATCACATGGCGGACGCTCCGGAATCTCCCGCCGGGAAGGTAGGAACCACCTCTCAAACATACTGGAAGCACGTGCCGGACATGCCGGCACCACGTACTGGACAGACCAGAAACACCTGCCGGACCTGCCTGAACCACCTGCTGAGCACACCGGAACAACTTGCTCGACTCGCTGGAGCCACCTGCTGGACACCCCAAAATCACCAGCCAGCTATGCCAGAACCACTTGCCGTACACTCCGGAATCACCTGCTGGTTACACCAGAGCCACTTGGTGGACAATCCAGAATCACCTGCCGGACATGCCAGAACCACCTGTCACACATGCCGGAACCACGTGCCTGACACGCCGGAACCACCTCGCGGACAGACCGGAACCACCTACCAGACATGCCGGAACCACCTGCCGGACACGCCAAAATCACCTGCGGGCTAGGCCAGAACCACTTGTAGGACTCTCCTGGAGCACCTGCCGGGCATGCGGGAACCACCTCTCAGACGTGCCAGAACCACGCGCGGCACATGACGGAACCCATTACCGGACAGACCGGAACCACCTGCCGGACACGCCAGAATCACCTGCCAAGAACACCGGAACCACCTGAACAGCTCGCCAGAAACACCTGCCGGACATGCCAAAATCACCTGCCGGCTACACCAGAACCTCTTGCCGGACACTCCGGAATCACCTGCCAGACATGATGCAACCAAATGTCAGACGTGCCAGAACCACGTGCCAGAGACACCGGATGCAACTGCCGAGCATGCCGGAACCTCCTGCTCAACTCGCTGTAACCACCTGCCGGGGACGCCAAAATCACCTGTCAGCTAGGCCAGAACCACGTGGCGGACTCTATGGAATCACCCGCCGGGCATGCCGGAACCAGCTCTCAGACGTGCCAGAAGCACGTGCCGGACACGCCGGAACCACCTACTAGAGAGACCGGAACCACCTGCCAGACCCGCCTGAACCACCTGCTGAGTACGCTGGAACAACCTGCTCTACTCGCTGGAGCCACCTGCTGGACACGCCAAAATCACCTGATGGCTACGCCAGCACCACTCGGCAGACAAGCCAGAATCACCTGCAGGGTATGCCGGAACCACCTCTCAGACGTGCCAGAACCCCTTGTCGGACACTCCGGAATCACCTGTCAGGCATGCCGGAACCACCTCTCGAACGTGCCAGAATGACGTGCCAGAGACACCGGATGCACCTGCCGAGCACGCCGGAACCTCCTCTTCGACTCGCCGGAACCACCAGCCAGAGACGCCAAAATCCCCTGCCAGGTAGGCCAGAATCACATGGCGGACGCTCCGGAATCTCCCGCCGGGAAGGTAGGAACCACCTCTCAAACATACTGGAAGCACGTGCCGGACATGCCGGCACCACGTACTGGACAGACCAGAAACACCTGCCGGACCTGCCTGAACCACCTGCTGAGCACACCGGAACAACTTGCTCGACTCGCTGGAGCCACCTGCTGGACACCCCAAAATCACCAGCCAGCTATGCCAGAACCACTTGCCGTACACTCCGGAATCACCTGCTGGTTACACCAGAGCCACTTGGTGGACAATCCAGAATCACCTGCCGGACATGCCAGAACCACCTGTCACACATGCCGGAACCACGTGCCTGACACGCCGGAACCACCTCGCGGACAGACCGGAACCACCTACCAGACATGCCTGAACCACCTGCCGAGCATGCCGGAACCACCTGCCGGACACGCCAAAATCACCTGCGGGCTAGGCCAGAACCACTTGTAGGACTCTCCTGGAGCACCTGCCGGGCATGCGGGAACCACCTCTCAGACGTGCCAGAACCACGCGCGGCACATGACGGAACCCATTACCGGACAGACCGGAACCACCTGCCGGACACGCCAGAATCACCTGCCAAGAACACCGGAACCACCTGAACAGCTCGCCAGAAACACCTGCCGGACATGCCAAAATCACCTGCCGGCTACACCAGAACCTCTTGCCGGACACTCCGGAATCACCTGCCAGACATGATGCAACCAAATGTCAGACGTGCCAGAACCACGTGCCAGAGACACCGGATGCAACTGCCGAGCATGCCGGAACCTCCTGCTCAACTCGCTGTAACCACCTGCCGGGGACGCCAAAATCACCTGTCAGCTAGGCCAGAACCACGTGGCGGACTCTATGGAATCACCCGCCGGGCATGCCGGAACCAGCTCTCAGACGTGCCAGAAGCACGTGCCGGACACGCCGGAACCACCTACTAGAGAGACCGGAACCACCTGCCAGACCCGCCTGAACCACCTGCTGAGTACGCTGGAACAACCTGCTCTACTCGCTGGAGCCACCTGCTGGACACGCCAAAATCACCTGATGGCTACGCCAGCACCACTCGGCAGACAAGCCAGAATCACCTGCAGGGTATGCCGGAACCACCTCTCAGACGTGCCAGAACCCCTTGTCGGACACTCCGGAATCACCTGTCAGGCATGCCGGAACCACCTCTCGAACGTGCCAGAATGACGTGCCAGAGACACCGGATGCACCTGCCGAGCACGCCGGAACCTCCTCTTCGACTCGCCGGAACCACCAGCCAGAGACGCCAAAATCCCCTGCCAGGTAGGCCAGAATCACATGGCGGACGCTCCGGAATCTCCCGCCGGGAAGGTAGGAACCACCTCTCAAACATACTGGAAGCACGTGCCGGACATGCCGGCACCACGTACTGGACAGACCAGAAACACCTGCCGGACCTGCCTGAACCACCTGCTGAGCACACCGGAACAACTTGCTCGACTCGCTGGAGCCACCTGCTGGACACCCCAAAATCACCAGCCAGCTATGCCAGAACCACTTGCCGTACACTCCGGAATCACCTGCTGGTTACACCAGAGCCACTTGGTGGACAATCCAGAATCACCTGCCGGACATGCCAGAACCACCTGTCACACATGCCGGAACCACGTGCCTGACACGCCGGAACCACCTCGCGGACAGACCGGAACCACCTACCAGACATGCCTGAACCACCTGCCGAGCATGCCGGAACCACCTGCCGGACACGCCAAAATCACCTGCGGGCTAGGCCAGAACCACTTGTAGGACTCTCCTGGAGCACCTGCCGGGCATGCGGGAACCACCTCTCAGACGTGCCAGAACCACGCGCGGCACATGACGGAACCCATTACCGGACAGACCGGAACCACCTGCCGGACACGCCAGAATCACCTGCCAAGAACACCGGAACCACCTGAACAGCTCGCCAGAAACACCTGCCGGACATGCCAAAATCACCTGCCGGCTACACCAGAACCTCTTGCCGGACACTCCCGGAATCACCTGCCAGACATGATGCAACCAAATGTCAGACGTGCCAGAACCACGTGCCAGAGACACCGGATGCAACTGCCGAGCATGCCGGAACCTCCTGCTCAACTCGCTGTAACCACCTGCCGGGGACGCCAAAATCACCTGTCAGCTAGGCCAGAACCACGTGGCGGACTCTATGGAATCACCCGCCGGGCATGCCGGAACCAGCTCTCAGACGTGCCAGAAGCACGTGCCGGACACGCCGGAACCACCTACTAGAGAGACCGGAACCACCTGCCAGACCCGCCTGAACCACCTGCTGAGTACGCTGGAACAACCTGCTCTACTCGCTGGAGCCACCTGCTGGACACGCCAAAATCACCTGATGGCTACGCCAGCACCACTCGGCAGACAAGCCAGAATCACCTGCAGGGTATGCCGGAACCACCTCTCAGACGTGCCAGAACCCCTTGTCGGACACTCCGGAATCACCTGTCAGGCATGCCGGAACCACCTCTCGAACGTGCCAGAATGACGTGCCAGAGACACCGGATGCACCTGCCGAGCACGCCGGAACCTCCTCTTCGACTCGCCGGAACCACCAGCCAGAGACGCCAAAATCCCCTGCCAGGTAGGCCAGAATCACATGGCGGACGCTCCGGAATCTCCCGCCGGGAAGGTAGGAACCACCTCTCAAACATACTGGAAGCACGTGCCGGACATGCCGGCACCACGTACTGGACAGACCAGAAACACCTGCCGGACCTGCCTGAACCACCTGCTGAGCACACCGGAACAACTTGCTCGACTCGCTGGAGCCACCTGCTGGACACCCCAAAATCACCAGCCAGCTATGCCAGAACCACTTGCCGTACACTCCGGAATCACCTGCTGGTTACACCAGAGCCACTTGGTGGACAATCCAGAATCACCTGCCGGACATGCCAGAACCACCTGTCACACATGCCGGAACCACGTGCCTGACACGCCGGAACCACCTCGCGGACAGACCGGAACCACCTACCAGACATGCCGGAACCACCTGCCGGACACGCCAAAATCACCTGCGGGCTAGGCCAGAACCACTTGTAGGACTCTCCTGGAGCACCTGCCGGGCATGCGGGAACCACCTCTCAGACGTGCCAGAACCACGCGCGGCACATGACGGAACCCATTACCGGACAGACCGGAACCACCTGCCGGACACGCCAGAATCACCTGCCAAGAACACCGGAACCACCTGAACAGCTCGCCAGAAACACCTGCCGGACATGCCAAAATCACCTGCCGGCTACACCAGAACCTCTTGCCGGACACTCCGGAATCACCTGCCAGACATGATGCAACCAAATGTCAGACGTGCCAGAACCACGTGCCAGAGACACCGGATGCAACTGCCGAGCATGCCGGAACCTCCTGCTCAACTCGCTGTAACCACCTGCCGGGGACGCCAAAATCACCTGTCAGCTAGGCCAGAACCACGTGGCGGACTCTATGGAATCACCCGCCGGGCATGCCGGAACCAGCTCTCAGACGTGCCAGAAGCACGTGCCGGACACGCCGGAACCACCTACTAGAGAGACCGGAACCACCTGCCAGACCCGCCTGAACCACCTGCTGAGTACGCTGGAACAACCTGCTCTACTCGCTGGAGCCACCTGCTGGACACGCCAAAATCACCTGATGGCTACGCCAGCACCACTCGGCAGACAAGCCAGAATCACCTGCAGGGTATGCCGGAACCACCTCTCAGACGTGCCAGAACCCCTTGTCGGACACTCCGGAATCACCTGTCAGGCATGCCGGAACCACCTCTCGAACGTGCCAGAATGACGTGCCAGAGACACCGGATGCACCTGCCGAGCACGCCGGAACCTCCTCTTCGACTCGCCGGAACCACCAGCCAGAGACGCCAAAATCCCCTGCCAGGTAGGCCAGAATCACATGGCGGACGCTCCGGAATCTCCCGCCGGGAAGGTAGGAACCACCTCTCAAACATACTGGAAGCACGTGCCGGACATGCCGGCACCACGTACTGGACAGACCAGAAACACCTGCCGGACCTGCCTGAACCACCTGCTGAGCACACCGGAACAACTTGCTCGACTCGCTGGAGCCACCTGCTGGACACCCCAAAATCACCAGCCAGCTATGCCAGAACCACTTGCCGTACACTCCGGAATCACCTGCTGGTTACACCAGAGCCACTTGGTGGACAATCCAGAATCACCTGCCGGACATGCCAGAACCACCTGTCACACATGCCGGAACCACGTGCCTGACACGCCGGAACCACCTCGCGGACAGACCGGAACCACCTACCAGACATGCCGGAACCACCTGCCGGACACGCCAAAATCACCTGCGGGCTAGGCCAGAACCACTTGTAGGACTCTCCTGGAGCACCTGCCGGGCATGCGGGAACCACCTCTCAGACGTGCCAGAACCACGCGCGGCACATGACGGAACCCATTACCGGACAGACCGGAACCACCTGCCGGACACGCCAGAATCACCTGCCAAGAACACCGGAACCACCTGAACAGCTCGCCAGAAACACCTGCCGGACATGCCAAAATCACCTGCCGGCTACACCAGAACCTCTTGCCGGACACTCCCGGAATCACCTGCCAGACATGATGCAACCAAATGTCAGACGTGCCAGAACCACGTGCCAGAGACACCGGATGCAACTGCCGAGCATGCCGGAACCTCCTGCTCAACTCGCTGTAACCACCTGCCGGGGACGCCAAAATCACCTGTCAGCTAGGCCAGAACCACGTGGCGGACTCTATGGAATCACCCGCCGGGCATGCCGGAACCAGCTCTCAGACGTGCCAGAAGCACGTGCCGGACACGCCGGAACCACCTACTAGAGAGACCGGAACCACCTGCCAGACCCGCCTGAACCACCTGCTGAGTACGCTGGAACAACCTGCTCTACTCGCTGGAGCCACCTGCTGGACACGCCAAAATCACCTGATGGCTACGCCAGCACCACTCGGCAGACAAGCCAGAATCACCTGCAGGGTATGCCGGAACCACCTCTCAGACGTGCCAGAACCCCTTGTCGGACACTCCGGAATCACCTGTCAGGCATGCCGGAACCACCTCTCGAACGTGCCAGAATGACGTGCCAGAGACACCGGATGCACCTGCCGAGCACGCCGGAACCTCCTCTTCGACTCGCCGGAACCACCAGCCAGAGACGCCAAAATCCCCTGCCAGGTAGGCCAGAATCACATGGCGGACGCTCCGGAATCTCCCGCCGGGAAGGTAGGAACCACCTCTCAAACATACTGGAAGCACGTGCCGGACATGCCGGCACCACGTACTGGACAGACCAGAAACACCTGCCGGACCTGCCTGAACCACCTGCTGAGCACACCGGAACAACTTGCTCGACTCGCTGGAGCCACCTGCTGGACACCCCAAAATCACCAGCCAGCTATGCCAGAACCACTTGCCGTACACTCCGGAATCACCTGCTGGTTACACCAGAGCCACTTGGTGGACAATCCAGAATCACCTGCCGGACATGCCAGAACCACCTGTCACACATGCCGGAACCACGTGCCTGACACGCCGGAACCACCTCGCGGACAGACCGGAACCACCTACCAGACATGCCGGAACCACCTGCCGAGCATGCCGGAACCACCTGCCGGACACGCCAAAATCACCTGCGGGCTAGGCCAGAACCACTTGTAGGACTCTCCTGGAGCACCTGCCGGGCATGCGGGAACCACCTCTCAGACGTGCCAGAACCACGCGCGGCACATGACGGAACCCATTACCGGACAGACCGGAACCACCTGCCGGACACGCCAGAATCACCTGCCAAGAACACCGGAACCACCTGAACAGCTCGCCAGAAACACCTGCCGGACATGCCAACATCACCTGCCGGCTACACCAGAACCTCTTGCCGGACACTCCCGGAATCACCTGCCAGACATGATGCAACCAAATGTCAGACGTGCCAGAACCACGTGCCAGAGACACCGGATGCAACTGCCGAGCATGCCGGAACCTCCTGCTCAACTCGCTGTAACCACCTGCCGGGGACGCCAAAATCACCTGTCAGCTAGGCCAGAACCACGTGGCGGACTCTATGGAATCACCCGCCGGGCATGCCGGAACCAGCTCTCAGACGTGCCAGAAGCACGTGCCGGACACGCCGGAACCACCTACTAGAGAGACCGGAACCACCTGCCAGACCCGCCTGAACCACCTGCTGAGTACGCTGGAACAACCTGCTCTACTCGCTGGAGCCACCTGCTGGACACGCCAAAATCACCTGATGGCTACGCCAGCACCACTCGGCCGACAAGCCAGAATCACCTGCAGGGTATGCCGGAACCACCTCTCAGACGTGCCAGAACCCCTTGTCGGACACTCCGGAATCACCTGTCAGGCATGCCGGAACCACCTCTCGAACGTGCCAGAATGACGTGCCAGAGACACCGGATGCACCTGCCGAGCACGCCGGAACCTCCTCTTCGACTCGCCGGAACCACCAGCCAGAGACGCCAAAATCCCCTGCCAGGTAGGCCAGAATCACATGGCGGACGCTCCGGAATCTCCCGCCGGGAAGGTAGGAACCACCTCTCAAACATACTGGAAGCACGTGCCGGACATGCCGGCACCACGTACTGGACAGACCAGAAACACCTGCCGGACCTGCCTGAACCACCTGCTGAGCACACCGGAACAACTTGCTCGACTCGCTGGAGCCACCTGCTGGACACCCCAAAATCACCAGCCAGCTATGCCAGAACCACTTGCCGTACACTCCGGAATCACCTGCTGGTTACACCAGAGCCACTTGGTGGACAATCCAGAATCACCTGCCGGACATGCCAGAACCACCTGTCACACATGCCGGAACCACGTGCCTGACACGCCGGAACCACCTCGCGGACAGACCGGAACCACCTACCAGACATGCCTGAACCACCTGCCGAGCATGCCGGAACCACCTGCCGGACACGCCAAAATCACCTGCGGGCTAGGCCAGAACCACTTGTAGGACTCTCCTGGAGCACCTGCCGGGCATGCGGGAACCACCTCTCAGACGTGCCAGAACCACGCGCGGCACATGACGGAACCCATTACCGGACAGACCGGAACCACCTGCCGGACACGCCAGAATCACCTGCCAAGAACACCGGAACCACCTGAACAGCTCGCCAGAAACACCTGCCGGACATGCCAACATCACCTGCCGGCTACACCAGAACCTCTTGCCGGACACTCCCGGAATCACCTGCCAGACATGATGCAACCAAATGTCAGACGTGCCAGAACCACGTGCCAGAGACACCGGATGCAACTGCCGAGCATGCCGGAACCTCCTGCTCAACTCGCTGTAACCACCTGCCGGGGACGCCAAAATCACCTGTCAGCTAGGCCAGAACCACGTGGCGGACTCTATGGAATCACCCGCCGGGCATGCCGGAACCAGCTCTCAGACGTGCCAGAAGCACGTGCCGGACACGCCGGAACCACCTACTAGAGAGACCGGAACCACCTGCCAGACCCGCCTGAACCACCTGCTGAGTACGCTGGAACAACCTGCTCTACTCGCTGGAGCCACCTGCTGGACACGCCAAAATCACCTGATGGCTACGCCAGCACCACTCGGCAGACAAGCCAGAATCACCTGCAGGGTATGCCGGAACCACCTCTCAGACGTGCCAGAACCCCTTGTCGGACACTCCGGAATCACCTGTCAGGCATGCCGGAACCACCTCTCGAACGTGCCAGAATGACGTGCCAGAGACACCGGATGCACCTGCCGAGCACGCCGGAACCTCCTCTTCGACTCGCCGGAACCACCAGCCAGAGACGCCAAAATCCCCTGCCAGGTAGGCCAGAATCACATGGCGGACGCTCCGGAATCTCCCGCCGGGAAGGTAGGAACCACCTCTCAAACATACTGGAAGCACGTGCCGGACATGCCGGCACCACGTACTGGACAGACCAGAAACACCTGCCGGACCTGCCTGAACCACCTGCTGAGCACACCGGAACAACTTGCTCGACTCGCTGGAGCCACCTGCTGGACACCCCAAAATCACCAGCCAGCTATGCCAGAACCACTTGCCGTACACTCCGGAATCACCTGCTGGTTACACCAGAGCCACTTGGTGGACAATCCAGAATCACCTGCCGGACATGCCAGAACCACCTGTCACACATGCCGGAACCACGTGCCTGACACGCCGGAACCACCTCGCGGACAGACCGGAACCACCTACCAGACATGCCTGAACCACCTGCCGAGCATGCCGGAACCACCTGCCGGACACGCCAAAATCACCTGCGGGCTAGGCCAGAACCACTTGTAGGACTCTCCTGGAGCACCTGCCGGGCATGCGGGAACCACCTCTCAGACGTGCCAGAACCACGCGCGGCACATGACGGAACCCATTACCGGACAGACCGGAACCACCTGCCGGACACGCCAGAATCACCTGCCAAGAACACCGGAACCACCTGAACAGCTCGCCAGAAACACCTGCCGGACATGCCAACATCACCTGCCGGCTACACCAGAACCTCTTGCCGGACACTCCCGGAATCACCTGCCAGACATGATGCAACCAAATGTCAGACGTGCCAGAACCACGTGCCAGAGACACCGGATGCAACTGCCGAGCATGCCGGAACCTCCTGCTCAACTCGCTGTAACCACCTGCCGGGGACGCCAAAATCACCTGTCAGCTAGGCCAGAACCACGTGGCGGACTCTATGGAATCACCCGCCGGGCATGCCGGAACCAGCTCTCAGACGTGCCAGAAGCACGTGCCGGACACGCCGGAACCACCTACTAGAGAGACCGGAACCACCTGCCAGACCCGCCTGAACCACCTGCTGAGTACGCTGGAACAACCTGCTCTACTCGCTGGAGCCACCTGCTGGACACGCCAAAATCACCTGATGGCTACGCCAGCACCACTCGGCAGACAAGCCAGAATCACCTGCAGGGTATGCCGGAACCACCTCTCAGACGTGCCAGAACCCCTTGTCGGACACTCCGGAATCACCTGTCAGGCATGCCGGAACCACCTCTCGAACGTGCCAGAATGACGTGCCAGAGACACCGGATGCACCTGCCGAGCACGCCGGAACCTCCTCTTCGACTCGCCGGAACCACCAGCCAGAGACGCCAAAATCCCCTGCCAGGTAGGCCAGAATCACATGGCGGACGCTCCGGAATCTCCCGCCGGGAAGGTAGGAACCACCTCTCAAACATACTGGAAGCACGTGCCGGACATGCCGGCACCACGTACTGGACAGACCAGAAACACCTGCCGGACCTGCCTGAACCACCTGCTGAGCACACCGGAACAACTTGCTCGACTCGCTGGAGCCACCTGCTGGACACCCCAAAATCACCAGCCAGCTATGCCAGAACCACTTGCCGTACACTCCGGAATCACCTGCTGGTTACACCAGAGCCACTTGGTGGACAATCCAGAATCACCTGCCGGACATGCCAGAACCACCTGTCACACATGCCGGAACCACGTGCCTGACACGCCGGAACCACCTCGCGGACAGACCGGAACCACCTACCAGACATGCCGGAACCACCTGCCGAGCATGCCGGAACCACCTGCCGGACACGCCAAAATCACCTGCGGGCTAGGCCAGAACCACTTGTAGGACTCTCCTGGAGCACCTGCCGGGCATGCGGGAACCACCTCTCAGACGTGCCAGAACCACGCGCGGCACATGACGGAACCCATTACCGGACAGACCGGAACCACCTGCCGGACACGCCAGAATCACCTGCCAAGAACACCGGAACCACCTGAACAGCTCGCCAGAAACACCTGCCGGACATGCCAACATCACCTGCCGGCTACACCAGAACCTCTTGCCGGACACTCCCGGAATCACCTGCCAGACATGATGCAACCAAATGTCAGACGTGCCAGAACCACGTGCCAGAGACACCGGATGCAACTGCCGAGCATGCCGGAACCTCCTGCTCAACTCGCTGTAACCACCTGCCGGGGACGCCAAAATCACCTGTCAGCTAGGCCAGAACCACGTGGCGGACTCTATGGAATCACCCGCCGGGCATGCCGGAACCAGCTCTCAGACGTGCCAGAAGCACGTGCCGGACACGCCGGAACCACCTACTAGAGAGACCGGAACCACCTGCCAGACCCGCCTGAACCACCTGCTGAGTACGCTGGAACAACCTGCTCTACTCGCTGGAGCCACCTGCTGGACACGCCAAAATCACCTGATGGCTACGCCAGCACCACTCGGCCGACAAGCCAGAATCACCTGCAGGGTATGCCGGAACCACCTCTCAGACGTGCCAGAACCCCTTGTCGGACACTCCGGAATCACCTGTCAGGCATGCCGGAACCACCTCTCGAACGTGCCAGAATGACGTGCCAGAGACACCGGATGCACCTGCCGAGCACGCCGGAACCTCCTCTTCGACTCGCCGGAACCACCAGCCAGAGACGCCAAAATCCCCTGCCAGGTAGGCCAGAATCACATGGCGGACGCTCCGGAATCTCCCGCCGGGAAGGTAGGAACCACCTCTCAAACATACTGGAAGCACGTGCCGGACATGCCGGCACCACGTACTGGACAGACCAGAAACACCTGCCGGACCTGCCTGAACCACCTGCTGAGCACACCGGAACAACTTGCTCGACTCGCTGGAGCCACCTGCTGGACACCCCAAAATCACCAGCCAGCTATGCCAGAACCACTTGCCGTACACTCCGGAATCACCTGCTGGTTACACCAGAGCCACTTGGTGGACAATCCAGAATCACCTGCCGGACATGCCAGAACCACCTGTCACACATGCCGGAACCACGTGCCTGACACGCCGGAACCACCTCGCGGACAGACCGGAACCACCTACCAGACATGCCGGAACCACCTGCCGAGCATGCCGGAACCACCTGCCGGACACGCCAAAATCACCTGCGGGCTAGGCCAGAACCACTTGTAGGACTCTCCTGGAGCACCTGCCGGGCATGCGGGAACCACCTCTCAGACGTGCCAGAACCACGCGCGGCACATGACGGAACCCATTACCGGACAGACCGGAACCACCTGCCGGACACGCCAGAATCACCTGCCAAGAACACCGGAACCACCTGAACAGCTCGCCAGAAACACCTGCCGGACATGCCAAAATCACCTGCCGGCTACACCAGAACCTCTTGCCGGACACTCCCGGAATCACCTGCCAGACATGATGCAACCAAATGTCAGACGTGCCAGAACCACGTGCCAGAGACACCGGATGCAACTGCCGAGCATGCCGGAACCTCCTGCTCAACTCGCTGTAACCACCTGCCGGGGACGCCAAAATCACCTGTCAGCTAGGCCAGAACCACGTGGCGGACTCTATGGAATCACCCGCCGGGCATGCCGGAACCAGCTCTCAGACGTGCCAGAAGCACGTGCCGGACACGCCGGAACCACCTACTAGAGAGACCGGAACCACCTGCCAGACCCGCCTGAACCACCTGCTGAGTACGCTGGAACAACCTGCTCTACTCGCTGGAGCCACCTGCTGGACACGCCAAAATCACCTGATGGCTACGCCAGCACCACTCGGCCGACAAGCCAGAATCACCTGCAGGGTATGCCGGAACCACCTCTCAGACGTGCCAGAACCCCTTGTCGGACACTCCGGAATCACCTGTCAGGCATGCCGGAACCACCTCTCGAACGTGCCAGAATGACGTGCCAGAGACACCGGATGCACCTGCCGAGCACGCCGGAACCTCCTCTTCGACTCGCCGGAACCACCAGCCAGAGACGCCAAAATCCCCTGCCAGGTAGGCCAGAATCACATGGCGGACGCTCCGGAATCTCCCGCCGGGAAGGTAGGAACCACCTCTCAAACATACTGGAAGCACGTGCCGGACATGCCGGCACCACGTACTGGACAGACCAGAAACACCTGCCGGACCTGCCTGAACCACCTGCTGAGCACACCGGAACAACTTGCTCGACTCGCTGGAGCCACCTGCTGGACACCCCAAAATCACCAGCCAGCTATGCCAGAACCACTTGCCGTACACTCCGGAATCACCTGCTGGTTACACCAGAGCCACTTGGTGGACAATCCAGAATCACCTGCCGGACATGCCAGAACCACCTGTCACACATGCCGGAACCACGTGCCTGACACGCCGGAACCACCTCGCGGACAGACCGGAACCACCTACCAGACATGCCTGAACCACCTGCCGAGCATGCCGGAACCACCTGCCGGACACGCCAAAATCACCTGCGGGCTAGGCCAGAACCACTTGTAGGACTCTCCTGGAGCACCTGCCGGGCATGCGGGAACCACCTCTCAGACGTGCCAGAACCACGCGCGGCACATGACGGAACCCATTACCGGACAGACCGGAACCACCTGCCGGACACGCCAGAATCACCTGCCAAGAACACCAGAACCACCTGAACAGCTCGCCAGAAACACCTGCCGGACATGCCAAAATCACCTGCCGGCTACACCAGAACCTCTTGCCGGACACTCCCGGAATCACCTGCCAGACATGATGCAACCAAATGTCAGACGTGCCAGAACCACGTGCCAGAGACACCGGATGCAACTGCCGAGCATGCCGGAACCTCCTGCTCAACTCGCTGTAACCACCTGCCGGGGACGCCAAAATCACCTGTCAGCTAGGCCAGAACCACGTGGCGGACTCTATGGAATCACCCGCCGGGCATGCCGGAACCAGCTCTCAGACGTGCCAGAAGCACGTGCCGGACACGCCGGAACCACCTACTAGAGAGACCGGAACCACCTGCCAGACCCGCCTGAACCACCTGCTGAGTACGCTGGAACAACCTGCTCTACTCGCTGGAGCCACCTGCTGGACACGCCAAAATCACCTGATGGCTACGCCAGCACCACTCGGCCGACAAGCCAGAATCACCTGCAGGGTATGCCGGAACCACCTCTCAGACGTGCCAGAACCCCTTGTCGGACACTCCGGAATCACCTGTCAGGCATGCCGGAACCACCTCTCGAACGTGCCAGAATGACGTGCCAGAGACACCGGATGCACCTGCCGAGCACGCCGGAACCTCCTCTTCGACTCGCCGGAACCACCAGCCAGAGACGCCAAAATCCCCTGCCAGGTAGGCCAGAATCACATGGCGGACGCTCCGGAATCTCCCGCCGGGAAGGTAGGAACCACCTCTCAAACATACTGGAAGCACGTGCCGGACATGCCGGCACCACGTACTGGACAGACCAGAAACACCTGCCGGACCTGCCTGAACCACCTGCTGAGCACACCGGAACAACTTGCTCGACTCGCTGGAGCCACCTGCTGGACACCCCAAAATCACCAGCCAGCTATGCCAGAACCACTTGCCGTACACTCCGGAATCACCTGCTGGTTACACCAGAGCCACTTGGTGGACAATCCAGAATCACCTGCCGGACATGCCAGAACCACCTGTCACACATGCCGGAACCACGTGCCTGACACGCCGGAACCACCTCGCGGACAGACCGGAACCACCTACCAGACATGCCGGAACCACCTGCCGAGCATGCCGGAACCACCTGCCGGACACGCCAAAATCACCTGCGGGCTAGGCCAGAACCACTTGTAGGACTCTCCTGGAGCACCTGCCGGGCATGCGGGAACCACCTCTCAGACGTGCCAGAACCACGCGCGGCACATGACGGAACCCATTACCGGACAGACCGGAACCACCTGCCGGACACGCCAGAATCACCTGCCAAGAACACCGGAACCACCTGAACAGCTCGCCAGAAACACCTGCCGGACATGCCAAAATCACCTGCCGGCTACACCAGAACCTCTTGCCGGACACTCCCGGAATCACCTGCCAGACATGATGCAACCAAATGTCAGACGTGCCAGAACCACGTGCCAGAGACACCGGATGCAACTGCCGAGCATGCCGGAACCTCCTGCTCAACTCGCTGTAACCACCTGCCGGGGACGCCAAAATCACCTGTCAGCTAGGCCAGAACCACGTGGCGGACTCTATGGAATCACCCGCCGGGCATGCCGGAACCAGCTCTCAGACGTGCCAGAAGCACGTGCCGGACACGCCGGAACCACCTACTAGAGAGACCGGAACCACCTGCCAGACCCGCCTGAACCACCTGCTGAGTACGCTGGAACAACCTGCTCTACTCGCTGGAGCCACCTGCTGGACACGCCAAAATCACCTGATGGCTACGCCAGCACCACTCGGCCGACAAGCCAGAATCACCTGCAGGGTATGCCGGAACCACCTCTCAGACGTGCCAGAACCCCTTGTCGGACACTCCGGAATCACCTGTCAGGCATGCCGGAACCACCTCTCGAACGTGCCAGAATGACGTGCCAGAGACACCGGATGCACCTGCCGAGCACGCCGGAACCTCCTCTTCGACTCGCCGGAACCACCAGCCAGAGACGCCAAAATCCCCTGCCAGGTAGGCCAGAATCACATGGCGGACGCTCCGGAATCTCCCGCCGGGAAGGTAGGAACCACCTCTCAAACATACTGGAAGCACGTGCCGGACATGCCGGCACCACGTACTGGACAGACCAGAAACACCTGCCGGACCTGCCTGAACCACCTGCTGAGCACACCGGAACAACTTGCTCGACTCGCTGGAGCCACCTGCTGGACACCCCAAAATCACCAGCCAGCTATGCCAGAACCACTTGCCGTACACTCCGGAATCACCTGCTGGTTACACCAGAGCCACTTGGTGGACAATCCAGAATCACCTGCCGGACATGCCAGAACCACCTGTCACACATGCCGGAACCACGTGCCTGACACGCCGGAACCACCTCGCGGACAGACCGGAACCACCTACCAGACATGCCTGAACCACCTGCCGAGCATGCCGGAACCACCTGCCGGACACGCCAAAATCACCTGCGGGCTAGGCCAGAACCACTTGTAGGACTCTCCTGGAGCACCTGCCGGGCATGCGGGAACCACCTCTCAGACGTGCCAGAACCACGCGCGGCACATGACGGAACCCATTACCGGACAGACCGGAACCACCTGCCGGACACGCCAGAATCACCTGCCAAGAACACCAGAACCACCTGAACAGCTCGCCAGAAACACCTGCCGGACATGCCAAAATCACCTGCCGGCTACACCAGAACCTCTTGCCGGACACTCCCGGAATCACCTGCCAGACATGATGCAACCAAATGTCAGACGTGCCAGAACCACGTGCCAGAGACACCGGATGCAACTGCCGAGCATGCCGGAACCTCCTGCTCAACTCGCTGTAACCACCTGCCGGGGACGCCAAAATCACCTGTCAGCTAGGCCAGAACCACGTGGCGGACTCTATGGAATCACCCGCCGGGCATGCCGGAACCAGCTCTCAGACGTGCCAGAAGCACGTGCCGGACACGCCGGAACCACCTACTAGAGAGACCGGAACCACCTGCCAGACCCGCCTGAACCACCTGCTGAGTACGCTGGAACAACCTGCTCTACTCGCTGGAGCCACCTGCTGGACACGCCAAAATCACCTGATGGCTACGCCAGCACCACTCGGCCGACAAGCCAGAATCACCTGCAGGGTATGCCGGAACCACCTCTCAGACGTGCCAGAACCCCTTGTCGGACACTCCGGAATCACCTGTCAGGCATGCCGGAACCACCTCTCGAACGTGCCAGAATGACGTGCCAGAGACACCGGATGCACCTGCCGAGCACGCCGGAACCTCCTCTTCGACTCGCCGGAACCACCAGCCAGAGACGCCAAAATCCCCTGCCAGGTAGGCCAGAATCACATGGCGGACGCTCCGGAATCTCCCGCCGGGAAGGTAGGAACCACCTCTCAAACATACTGGAAGCACGTGCCGGACATGCCGGCACCACGTACTGGACAGACCAGAAACACCTGCCGGACCTGCCTGAACCACCTGCTGAGCACACCGGAACAACTTGCTCGACTCGCTGGAGCCACCTGCTGGACACCCCAAAATCACCAGCCAGCTATGCCAGAACCACTTGCCGTACACTCCGGAATCACCTGCTGGTTACACCAGAGCCACTTGGTGGACAATCCAGAATCACCTGCCGGACATGCCAGAACCACCTGTCACACATGCCGGAACCACGTGCCTGACACGCCGGAACCACCTCGCGGACAGACCGGAACCACCTACCAGACATGCCTGAACCACCTGCCGAGCATGCCGGAACCACCTGCCGGACACGCCAAAATCACCTGCGGGCTAGGCCAGAACCACTTGTAGGACTCTCCTGGAGCACCTGCCGGGCATGCGGGAACCACCTCTCAGACGTGCCAGAACCACGCGCGGCACATGACGGAACCCATTACCGGACAGACCGGAACCACCTGCCGGACACGCCAGAATCACCTGCCAAGAACACCGGAACCACCTGAACAGCTCGCCAGAAACACCTGCCGGACATGCCAAAATCACCTGCCGGCTACACCAGAACCTCTTGCCGGACACTCCGGAATCACCTGCCAGACATGATGCAACCAAATGTCAGACGTGCCAGAACCACGTGCCAGAGACACCGGATGCAACTGCCGAGCATGCCGGAACCTCCTGCTCAACTCGCTGTAACCACCTGCCGGGGACGCCAAAATCACCTGTCAGCTAGGCCAGAACCACGTGGCGGACTCTATGGAATCACCCGCCGGGCATGCCGGAACCAGCTCTCAGACGTGCCAGAAGCACGTGCCGGACACGCCGGAACCACCTACTAGAGAGACCGGAACCACCTGCCAGACCCGCCTGAACCACCTGCTGAGTACGCTGGAACAACCTGCTCTACTCGCTGGAGCCACCTGCTGGACACGCCAAA
Source organism: Equus asinus (assembly GCF_041296235.1). Classification (NCBI taxonomy): domain Eukaryota; kingdom Metazoa; phylum Chordata; class Mammalia; order Perissodactyla; family Equidae; genus Equus; species Equus asinus. Next base: position 317,891 of record NW_027225206.1, read on the forward strand.
ATCACCTGATGGCTACGCCAGCACCACTCGGCCGACAAGCCAGAATCACCTGCAGGGTATGCCGGAACCACCTCTCAGACGTGCCAGAACCCCTTGTCGGACACTCCGGAATCACCTGTCAGGCATGCCGGAACCACCTCTCGAACGTGCCAGAATGACGTGCCAGAGACACCGGATGCACCTGCCGAGCACGCCGGAACCTCCTCTTCGACTCGCCGGAACCACCAGCCAGAGACGCCAAAATCCCCTGCCAGGTAGGCCAGAATCACATGGCGGACGCTCCGGAATCTCCCGCCGGGAAGGTAGGAACCACCTCTCAAACATACTGGAAGCACGTGCCGGACATGCCGGCACCACGTACTGGACAGACCAGAAACACCTGCCGGACCTGCCTGAACCACCTGCTGAGCACACCGGAACAACTTGCTCGACTCGCTGGAGCCACCTGCTGGACACCCCAAAATCACCAGCCAGCTATGCCAGAACCACTTGCCGTACACTCCGGAATCACCTGCTGGTTACACCAGAGCCACTTGGTGGACAATCCAGAATCACCTGCCGGACATGCCAGAACCACCTGTCACACATGCCGGAACCACGTGCCTGACACGCCGGAACCACCTCGCGGACAGACCGGAACCACCTACCAGACATGCCTGAACCACCTGCCGAGCATGCCGGAACCACCTGCCGGACACGCCAAAATCACCTGCGGGCTAGGCCAGAACCACTTGTAGGACTCTCCTGGAGCACCTGCCGGGCATGCGGGAACCACCTCTCAGACGTGCCAGAACCACGCGCGGCACATGACGGAACCCATTACCGGACAGACCGGAACCACCTGCCGGACACGCCAGAATCACCTGCCAAGAACACCGGAACCACCTGAACAGCTCGCCAGAAACACCTGCCGGACATGCCAAAATCACCTGCCGGCTACACCAGAACCTCTTGCCGGACACTCCGGAATCACCTGCCAGACATGATGCAACCAAATGTCAGACGTGCCAGAACCACGTGCCAGAGACACCGGATGCAACTGCCGAGCATGCCGGAACCTCCTGCTCAACTCGCTGTAACCACCTGCCGGGGACGCCAAAATCACCTGTCAGCTAGGCCAGAACCACGTGGCGGACTCTATGGAATCACCCGCCGGGCATGCCGGAACCAGCTCTCAGACGTGCCAGAAGCACGTGCCGGACACGCCGGAACCACCTACTAGAGAGACCGGAACCACCTGCCAGACCCGCCTGAACCACCTGCTGAGTACGCTGGAACAACCTGCTCTACTCGCTGGAGCCACCTGCTGGACACGCCAAAATCACCTGATGGCTACGCCAGCACCACTCGGCAGACAAGCCAGAATCACCTGCAGGGTATGCCGGAACCACCTCTCAGACGTGCCAGAACCCCTTGTCGGACACTCCGGAATCACCTGTCAGGCATGCCGGAACCACCTCTCGAACGTGCCAGAATGACGTGCCAGAGACACCGGATGCACCTGCCGAGCACGCCGGAACCTCCTCTTCGACTCGCCAGAACCACCAGCCAGAGACGCCAAAATCCCCTGCCAGGTAGGCCAGAATCACATGGCGGACGCTCCGGAATCTCCCGCCGGGAAGGTAGGAACCACCTCTCAAACATACTGGAAGCACGTGCCGGACATGCCGGCACCACGTACTGGACAGACCAGAAACACCTGCCGGCCCTGCCTGAACCACCTGCTGAGCACACCGGAACAACTTGCTCGACTCGCTGGAGCCACCTGCTGGACACCCCAAAATCACCAGCCAGCTATGCCAGAACCACTTGCCGTACACTCCGGAATCACCTGCTGGTTACACCAGAGCCACTTGGTGGACAATCCAGAATCACCTGCCGGACATGCCAGAACCACCTGTCACACATGCCGGAACCACGTGCCTGACACGCCGGAACCACCTCGCGGACAGACCGGAACCACCTACCAGACATGCCTGAACCACCTGCCGAGCATGCCGGAACCACCTGCCGGACACGCCAAAATCACCTGCGGGCTAGGCCAGAACCACTTGTAGGACTCTCCTGGAGCACCTGCCGGGCATGCGGGAACCACCTCTCAGACGTGCCAGAACCACGCGCGGCACATGACGGAACCCATTACCGGACAGACCGGAACCACCTGCCGGACACGCCAGAATCACCTGCCAAGAACACCGGAACCACCTGAACAGCTCGCCAGAAACACCTGCCGGACATGCCAAAATCACCTGCCGGCTACACCAGAACCTCTTGCCGGACACTCCGGAATCACCTGCCAGACATGATGCAACCAAATGTCAGACGTGCCAGAACCACGTGCCAGAGACACCGGATGCAACTGCCGAGCATGCCGGAACCTCCTGCTCAACTCGCTGTAACCACCTGCCGGGGACGCCAAAATCACCTGTCAGCTAGGCCAGAACCACGTGGCGGACTCTATGGAATCACCCGCCGGGCATGCCGGAACCAGCTCTCAGACGTGCCAGAAGCACGTGCCGGACACGCCGGAACCACCTACTAGAGAGACCGGAACCACCTGCCAGACCCGCCTGAACCACCTGCTGAGTACGCTGGAACAACCTGCTCTACTCGCTGGAGCCACCTGCTGGACACGCCAAAATCACCTGATGGCTACGCCAGCACCACTCGGCAGACAAGCCAGAATCACCTGCAGGGTATGCCGGAACCACCTCTCAGACGTGCCAGAACCCCTTGTCGGACACTCCGGAATCACCTGTCAGGCATGCCGGAACCACCTCTCGAACGTGCCAGAATGACGTGCCAGAGACACCGGATGCACCTGCCGAGCACGCCGGAACCTCCTCTTCGACTCGCCGGAACCACCAGCCAGAGACGCCAAAATCCCCTGCCAGGTAGGCCAGAATCACATGGCGGACGCTCCGGAATCTCCCGCCGGGAAGGTAGGAACCACCTCTCAAACATACTGGAAGCACGTGCCGGACATGCCGGCACCACGTACTGGACAGACCAGAAACACCTGCCGGACCTGCCTGAACCACCTGCTGAGCACACCGGAACAACTTGCTCGACTCGCTGGAGCCACCTGCTGGACACCCCAAAATCACCAGCCAGCTATGCCAGAACCACTTGCCGTACACTCCGGAATCACCTGCTGGTTACACCAGAGCCACTTGGTGGACAATCCAGAATCACCTGCCGGACATGCCAGAACCACCTGTCACACATGCCGGAACCACGTGCCTGACACGCCGGAACCACCTCGCGGACAGACCGGAACCACCTACCAGACATGCCTGAACCACCTGCCGAGCATGCCGGAACCACCTGCCGGACACGCCAAAATCACCTGCGGGCTAGGCCAGAACCACTTGTAGGACTCTCCTGGAGCACCTGCCGGGCATGCGGGAACCACCTCTCAGACGTGCCAGAACCACGCGCGGCACATGACGGAACCCATTACCGGACAGACCGGAACCACCTGCCGGACACGCCAGAATCACCTGCCAAGAACACCGGAACCACCTGAACAGCTCGCCAGAAACACCTGCCGGACATGCCAAAATCACCTGCCGGCTACACCAGAACCTCTTGCCGGACACTCCGGAATCACCTGCCAGACATGATGCAACCAAATGTCAGACGTGCCAGAACCACGTGCCAGAGACACCGGATGCAACTGCCGAGCATGCCGGAACCTCCTGCTCAACTCGCTGTAACCACCTGCCGGGGACGCCAAAATCACCTGTCAGCTAGGCCAGAACCACGTGGCGGACTCTATGGAATCACCCGCCGGGCATGCCGGAACCAGCTCTCAGACGTGCCAGAAGCACGTGCCGGACACGCCGGAACCACCTACTAGAGAGACCGGAACCACCTGCCAGACCCGCCTGAACCACCTGCTGAGTACGCTGGAACAACCTGCTCTACTCGCTGGAGCCACCTGCTGGACACGCCAAAATCACCTGATGGCTACGCCAGCACCACTCGGCAGACAAGCCAGAATCACCTGCAGGGTATGCCGGAACCACCTCTCAGACGTGCCAGAACCCCTTGTCGGACACTCCGGAATCACCTGTCAGGCATGCCGGAACCACCTCTCGAACGTGCCAGAATGACGTGCCAGAGACACCGGATGCACCTGCCGAGCACGCCGGAACCTCCTCTTCGACTCGCCAGAACCACCAGCCAGAGACGCCAAAATCCCCTGCCAGGTAGGCCAGAATCACATGGCGGACGCTCCGGAATCTCCCGCCGGGAAGGTAGGAACCACCTCTCAAACATACTGGAAGCACGTGCCGGACATGCCGGCACCACGTACTGGACAGACCAGAAACACCTGCCGGACCTGCCTGAACCACCTGCTGAGCACACCGGAACAACTTGCTCGACTCGCTGGAGCCACCTGCTGGACACCCCAAAATCACCAGCCAGCTATGCCAGAACCACTTGCCGTACACTCCGGAATCACCTGCTGGTTACACCAGAGCCACTTGGTGGACAATCCAGAATCACCTGCCGGACATGCCAGAACCACCTGTCACACATGCCGGAACCACGTGCCTGACACGCCGGAACCACCTCGCGGACAGACCGGAACCACCTACCAGACATGCCTGAACCACCTGCCGAGCATGCCGGAACCACCTGCCGGACACGCCAAAATCACCTGCGGGCTAGGCCAGAACCACTTGTAGGACTCTCCTGGAGCACCTGCCGGGCATGCGGGAACCACCTCTCAGACGTGCCAGAACCACGCGCGGCACATGACGGAACCCATTACCGGACAGACCGGAACCACCTGCCGGACACGCCAGAATCACCTGCCAAGAACACCGGAACCACCTGAACAGCTCGCCAGAAACACCTGCCGGACATGCCAAAATCACCTGCCGGCTACACCAGAACCTCTTGCCGGACACTCCGGAATCACCTGCCAGACATGATGCAACCAAATGTCAGACGTGCCAGAACCACGTGCCAGAGACACCGGATGCAACTGCCGAGCATGCCGGAACCTCCTGCTCAACTCGCTGTAACCACCTGCCGGGGACGCCAAAATCACCTGTCAGCTAGGCCAGAACCACGTGGCGGACTCTATGGAATCACCCGCCGGGCATGCCGGAACCAGCTCTCAGACGTGCCAGAAGCACGTGCCGGACACGCCGGAACCACCTACTAGAGAGACCGGAACCACCTGCCAGACCCGCCTGAACCACCTGCTGAGTACGCTGGAACAACCTGCTCTACTCGCTGGAGCCACCTGCTGGACACGCCAAAATCACCTGATGGCTACGCCAGCACCACTCGGCAGACAAGCCAGAATCACCTGCAGGGTATGCCGGAACCACCTCTCAGACGTGCCAGAACCCCTTGTCGGACACTCCGGAATCACCTGTCAGGCATGCCGGAACCACCTCTCGAACGTGCCAGAATGACGTGCCAGAGACACCGGATGCACCTGCCGAGCACGCCGGAACCTCCTCTTCGACTCGCCGGAACCACCAGCCAGAGACGCCAAAATCCCCTGCCAGGTAGGCCAGAATCACATGGCGGACGCTCCGGAATCTCCCGCCGGGAAGGTAGGAACCACCTCTCAAACATACTGGAAGCACGTGCCGGACATGCCGGCACCACGTACTGGACAGACCAGAAACACCTGCCGGACCTGCCTGAACCACCTGCTGAGCACACCGGAACAACTTGCTCGACTCGCTGGAGCCACCTGCTGGACACCCCAAAATCACCAGCCAGCTATGCCAGAACCACTTGCCGTACACTCCGGAATCACCTGCTGGTTACACCAGAGCCACTTGGTGGACAATCCAGAATCACCTGCCGGACATGCCAGAACCACCTGTCACACATGCCGGAACCACGTGCCTGACACGCCGGAACCACCTCGCGGACAGACCGGAACCACCTACCAGACATGCCTGAACCACCTGCCGAGCATGCCGGAACCACCTGCCGGACACGCCAAAATCACCTGCGGGCTAGGCCAGAACCACTTGTAGGACTCTCCTGGAGCACCTGCCGGGCATGCGGGAACCACCTCTCAGACGTGCCAGAACCACGCGCGGCACATGACGGAACCCATTACCGGACAGACCGGAACCACCTGCCGGACACGCCAGAATCACCTGCCAAGAACACCGGAACCACCTGAACAGCTCGCCAGAAACACCTGCCGGACATGCCAAAATCACCTGCCGGCTACACCAGAACCTCTTGCCGGACACTCCGGAATCACCTGCCAGACATGATGCAACCAAATGTCAGACGTGCCAGAACCACGTGCCAGAGACACCGGATGCAACTGCCGAGCATGCCGGAACCTCCTGCTCAACTCGCTGTAACCACCTGCCGGGGACGCCAAAATCACCTGTCAGCTAGGCCAGAACCACGTGGCGGACTCTATGGAATCACCCGCCGGGCATGCCGGAACCAGCTCTCAGACGTGCCAGAAGCACGTGCCGGACACGCCGGAACCACCTACTAGAGAGACCGGAACCACCTGCCAGACCCGCCTGAACCACCTGCTGAGTACGCTGGAACAACCTGCTCTACTCGCTGGAGCCACCTGCTGGACACGCCAAAATCACCTGATGGCTACGCCAGCACCACTCGGCAGACAAGCCAGAATCACCTGCAGGGTATGCCGGAACCACCTCTCAGACGTGCCAGAACCCCTTGTCGGACACTCCGGAATCACCTGTCAGGCATGCCGGAACCACCTCTCGAACGTGCCAGAATGACGTGCCAGAGACACCGGATGCACCTGCCGAGCACGCCGGAACCTCCTCTTCGACTCGCCGGAACCACCAGCCAGAGACGCCAAAATCCCCTGCCAGGTAGGCCAGAATCACATGGCGGACGCTCCGGAATCTCCCGCCGGGAAGGTAGGAACCACCTCTCAAACATACTGGAAGCACGTGCCGGACATGCCGGCACCACGTACTGGACAGACCAGAAACACCTGCCGGACCTGCCTGAACCACCTGCTGAGCACACCGGAACAACTTGCTCGACTCGCTGGAGCCACCTGCTGGACACCCCAAAATCACCAGCCAGCTATGCCAGAACCACTTGCCGTACACTCCGGAATCACCTGCTGGTTACACCAGAGCCACTTGGTGGACAATCCAGAATCACCTGCCGGACATGCCAGAACCACCTGTCACACATGCCGGAACCACGTGCCTGACACGCCGGAACCACCTCGCGGACAGACCGGAACCACCTACCAGACATGCCTGAACCACCTGCCGAGCATGCCGGAACCACCTGCCGGACACGCCAAAATCACCTGCGGGCTAGGCCAGAACCACTTGTAGGACTCTCCTGGAGCACCTGCCGGGCATGCGGGAACCACCTCTCAGACGTGCCAGAACCACGCGCGGCACATGACGGAACCCATTACCGGACAGACCGGAACCACCTGCCGGACACGCCAGAATCACCTGCCAAGAACACCGGAACCACCTGAACAGCTCGCCAGAAACACCTGCCGGACATGCCAAAATCACCTGCCGGCTACACCAGAACCTCTTGCCGGACACTCCGGAATCACCTGCCAGACATGATGCAACCAAATGTCAGACGTGCCAGAACCACGTGCCAGAGACACCGGATGCAACTGCCGAGCATGCCGGAACCTCCTGCTCAACTCGCTGTAACCACCTGCCGGGGACGCCAAAATCACCTGTCAGCTAGGCCAGAACCACGTGGCGGACTCTATGGAATCACCCGCCGGGCATGCCGGAACCAGCTCTCAGACGTGCCAGAAGCACGTGCCGGACACGCCGGAACCACCTACTAGAGAGACCGGAACCACCTGCCAGACCCGCCTGAACCACCTGCTGAGTACGCTGGAACAACCTGCTCTACTCGCTGGAGCCACCTGCTGGACACGCCAAAATCACCTGATGGCTACGCCAGCACCACTCGGCAGACAAGCCAGAATCACCTGCAGGGTATGCCGGAACCACCTCTCAGACGTGCCAGAACCCCTTGTCGGACACTCCGGAATCACCTGTCAGGCATGCCGGAACCACCTCTCGAACGTGCCAGAATGACGTGCCAGAGACACCGGATGCACCTGCCGAGCACGCCGGAACCTCCTCTTCGACTCGCCGGAACCACCAGCCAGAGACGCCAAAATCCCCTGCCAGGTAGGCCAGAATCACATGGCGGACGCTCCGGAATCTCCCGCCGGGAAGGTAGGAACCACCTCTCAAACATACTGGAAGCACGTGCCGGACATGCCGGCACCACGTACTGGACAGACCAGAAACACCTGCCGGACCTGCCTGAACCACCTGCTGAGCACACCGGAACAACTTGCTCGACTCGCTGGAGCCACCTGCTGGACACCCCAAAATCACCAGCCAGCTATGCCAGAACCACTTGCCGTACACTCCGGAATCACCTGCTGGTTACACCAGAGCCACTTGGTGGACAATCCAGAATCACCTGCCGGACATGCCAGAACCACCTGTCACACATGCCGGAACCACGTGCCTGACACGCCGGAACCACCTCGCGGACAGACCGGAACCACCTACCAGACATGCCTGAACCACCTGCCGAGCATGCCGGAACCACCTGCCGGACACGCCAAAATCACCTGCGGGCTAGGCCAGAACCACTTGTAGGACTCTCCTGGAGCACCTGCCGGGCATGCGGGAACCACCTCTCAGACGTGCCAGAACCACGCGCGGCACATGACGGAACCCATTACCGGACAGACCGGAACCACCTGCCGGACACGCCAGAATCACCTGCCAAGAACACCGGAACCACCTGAACAGCTCGCCAGAAACACCTGCCGGACATGCCAAAATCACCTGCCGGCTACACCAGAACCTCTTGCCGGACACTCCGGAATCACCTGCCAGACATGATGCAACCAAATGTCAGACGTGCCAGAACCACGTGCCAGAGACACCGGATGCAACTGCCGAGCATGCCGGAACCTCCTGCTCAACTCGCTGTAACCACCTGCCGGGGACGCCAAAATCACCTGTCAGCTAGGCCAGAACCACGTGGCGGACTCTATGGAATCACCCGCCGGGCATGCCGGAACCAGCTCTCAGACGTGCCAGAAGCACGTGCCGGACACGCCGGAACCACCTACTAGAGAGACCGGAACCACCTGCCAGACCCGCCTGAACCACCTGCTGAGTACGCTGGAACAACCTGCTCTACTCGCTGGAGCCACCTGCTGGACACGCCAAAATCACCTGATGGCTACGCCAGCACCACTCGGCAGACAAGCCAGAATCACCTGCAGGGTATGCCGGAACCACCTCTCAGACGTGCCAGAACCCCTTGTCGGACACTCCGGAATCACCTGTCAGGCATGCCGGAACCACCTCTCGAACGTGCCAGAATGACGTGCCAGAGACACCGGATGCACCTGCCGAGCACGCCGGAACCTCCTCTTCGACTCGCCGGAACCACCAGCCAGAGACGCCAAAATCCCCTGCCAGGTAGGCCAGAATCACATGGCGGACGCTCCGGAATCTCCCGCCGGGAAGGTAGGAACCACCTCTCAAACATACTGGAAGCACGTGCCGGACATGCCGGCACCACGTACTGGACAGACCAGAAACACCTGCCGGACCTGCCTGAACCACCTGCTGAGCACACCGGAACAACTTGCTCGACTCGCTGGAGCCACCTGCTGGACACCCCAAAATCACCAGCCAGCTATGCCAGAACCACTTGCCGTACACTCCGGAATCACCTGCTGGTTACACCAGAGCCACTTGGTGGACAATCCAGAATCACCTGCCGGACATGCCAGAACCACCTGTCACACATGCCGGAACCACGTGCCTGACACGCCGGAACCACCTCGCGGACAGACCGGAACCACCTACCAGACATGCCTGAACCACCTGCCGAGCATGCCGGAACCACCTGCCGGACACGCCAAAATCACCTGCGGGCTAGGCCAGAACCACTTGTAGGACTCTCCTGGAGCACCTGCCGGGCATGCGGGAACCACCTCTCAGACGTGCCAGAACCACGCGCGGCACATGACGGAACCCATTACCGGACAGACCGGAACCACCTGCCGGACACGCCAGAATCACCTGCCAAGAACACCGGAACCACCTGAACAGCTCGCCAGAAACACCTGCCGGACATGCCAAAATCACCTGCCGGCTACACCAGAACCTCTTGCCGGACACTCCGGAATCACCTGCCAGACATGATGCAACCAAATGTCAGACGTGCCAGAACCACGTGCCAGAGACACCGGATGCAACTGCCGAGCATGCCGGAACCTCCTGCTCAACTCGCTGTAACCACCTGCCGGGGACGCCAAAATCACCTGTCAGCTAGGCCAGAACCACGTGGCGGACTCTATGGAATCACCCGCCGGGCATGCCGGAACCAGCTCTCAGACGTGCCAGAAGCACGTGCCGGACACGCCGGAACCACCTACTAGAGAGACCGGAACCACCTGCCAGACCCGCCTGAACCACCTGCTGAGTACGCTGGAACAACCTGCTCTACTCGCTGGAGCCACCTGCTGGACACGCCAAAATCACCTGATGGCTACGCCAGCACCACTCGGCAGACAAGCCAGAATCACCTGCAGGGTATGCCGGAACCACCTCTCAGACGTGCCAGAACCCCTTGTCGGACACTCCGGAATCACCTGTCAGGCATGCCGGAACCACCTCTCGAACGTGCCAGAATGACGTGCCAGAGACACCGGATGCACCTGCCGAGCACGCCGGAACCTCCTCTTCGACTCGCCGGAACCACCAGCCAGAGACGCCAAAATCCCCTGCCAGGTAGGCCAGAATCACATGGCGGACGCTCCGGAATCTCCCGCCGGGAAGGTAGGAACCACCTCTCAAACATACTGGAAGCACGTGCCGGACATGCCGGCACCACGTACTGGACAGACCAGAAACACCTGCCGGACCTGCCTGAACCACCTGCTGAGCACACCGGAACAACTTGCTCGACTCGCTGGAGCCACCTGCTGGACACCCCAAAATCACCAGCCAGCTATGCCAGAACCACTTGCCGTACACTCCGGAATCACCTGCTGGTTACACCAGAGCCACTTGGTGGACAATCCAGAATCACCTGCCGGACATGCCAGAACCACCTGTCACACATGCCGGAACCACGTGCCTGACACGCCGGAACCACCTCGCGGACAGACCGGAACCACCTACCAGACATGCCTGAACCACCTGCCGAGCATGCCGGAACCACCTGCCGGACACGCCAAAATCACCTGCGGGCTAGGCCAGAACCACTTGTAGGACTCTCCTGGAGCACCTGCCGGGCATGCGGGAACCACCTCTCAGACGTGCCAGAACCACGCGCGGCACATGACGGAACCCATTACCGGACAGACCGGAACCACCTGCCGGACACGCCAGAATCACCTGCCAAGAACACCGGAACCACCTGAACAGCTCGCCAGAAACACCTGCCGGACATGCCAAAATCACCTGCCGGCTACACCAGAACCTCTTGCCGGACACTCCGGAATCACCTGCCAGACATGATGCAACCAAATGTCAGACGTGCCAGAACCACGTGCCAGAGACACCGGATGCAACTGCCGAGCATGCCGGAACCTCCTGCTCAACTCGCTGTAACCACCTGCCGGGGACGCCAAAATCACCTGTCAGCTAGGCCAGAACCACGTGGCGGACTCTATGGAATCACCCGCCGGGCATGCCGGAACCAGCTCTCAGACGTGCCAGAAGCACGTGCCGGACACGCCGGAACCACCTACTAGAGAGACCGGAACCACCTGCCAGACCCGCCTGAACCACCTGCTGAGTACGCTGGAACAACCTGCTCTACTCGCTGGAGCCACCTGCTGGACACGCCAAAATCACCTGATGGCTACGCCAGCACCACTCGGCAGACAAGCCAGAATCACCTGCAGGGTATGCCGGAACCACCTCTCAGACGTGCCAGAACCCCTTGTCGGACACTCCGGAATCACCTGTCAGGCATGCCGGAACCACCTCTCGAACGTGCCAGAATGACGTGCCAGAGACACCGGATGCACCTGCCGAGCACGCCGGAACCTCCTCTTCGACTCGCCGGAACCACCAGCCAGAGATGCCAAAATCCCCTGCCAGGTAGGCCAGAATCACATGGCGGACGCTCCGGAATCTCCCGCCGGGAAGGTAGGAACCACCTCTCAAACATACTGGAAGCACGTGCCGGACATGCCGGCACCACGTACTGGACAGACCAGAAACACCTGCCGGACCTGCCTGAACCACCTGCTGAGCACACCGGAACAACTTGCTCGACTCGCTGGAGCCACCTGCTGGACACCCCAAAATCACCAGCCAGCTATGCCAGAACCACTTGCCGTACACTCCGGAATCACCTGCTGGTTACACCAGAGCCACTTGGTGGACAATCCAGAATCACCTGCCGGACATGCCAGAACCACCTGTCACACATGCTGGAACCACGTGCCTGACACGCCGGAACCACCTCGCGGACAGACCGGAACCACCTACCAGACATGCCTGAACCACCTGCCGAGCATGCCGGAACCACCTGCCGGACACGCCAAAATCACCTGCGGGCTAGGCCAGAACCACTTGTAGGACTCTCCTGGAGCACCTGCCGGGCATGCGGGAACCACCTCTCAGACGTGCCAGAACCACGCGCGGCACATGACGGAACCCATTACCGGACAGACCGGAACCACCTGCCGGACACGCCAGAATCACCTGCCAAGAACACCGGAACCACCTGAACAGCTCGCCAGAAACACCTGCCGGACATGCCAAAATCACCTGCCGGCTACACCAGAACCTCTTGCCGGACACTCCGGAATCACCTGCCAGACATGATGCAACCAAATGTCAGACGTGCCAGAACCACGTGCCAGAGACACCGGATGCAACTGCCGAGCATGCCGGAACCTCCTGCTCAACTCGCTGTAACCACCTGCCGGGGACGCCAAAATCACCTGTCAGCTAGGCCAGAACCACGTGGCGGACTCTATGGAATCACCCGCCGGGCATGCCGGAACCAGCTCTCAGACGTGCCAGAAGCACGTGCCGGACACGCCGGAACCACCTACTAGAGAGACCGGAACCACCTGCCAGACCCGCCTGAACCACCTGCTGAGTACGCTGGAACAACCTGCTCTACTCGCTGGAGCCACCTGCTGGACACGCCAAAATCACCTGATGGCTACGCCAGCACCACTCGGCAGACAAGCCAGAATCACCTGCAGGGTATGCCGGAACCACCTCTCAGACGTGCCAGAACCCCTTGTCGGACACTCCGGAATCACCTGTCAGGCATGCCGGAACCACCTCTCGAACGTGCCAGAATGACGTGCCAGAGACACCGGATGCACCTGCCGAGCACGCCGGAACCTCCTCTTCGACTCGCCGGAACCACCAGCCAGAGACGCCAAAATCCCCTGCCAGGTAGGCCAGAATCACATGGCGGACGCTCCGGAATCTCCCGCCGGGAAGGTAGGAACCACCTCTCAAACATACTGGAAGCACGTGCCGGACATGCCGGCACCACGTACTGGACAGACCAGAAACACCTGCCGGACCTGCCTGAACCACCTGCTGAGCACACCGGAACAACTTGCTCGACTCGCTGGAGCCACCTGCTGGACACCCCAAAATCACCAGCCAGCTATGCCAGAACCACTTGCCGTACACTCCGGAATCACCTGCTGGTTACACCAGAGCCACTTGGTGGACAATCCAGAATCACCTGCCGGACATGCCAGAACCACCTGTCACACATGCCGGAACCACGTGCCTGACACGCCGGAACCACCTCGCGGACAGACCGGAACCACCTACCAGACATGCCTGAACCACCTGCCGAGCATGCCGGAACCACCTGCCGGACACGCCAAAATCACCTGCGGGCTAGGCCAGAACCACTTGTAGGACTCTCCTGGAGCACCTGCCGGGCATGCGGGAACCACCTCTCAGACGTGCCAGAACCACGCGCGGCACATGACGGAACCCATTACCGGACAGACCGGAACCACCTGCCGGACACGCCAGAATCACCTGCCAAGAACACCGGAACCACCTGAACAGCTCGCCAGAAACACCTGCCGGACATGCCAAAATCACCTGCCGGCTACACCAGAACCTCTTGCCGGACACTCCGGAATCACCTGCCAGACATGATGCAACCAAATGTCAGACGTGCCAGAACCACGTGCCAGAGACACCGGATGCAACTGCCGAGCATGCCGGAACCTCCTGCTCAACTCGCTGTAACCACCTGCCGGGGACGCCAAAATCACCTGTCAGCTAGGCCAGAACCACGTGGCGGACTCTATGGAATCACCCGCCGGGCATGCCGGAACCAGCTCTCAGACGTGCCAGAAGCACGTGCCGGACACGCCGGAACCACCTACTAGAGAGACCGGAACCACCTGCCAGACCCGCCTGAACCACCTGCTGAGTACGCTGGAACAACCTGCTCTACTCGCTGGAGCCACCTGCTGGACACGCCAAAATCACCTGATGGCTACGCCAGCACCACTCGGCAGACAAGCCAGAATCACCTGCAGGGTATGCCGGAACCACCTCTCAGACGTGCCAGAACCCCTTGTCGGACACTCCGGAATCACCTGTCAGGCATGCCGGAACCACCTCTCGAACGTGCCAGAATGACGTGCCAGAGACACCGGATGCACCTGCCGAGCACGCCGGAACCTCCTCTTCGACTCGCCGGAACCACCAGCCAGAGACGCCAAAATCCCCTGCCAGGTAGGCCAGAATCACATGGCGGACGCTCCGGAATCTCCCGCCGGGAAGGTAGGAACCACCTCTCAAACATACTGGAAGCACGTGCCGGACATGCCGGCACCACGTACTGGACAGACCAGAAACACCTGCCGGACCTGCCTGAACCACCTGCTGAGCACACCGGAACAACTTGCTCGACTCGCTGGAGCCACCTGCTGGACACCCCAAAATCACCAGCCAGCTATGCCAGAACCACTTGCCGTACACTCCGGAATCACCTGCTGGTTACACCAGAGCCACTTGGTGGACAATCCAGAATCACCTGCCGGACATGCCAGAACCACCTGTCACACATGCCGGAACCACGTGCCTGACACGCCGGAACCACCTCGCGGACAGACCGGAACCACCTACCAGACATGCCTGAACCACCTGCCGAGCATGCCGGAACCACCTGCCGGACACGCCAAAATCACCTGCGGGCTAGGCCAGAACCACTTGTAGGACTCTCCTGGAGCACCTGCCGGGCATGCGGGAACCACCTCTCAGACGTGCCAGAACCACGCGCGGCACATGACGGAACCCATTACCGGACAGACCGGAACCACCTGCCGGACACGCCAGAATCACCTGCCAAGAACACCGGAACCACCTGAACAGCTCGCCAGAAACACCTGCCGGACATGCCAAAATCACCTGCCGGCTACACCAGAACCTCTTGCCGGACACTCCGGAATCACCTGCCAGACATGATGCAACCAAATGTCAGACGTGCCAGAACCACGTGCCAGAGACACCGGATGCAACTGCCGAGCATGCCGGAACCTCCTGCTCAACTCGCTGTAACCACCTGCCGGGGACGCCAAAATCACCTGTCAGCTAGGCCAGAACCACGTGGCGGACTCTATGGAATCACCCGCCGGGCATGCCGGAACCAGCTCTCAGACGTGCCAGAAGCACGTGCCGGACACGCCGGAACCACCTACTAGAGAGACCGGAACCACCTGCCAGACCCGCCTGAACCACCTGCTGAGTACGCTGGAACAACCTGCTCTACTCGCTGGAGCCACCTGCTGGACACGCCAAAATCACCTGATGGCTACGCCAGCACCACTCGGCAGACAAGCCAGAATCACCTGCAGGGTATGCCGGAACCACCTCTCAGACGTGCCAGAACCCCTTGTCGGACACTCCGGAATCACCTGTCAGGCATGCCGGAACCACCTCTCGAACGTGCCAGAATGACGTGCCAGAGACACCGGATGCACCTGCCGAGCACGCCGGAACCTCCTCTTCGACTCGCCGGAACCACCAGCCAGAGACGCCAAAATCCCCTGCCAGGTAGGCCAGAATCACATGGCGGACGCTCCGGAATCTCCCGCCGGGAAGGTAGGAACCACCTCTCAAACATACTGGAAGCACGTGCCGGACATGCCGGCACCACGTACTGGACAGACCAGAAACACCTGCCGGACCTGCCTGAACCACCTGCTGAGCACACCGGAACAACTTGCTCGACTCGCTGGAGCCACCTGCTGGACACCCCAAAATCACCAGCCAGCTATGCCAGAACCACTTGCCGTACACTCCGGAATCACCTGCTGGTTACACCAGAGCCACTTGGTGGACAATCCAGAATCACCTGCCGGACATGCCAGAACCACCTGTCACACATGCCGGAACCACGTGCCTGACACGCCGGAACCACCTCGCGGACAGACCGGAACCACCTACCAGACATGCCTGAACCACCTGCCGAGCATGCCGGAACCACCTGCCGGACACGCCAAAATCACCTGCGGGCTAGGCCAGAACCACTTGTAGGACTCTCCTGGAGCACCTGCCGGGCATGCGGGAACCACCTCTCAGACGTGCCAGAACCACGCGCGGCACATGACGGAACCCATTACCGGACAGACCGGAACCACCTGCCGGACACGCCAGAATCACCTGCCAAGAACACCGGAACCACCTGAACAGCTCGCCAGAAACACCTGCCGGACATGCCAAAATCACCTGCCGGCTACACCAGAACCTCTTGCCGGACACTCCGGAATCACCTGCCAGACATGATGCAACCAAATGTCAGACGTGCCAGAACCACGTGCCAGAGACACCGGATGCAACTGCCGAGCATGCCGGAACCTCCTGCTCAACTCGCTGTAACCACCTGCCGGGGACGCCAAAATCACCTGTCAGCTAGGCCAGAACCACGTGGCGGACTCTATGGAATCACCCGCCGGGCATGCCGGAACCAGCTCTCAGACGTGCCAGAAGCACGTGCCGGACACGCCGGAACCACCTACTAGAGAGACCGGAACCACCTGCCAGACCCGCCTGAACCACCTGCTGAGTACGCTGGAACAACCTGCTCTACTCGCTGGAGCCACCTGCTGGACACGCCAAAATCACCTGATGGCTACGCCAGCACCACTCGGCAGACAAGCCAGAATCACCTGCAGGGTATGCCGGAACCACCTCTCAGACGTGCCAGAACCCCTTGTCGGACACTCCGGAATCACCTGTCAGGCATGCCGGAACCACCTCTCGAACGTGCCAGAATGACGTGCCAGAGACACCGGATGCACCTGCCGAGCACGCCGGAACCTCCTCTTCGACTCGCCGGAACCACCAGCCAGAGACGCCAAAATCCCCTGCCAGGTAGGCCAGAATCACATGGCGGACGCTCCGGAATCTCCCGCCGGGAAGGTAGGAACCACCTCTCAAACATACTGGAAGCACGTGCCGGACATGCCGGCACCACGTACTGGACAGACCAGAAACACCTGCCGGACCTGCCTGAACCACCTGCTGAGCACACCGGAACAACTTGCTCGACTCGCTGGAGCCACCTGCTGGACACCCCAAAATCACCAGCCAGCTATGCCAGAACCACTTGCCGTACACTCCGGAATCACCTGCTGGTTACACCAGAGCCACTTGGTGGACAATCCAGAATCACCTGCCGGACATGCCAGAACCACCTGTCACACATGCCGGAACCACGTGCCTGACACGCCGGAACCACCTCGCGGACAGACCGGAACCACCTACCAGACATGCCTGAACCACCTGCCGAGCATGCCGGAACCACCTGCCGGACACGCCAAAATCACCTGCGGGCTAGGCCAGAACCACTTGTAGGACTCTCCTGGAGCACCTGCCGGGCATGCGGGAACCACCTCTCAGACGTGCCAGAACCACGCGCGGCACATGACGGAACCCATTACCGGACAGACCGGAACCACCTGCCGGACACGCCAGAATCACCTGCCAAGAACACCGGAACCACCTGAACAGCTCGCCAGAAACACCTGCCGGACATGCCAAAATCACCTGCCGGCTACACCAGAACCTCTTGCCGGACACTCCGGAATCACCTGCCAGACATGATGCAACCAAATGTCAGACGTGCCAGAACCACGTGCCAGAGACACCGGATGCAACTGCCGAGCATGCCGGAACCTCCTGCTCAACTCGCTGTAACCACCTGCCGGGGACGCCAAAATCACCTGTCAGCTAGGCCAGAACCACGTGGCGGACTCTATGGAATCACCCGCCGGGCATGCCGGAACCAGCTCTCAGACGTGCCAGAAGCACGTGCCGGACACGCCGGAACCACCTACTAGAGAGACCGGAACCACCTGCCAGACCCGCCTGAACCACCTGCTGAGTACGCTGGAACAACCTGCTCTACTCGCTGGAGCCACCTGCTGGACACGCCAAAATCACCTGATGGCTACGCCAGCACCACTCGGCAGACAAGCCAGAATCACCTGCAGGGTATGCCGGAACCACCTCTCAGACGTGCCAGAACCCCTTGTCGGACACTCCGGAATCACCTGTCAGGCATGCCGGAACCACCTCTCGAACGTGCCAGAATGACGTGCCAGAGACACCGGATGCACCTGCCGAGCACGCCGGAACCTCCTCTTCGACTCGCCGGAACCACCAGCCAGAGACGCCAAAATCCCCTGCCAGGTAGGCCAGAATCACATGGCGGACGCTCCGGAATCTCCCGCCGGGAAGGTAGGAACCACCTCTCAAACATACTGGAAGCACGTGCCGGACATGCCGGCACCACGTACTGGACAGACCAGAAACACCTGCCGGACCTGCCTGAACCACCTGCTGAGCACACCGGAACAACTTGCTCGACTCGCTGGAGCCACCTGCTGGACACCCCAAAATCACCAGCCAGCTATGCCAGAACCACTTGCCGTACACTCCGGAATCACCTGCTGGTTACACCAGAGCCACTTGGTGGACAATCCAGAATCACCTGCCGGACATGCCAGAACCACCTGTCACACATGCCGGAACCACGTGCCTGACACGCCGGAACCACCTCGCGGACAGACCGGAACCACCTACCAGACATGCCGGAACCACCTGCCGGACACGCCAAAATCACCTGCGGGCTAGGCCAGAACCACTTGTAGGACTCTCCTGGAGCACCTGCCGGGCATGCGGGAACCACCTCTCAGACGTGCCAGAACCACGTGCGGCACATGACGGAACCCATTACCGGACAGACCGGAACCACCTGCCGGACACGCCAGAATCACCTGCCAAGAACACCGGAACCACCTGAACAGCTCGCCAGAAACACCTGCCGGACATGCCAAAATCACCTGCCGGCTACACCAGAACCTCTTGCCGGACACTCCGGAATCACCTGCCAGACATGATGCAACCAAATGTCAGACGTGCCAGAACCACGTGCCAGAGACACCGGATGCAACTGCCGAGCATGCCGGAACCTCCTGCTCAACTCGCTGTAACCACCTGCCGGGGACGCCAAAATCACCTGTCAGCTAGGCCAGAACCACGTGGCGGACTCTATGGAATCACCCGCCGGGCATGCCGGAACCAGCTCTCAGACGTGCCAGAAGCACGTGCCGGACACGCCGGAACCACCTACTAGAGAGACCGGAACCACCTGCCAGACCCGCCTGAACCACCTGCTGAGTACGCTGGAACAACCTGCTCTACTCGCTGGAGCCACCTGCTGGACACGCCAAAATCACCTGATGGCTACGCCAGCACCACTCGGCAGACAAGCCAGAATCACCTGCAGGGTATGCCGGAACCACCTCTCAGACGTGCCAGAACCCCTTGTCGGACACTCCGGAATCACCTGTCAGGCATGCCGGAACCACCTCTCGAACGTGCCAGAATGACGTGCCAGAGACACCGGATGCACCTGCCGAGCACGCCGGAACCTCCTCTTCGACTCGCCGGAACCACCAGCCAGAGACGCCAAAATCCCCTGCCAGGTAGGCCAGAATCACATGGCGGACGCTCCGGAATCTCCCGCCGGGAAGGTAGGAACCACCTCTCAAACATACTGGAAGCACGTGCCGGACATGCCGGCACCACGTACTGGACAGACCAGAAACACCTGCCGGACCTGCCTGAACCACCTGCTGAGCACACCGGAACAACTTGCTCGACTCGCTGGAGCCACCTGCTGGACACCCCAAAATCACCAGCCAGCTATGCCAGAACCACTTGCCGTACACTCCGGAATCACCTGCTGGTTACACCAGAGCCACTTGGTGGACAATCCAGAATCACCTGCCGGACATGCCAGAACCACCTGTCACACATGCCGGAACCACGTGCCTGACACGCCGGAACCACCTCGCGGACAGACCGGAACCACCTACCAGACATGCCTGAACCACCTGCCGAGCATGCCGGAACCACCTGCCGGACACGCCAAAATCACCTGCGGGCTAGGCCAGAACCACTTGTAGGACTCTCCTGGAGCACCTGCCGGGCATGCGGGAACCACCTCTCAGACGTGCCAGAACCACGTGCGGCACATGACGGAACCCATTACCGGACAGACCGGAACCACCTGCCGGACACGCCAGAATCACCTGCCAAGAACACCGGAACCACCTGAACAGCTCGCCAGAAACACCTGCCGGACATGCCAAAATCACCTGCCGGCTACACCAGAACCTCTTGCCGGACACTCCGGAATCACCTGCCAGACATGATGCAACCAAATGTCAGACGTGCCAGAACCACGTGCCAGAGACACCGGATGCAACTGCCGAGCATGCCGGAACCTCCTGCTCAACTCGCTGTAACCACCTGCCGGGGACGCCAAAATCACCTGTCAGCTAGGCCAGAACCACGTGGCGGACTCTATGGAATCACCCGCCGGGCATGCCGGAACCAGCTCTCAGACGTGCCAGAAGCACGTGCCGGACACGCCGGAACCACCTACTAGAGAGACCGGAACCACCTGCCAGACCCGCCTGAACCACCTGCTGAGTACGCTGGAACAACCTGCTCTACTCGCTGGAGCCACCTGCTGGACACGCCAAAATCACCTGATGGCTACGCCAGCACCACTCGGCAGACAAGCCAGAATCACCTGCAGGGTATGCCGGAACCACCTCTCAGACGTGCCAGAACCCCTTGTCGGACACTCCGGAATCACCTGTCAGGCATGCCGGAACCACCTCTCGAACGTGCCAGAATGACGTGCCAGAGACACCGGATGCACCTGCCGAGCACGCCGGAACCTCCTCTTCGACTCGCCGGAACCACCAGCCAGAGACGCCAAAATCCCCTGCCAGGTAGGCCAGAATCACATGGCGGACGCTCCGGAATCTCCCGCCGGGAAGGTAGGAACCACCTCTCAAACATACTGGAAGCACGTGCCGGACATGCCGGCACCACGTACTGGACAGACCAGAAACACCTGCCGGACCTGCCTGAACCACCTGCTGAGCACACCGGAACAACTTGCTCGACTCGCTGGAGCCACCTGCTGGACACCCCAAAATCACCAGCCAGCTATGCCAGAACCACTTGCCGTACACTCCGGAATCACCTGCTGGTTACACCAGAGCCACTTGGTGGACAATCCAGAATCACCTGCCGGACATGCCAGAACCACCTGTCACACATGCCGGAACCACGTGCCTGACACGCCGGAACCACCTCGCGGACAGACCGGAACCACCTACCAGACATGCCTGAACCACCTGCCGAGCATGCCGGAACCACCTGCCGGACACGCCAAAATCACCTGCGGGCTAGGCCAGAACCACTTGTAGGACTCTCCTGGAGCACCTGCCGGGCATGCGGGAACCACCTCTCAGACGTGCCAGAACCACGCGCGGCACATGACGGAACCCATTACCGGACAGACCGGAACCACCTGCCGGACACGCCAGAATCACCTGCCAAGAACACCGGAACCACCTGAACAGCTCGCCAGAAACACCTGCCGGACATGCCAAAATCACCTGCCGGCTACACCAGAACCTCTTGCCGGACACTCCGGAATCACCTGCCAGACATGATGCAACCAAATGTCAGACGTGCCAGAACCACGTGCCAGAGACACCGGATGCAACTGCCGAGCATGCCGGAACCTCCTGCTCAACTCGCTGTAACCACCTGCCGGGGACGCCAAAATCACCTGTCAGCTAGGCCAGAACCACGTGGCGGACTCTATGGAATCACCCGCCGGGCATGCCGGAACCAGCTCTCAGACGTGCCAGAAGCACGTGCCGGACACGCCGGAACCACCTACTAGAGAGACCGGAACCACCTGCCAGACCCGCCTGAACCACCTGCTGAGTACGCTGGAACAACCTGCTCTACTCGCTGGAGCCACCTGCTGGACACGCCAAAATCACCTGATGGCTACGCCAGCACCACTCGGCAGACAAGCCAGAATCACCTGCAGGGTATGCCGGAACCACCTCTCAGACGTGCCAGAACCCCTTGTCGGACACTCCGGAATCACCTGTCAGGCATGCCGGAACCACCTCTCGAACGTGCCAGAATGACGTGCCAGAGACACCGGATGCACCTGCCGAGCACGCCGGAACCTCCTCTTCGACTCGCCGGAACCACCAGCCAGAGACGCCAAAATCCCCTGCCAGGTAGGCCAGAATCACATGGCGGACGCTCCGGAATCTCCCGCCGGGAAGGTAGGAACCACCTCTCAAACATACTGGAAGCACGTGCCGGACATGCCGGCACCACGTACTGGACAGACCAGAAACACCTGCCGGACCTGCCTGAACCACCTGCTGAGCACACCGGAACAACTTGCTCGACTCGCTGGAGCCACCTGCTGGACACCCCAAAATCACCAGCCAGCTATGCCAGAACCACTTGCCGTACACTCCGGAATCACCTGCTGGTTACACCAGAGCCACTTGGTGGACAATCCAGAATCACCTGCCGGACATGCCAGAACCACCTGTCACACATGCCGGAACCACGTGCCTGACACGCCGGAACCACCTCGCGGACAGACCGGAACCACCTACCAGACATGCCTGAACCACCTGCCGAGCATGCCGGAACCACCTGCCGGACACGCCAAAATCACCTGCGGGCTAGGCCAGAACCACTTGTAGGACTCTCCTGGAGCACCTGCCGGGCATGCGGGAACCACCTCTCAGACGTGCCAGAACCACGCGCGGCACATGACGGAACCCATTACCGGACAGACCGGAACCACCTGCCGGACACGCCAGAATCACCTGCCAAGAACACCGGAACCACCTGAACAGCTCGCCAGAAACACCTGCCGGACATGCCAAAATCACCTGCCGGCTACACCAGAACCTCTTGCCGGACACTCCGGAATCACCTGCCAGACATGATGCAACCAAATGTCAGACGTGCCAGAACCACGTGCCAGAGACACCGGATGCAACTGCCGAGCATGCCGGAACCTCCTGCTCAACTCGCTGTAACCACCTGCCGGGGACGCCAAAATCACCTGTCAGCTAGGCCAGAACCACGTGGCGGACTCTATGGAATCACCCGCCGGGCATGCCGGAACCAGCTCTCAGACGTGCCAGAAGCACGTGCCGGACACGCCGGAACCACCTACTAGAGAGACCGGAACCACCTGCCAGACCCGCCTGAACCACCTGCTGAGTACGCTGGAACAACCTGCTCTACTCGCTGGAGCCACCTGCTGGACACGCCAAAATCACCTGATGGCTACGCCAGCACCACTCGGCAGACAAGCCAGAATCACCTGCAGGGTATGCCGGAACCACCTCTCAGACGTGCCAGAACCCCTTGTCGGACACTCCGGAATCACCTGTCAGGCATGCCGGAACCACCTCTCGAACGTGCCAGAATGACGTGCCAGAGACACCGGATGCACCTGCCGAGCACGCCGGAACCTCCTCTTCGACTCGCCGGAACCACCAGCCAGAGACGCCAAAATCCCCTGCCAGGTAGGCCAGAATCACATGGCGGACGCTCCGGAATCTCCCGCCGGGAAGGTAGGAACCACCTCTCAAACATACTGGAAGCACGTGCCGGACATGCCGGCACCACGTACTGGACAGACCAGAAACACCTGCCGGACCTGCCTGAACCACCTGCTGAGCACACCGGAACAACTTGCTCGACTCGCTGGAGCCACCTGCTGGACACCCCAAAATCACCAGCCAGCTATGCCAGAACCACTTGCCGTACACTCCGGAATCACCTGCTGGTTACACCAGAGCCACTTGGTGGACAATCCAGAATCACCTGCCGGACATGCCAGAACCACCTGTCACACATGCCGGAACCACGTGCCTGACACGCCGGAACCACCTCGCGGACAGACCGGAACCACCTACCAGACATGCCTGAACCACCTGCCGAGCATGCCGGAACCACCTGCCGGACACGCCAAAATCACCTGCGGGCTAGGCCAGAACCACTTGTAGGACTCTCCTGGAGCACCTGCCGGGCATGCGGGAACCACCTCTCAGACGTGCCAGAACCACGCGCGGCACATGACGGAACCCATTACCGGACAGACCGGAACCACCTGCCGGACACGCCAGAATCACCTGCCAAGAACACCGGAACCACCTGAACAGCTCGCCAGAAACACCTGCCGGACATGCCAAAATCACCTGCCGGCTACACCAGAACCTCTTGCCGGACACTCCGGAATCACCTGCCAGACATGATGCAACCAAATGTCAGACGTGCCAGAACCACGTGCCAGAGACACCGGATGCAACTGCCGAGCATGCCGGAACCTCCTGCTCAACTCGCTGTAACCACCTGCCGGGGACGCCAAAATCACCTGTCAGCTAGGCCAGAACCACGTGGCGGACTCTATGGAATCACCCGCCGGGCATGCCGGAACCAGCTCTCAGACGTGCCAGAAGCACGTGCCGGACACGCCGGAACCACCTACTAGAGAGACCGGAACCACCTGCCAGACCCGCCTGAACCACCTGCTGAGTACGCTGGAACAACCTGCTCTACTCGCTGGAGCCACCTGCTGGACACGCCAAAATCACCTGATGGCTACGCCAGCACCACTCGGCAGACAAGCCAGAATCACCTGCAGGGTATGCCGGAACCACCTCTCAGACGTGCCAGAACCCCTTGTCGGACACTCCGGAATCACCTGTCAGGCATGCCGGAACCACCTCTCGAACGTGCCAGAATGACGTGCCAGAGACACCGGATGCACCTGCCGAGCACGCCGGAACCTCCTCTTCGACTCGCCGGAACCACCAGCCAGAGACGCCAAAATCCCCTGCCAGGTAGGCCAGAATCACATGGCGGACGCTCCGGAATCTCCCGCCGGGAAGGTAGGAACCACCTCTCAAACATACTGGAAGCACGTGCCGGACATGCCGGCACCACGTACTGGACAGACCAGAAACACCTGCCGGACCTGCCTGAACCACCTGCTGAGCACACCGGAACAACTTGCTCGACTCGCTGGAGCCACCTGCTGGACACCCCAAAATCACCAGCCAGCTATGCCAGAACCACTTGCCGTACACTCCGGAATCACCTGCTGGTTACACCAGAGCCACTTGGTGGACAATCCAGAATCACCTGCCGGACATGCCAGAACCACCTGTCACACATGCCGGAACCACGTGCCTGACACGCCGGAACCACCTCGCGGACAGACCGGAACCACCTACCAGACATGCCTGAACCACCTGCCGAGCATGCCGGAACCACCTGCCGGACACGCCAAAATCACCTGCGGGCTAGGCCAGAACCACTTGTAGGACTCTCCTGGAGCACCTGCCGGGCATGCGGGAACCACCTCTCAGACGTGCCAGAACCACGCGCGGCACATGACGGAACCCATTACCGGACAGACCGGAACCACCTGCCGGACACGCCAGAATCACCTGCCAAGAACACCGGAACCACCTGAACAGCTCGCCAGAAACACCTGCCGGACATGCCAAAATCACCTGCCGGCTACACCAGAACCTCTTGCCGGACACTCCGGAATCACCTGCCAGACATGATGCAACCAAATGTCAGACGTGCCAGAACCACGTGCCAGAGACACCGGATGCAACTGCCGAGCATGCCGGAACCTCCTGCTCAACTCGCTGTAACCACCTGCCGGGGACGCCAAAATCACCTGTCAGCTAGGCCAGAACCACGTGGCGGACTCTATGGAATCACCCGCCGGGCATGCCGGAACCAGCTCTCAGACGTGCCAGAAGCACGTGCCGGACACGCCGGAACCACCTACTAGAGAGACCGGAACCACCTGCCAGACCCGCCTGAACCACCTGCTGAGTACGCTGGAACAACCTGCTCTACTCGCTGGAGCCACCTGCTGGACACGCCAAAATCACCTGATGGCTACGCCAGCACCACTCGGCAGACAAGCCAGAATCACCTGCAGGGTATGCCGGAACCACCTCTCAGACGTGCCAGAACCCCTTGTCGGACACTCCGGAATCACCTGTCAGGCATGCCGGAACCACCTCTCGAACGTGCCAGAATGACGTGCCAGAGACACCGGATGCACCTGCCGAGCACGCCGGAACCTCCTCTTCGACTCGCCGGAACCACCAGCCAGAGACGCCAAAATCCCCTGCCAGGTAGGCCAGAATCACATGGCGGACGCTCCGGAATCTCCCGCCGGGAAGGTAGGAACCACCTCTCAAACATACTGGAAGCACGTGCCGGACATGCCGGCACCACGTACTGGACAGACCAGAAACACCTGCCGGACCTGCCTGAACCACCTGCTGAGCACACCGGAACAACTTGCTCGACTCGCTGGAGCCACCTGCTGGACACCCCAAAATCACCAGCCAGCTATGCCAGAACCACTTGCCGTACACTCCGGAATCACCTGCTGGTTACACCAGAGCCACTTGGTGGACAATCCAGAATCACCTGCCGGACATGCCAGAACCACCTGTCACACATGCCGGAACCACGTGCCTGACACGCCGGAACCACCTCGCGGACAGACCGGAACCACCTACCAGACATGCCTGAACCACCTGCCGAGCATGCCGGAACCACCTGCCGGACACGCCAAAATCACCTGCGGGCTAGGCCAGAACCACTTGTAGGACTCTCCTGGAGCACCTGCCGGGCATGCGGGAACCACCTCTCAGACGTGCCAGAACCACGCGCGGCACATGACGGAACCCATTACCGGACAGACCGGAACCACCTGCCGGACACGCCAGAATCACCTGCCAAGAACACCGGAACCACCTGAACAGCTCGCCAGAAACACCTGCCGGACATGCCAAAATCACCTGCCGGCTACACCAGAACCTCTTGCCGGACACTCCGGAATCACCTGCCAGACATGATGCAACCAAATGTCAGACGTGCCAGAACCACGTGCCAGAGACACCGGATGCAACTGCCGAGCATGCCGGAACCTCCTGCTCAACTCGCTGTAACCACCTGCCGGGGACGCCAAAATCACCTGTCAGCTAGGCCAGAACCACGTGGCGGACTCTATGGAATCACCCGCCGGGCATGCCGGAACCAGCTCTCAGACGTGCCAGAAGCACGTGCCGGACACGCCGGAACCACCTACTAGAGAGACCGGAACCACCTGCCAGACCCGCCTGAACCACCTGCTGAGTACGCTGGAACAACCTGCTCTACTCGCTGGAGCCACCTGCTGGACACGCCAAAATCACCTGATGGCTACGCCAGCACCACTCGGCAGACAAGCCAGAATCACCTGCAGGGTATGCCGGAACCACCTCTCAGACGTGCCAGAACCCCTTGTCGGACACTCCGGAATCACCTGTCAGGCATGCCGGAACCACCTCTCGAACGTGCCAGAATGACGTGCCAGAGACACCGGATGCACCTGCCGAGTACGCCGGAACCTCCTCTTCGACTCGCCGGAACCACCAGCCAGAGACGCCAAAATCCCCTGCCAGGTAGGCCAGAATCACATGGCGGACGCTCCGGAATCTCCCGCCGGGAAGGTAGGAACCACCTCTCAAACATACTGGAAGCACGTGCCGGACATGCCGGCACCACGTACTGGACAGACCAGAAACACCTGCCGGACCTGCCTGAACCACCTGCTGAGCACACCGGAACAACTTGCTCGACTCGCTGGAGCCACCTGCTGGACACCCCAAAATCACCAGCCAGCTATGCCAGAACCACTTGCCGTACACTCCGGAATCACCTGCTGGTTACACCAGAGCCACTTGGTGGACAATCCAGAATCACCTGCCGGACATGCCAGAACCACCTGTCACACATGCCGGAACCACGTGCCTGACACGCCGGAACCACCTCGCGGACAGACCGGAACCACCTACCAGACATGCCTGAACCACCTGCCGAGCATGCCGGAACCACCTGCCGGACACGCCAAAATCACCTGCGGGCTAGGCCAGAACCACTTGTAGGACTCTCCTGGAGCACCTGCCGGGCATGCGGGAACCACCTCTCAGACGTGCCAGAACCACGTGCGGCACATGACGGAACCCATTACCGGACAGACCGGAACCACCTGCCGGACACGCCAGAATCACCTGCCAAGAACACCGGAACCACCTGAACAGCTCGCCAGAAACACCTGCCGGACATGCCAAAATCACCTGCCGGCTACACCAGAACCTCTTGCCGGACACTCCGGAATCACCTGCCAGACATGATGCAACCAAATGTCAGACGTGCCAGAACCACGTGCCAGAGACACCGGATGCAACTGCCGAGCATGCCGGAACCTCCTGCTCAACTCGCTGTAACCACCTGCCGGGGACGCCAAAATCACCTGTCAGCTAGGCCAGAACCACGTGGCGGACTCTATGGAATCACCCGCCGGGCATGCCGGAACCAGCTCTCAGACGTGCCAGAAGCACGTGCCGGACACGCCGGAACCACCTACTAGAGAGACCGGAACCACCTGCCAGACCCGCCTGAACCACCTGCTGAGTACGCTGGAACAACCTGCTCTACTCGCTGGAGCCACCTGCTGGACACGCCAAAATCACCTGATGGCTACGCCAGCACCACTCGGCAGACAAGCCAGAATCACCTGCAGGGTATGCCGGAACCACCTCTCAGACGTGCCAGAACCCCTTGTCGGACACTCCGGAATCACCTGTCAGGCATGCCGGAACCACCTCTCGAACGTGCCAGAATGACGTGCCAGAGACACCGGATGCACCTGCCGAGCACGCCGGAACCTCCTCTTCGACTCGCCGGAACCACCAGCCAGAGACGCCAAAATCCCCTGCCAGGTAGGCCAGAATCACATGGCGGACGCTCCGGAATCTCCCGCCGGGAAGGTAGGAACCACCTCTCAAACATACTGGAAGCACGTGCCGGACATGCCGGCACCACGTACTGGACAGACCAGAAACACCTGCCGGACCTGCCTGAACCACCTGCTGAGCACACCGGAACAACTTGCTCGACTCGCTGGAGCCACCTGCTGGACACCCCAAAATCACCAGCCAGCTATGCCAGAACCACTTGCCGTACACTCCGGAATCACCTGCTGGTTACACCAGAGCCACTTGGTGGACAATCCAGAATCACCTGCCGGACATGCCAGAACCACCTGTCACACATGCCGGAACCACGTGCCTGACACGCCGGAACCACCTCGCGGACAGACCGGAACCACCTACCAGACATGCCTGAACCACCTGCCGAGCATGCCGGAACCACCTGCCGGACACGCCAAAATCACCTGCGGGCTAGGCCAGAACCACTTGTAGGACTCTCCTGGAGCACCTGCCGGGCATGCGGGAACCACCTCTCAGACGTGCCAGAACCACGTGCGGCACATGACGGAACCCATTACCGGACAGACCGGAACCACCTGCCGGACACGCCAGAATCACCTGCCAAGAACACCGGAACCACCTGAACAGCTCGCCAG